>NW_020538040.1:26442634-26533945 GCF_003426905.1 Ctenocephalides felis
AAATTTATTTTCATCATCCTCAGATAAAGCTAAATATTATATAGATAATATATTAACTTCCTATAGGGCAATTATAGTAATCGCAAAAAATCGAAAATGAAAATTTTTGCATGTCTTTCTGTTGCAAAGCTTTTTGAACATTTTGGCATACCGTAGAAAAAAATGATATATGTGCGGATAATGTGTTTCGCCGACGTTTTCTGGGAGCACGGATCAACCGATTTGAATTATTCAAAAAACATTGCGCTTTTGTATTGGCGATTTTCCGAAGGCAAGTCCAGCGGTGTAGGAGATCCGTTTACAATAGTTGGAATAAAGTTCATTTAGCAGTAAAATAATATAATCAGACACATCAGACAATAATAATAAAATAATATGATTAGACACATCCAATTATCAGATTTCTTATAGAGATTTTATTGATGAGTACAAACTCTGTTTACATTTTTATGGGTTCCGTAACAAGATTTATAATATTTAACAATTGAAGACTGTGACGCGGCGCTTACGCGCTTCTATATTTTGTCTCTGAAAAAGCTACGCAGCGCGATCGCTTCGAAAAAGATTCAAAATGTTCAAAAAAAAATTAAAAAAATGAAAAAAAAATCAAATTTTCAGAAAATTTTCAAAAATAATATATTTTTCAAAATTATCAAAACTTTTTAAATTTTTTAAACATTTTAAATTACGGTAGGTACGGCAAGTTCCAGCAATTTGCCATAAGGCACGATGCCATTAACCACTATTTTTTTTTATTTGATGTTTCATAGTTATTCGATATTTTTCTTTTTAATTTATTAAATTTATGTTAATTTGCTTGTTAATTTATTAATTTTTAAAGTTGTTAGTTTTTTCTTTTATTTCAGTTTATTGTTTCACAAACAATTGCTTTTCTATCATTTGGTAAATTTTACTGCCATTAATAAAAAATTTTGTCTGTTCAAGTCATGTCAATAATTTTTTATTGATATGGATAGTTCATTATTAAAAAAATGAGTTTGTCAACATTGATATCTAATGATATCTTTACATATTAGAATTATAATTGAGATCTATAACCTCAAACAAAAATGTGATATAATACTGCTTGATATCGGGCTGGCCAAACCTGAAACTAGTTTGTGCTAACCCACGAACCTAATCATTATACCACAACGTTTTTATACTTTAAAATAGTTGCTTAAATTTTATTAAAAGTATTCCAAAATTCAGGATATCTTCTTGACTTTGAATATGTTAACTTACGAGAAAAACTTTTCCTTTGTTCGTCTGGCATTTCGATGTAAATTGGCATGATGATAAATTTTGTGTTCAAACTGACCCTCGTAAAATATTAGAGGCCTATGAAAAGCGGTTTAATTATGAAAAATCGGTTGAACAGTGTTCCCGAAATCGTCGACGAAAATTTGTATCCGCACACGTTTTAAGGTTTTAAAACGTAAAGATAAATAAAAATTTTCATTTTTGATTTTTTTGCGATTACTGTAAATTACTCAATTTACAATTTACTCAATTACACAATTAATTAACGGGAAGTTAAAAACAAATTTAAGCTAGCCTACGATAATGGGTAAAATAATCAAAATACGTTGTACACCGTCTCTCACATTAATTTATGTGTATGTGTACATATTAAACATTATATCAAAGTCGCTAATAAATGGGTTTCAAAATGCATTGGCTAACCAGAGCATTAAATTTGATTTATTAATGAATTTTCACACAATTTGGTCGTTATGATTCTATACGAAGATAATAGGAAACTAGATATAAATTAATAGACACAATGATTTAGAGTCGCAACGCATAATTATCGTCGAATCATGAAACAACAGACAATTAAAATTAAATTCAATTTTGAAAACGGGGAATAATAATATTTTACGATGCAATAAAACCAATGTTAATAAAAATATAAATAAATTTAATTATAAAACACGATTTATTCCACGTTTGGATCACGCGACATTCAACTACTCAAATCATTAAAACGTAACAAAATATAAAATATAAAAAATATGAATCCAATTTTTTATAAGAATCAAATTTGGTGTCTAGTTTAACAAGCTGATAATCTCCAAATGTTAAGAAATGAATATTTATGTAAGTCAATGTTATAACGGAAATTTTGTCTAATAAATGTATAATGACCATACATGGTCTTATAAAGAGCGAATATTTGATCATGAATAATTCAAGTTCTAATTAATTTTTTCATAAATTATTGTTTTCACTTTTTAAGTCATAATATTATATATGCGAATTAATAAACATAAATACATACATATATATGTATATGTATATGAATTTAATAACTTTAAATGTGTATCATGTTAGCTGCTCAAAGCCAGGTTCATAGTAGAAAAGCATCATATTTATATACAATTGTCTTTCCTTGTATTTTCTCTTCTCAATTATGAGCATATTTTATTGTCTTAATCCTTTCAATGCTTCTATTTTTATTCCAAATGACGTCATATTAAAAAATCGATATAAGCTCAACCCAGTTTTCCTTTCTTCCCACATTCGTACCTGATAAAGTTTCTCCTTTTAAAACTCTTTGCAATGTTGTAAGCTGCGCTTAAAGTCCAGGTTTCTGATTTATACAGATGCTATTGTAATATATATATGTAGGGAAGAGTTGGGTTTAAAGGTCCGCGGGTAAAAAGAATCACCACCGATATATCAAAACATGTGAAGTTAGGAAATTTTAACAACAATATTTGAGAGTAGAGGAAAAAAGATGTATAACTAGTCATCATTTTGATTCTTACTACGTAGCTATTGGCAGATAAACGGCAATGTTTGAAAATTCATATAAAAAGTTTTTTTATTTGTAGTTTTTTTGATTGTGAGCACTGTTGTTTAGTTTGCAAAATCTCAAAGTAAAAATAACAAAAAAAATATTATTTTTTGACTAACCAAATATGTTTGCAAAGGTTTTTGGGATCGAGAAAATCATTATTTGCATTTATTTTTGCAAATTATCACCTTCAGAGGATCCTGGAATGTACTACGGATTTTTTTTGTACATTTCTCAAAATTCAAGTTTTCAAAAAAGATAAAATTTAATTATATAAAATATTTTGGAAAATTAATATAAACGATTTAACACGTTGGCTGACAACCAACTTAGGATTCCCGTCATACACGATGTGTTTTTTTTATTAACTTCCCGTGGGGTAAGTTATTGTAATCGCCCAAAAATCAAAATTAAAATTTTTTGCAAAATTTTACGTTTCATAAGTTTCTGAACATTTTGGCATACCTCAGAAAAAAAGATGTGTTTGTTTGAGTGTGTGTGTGTGAATGTGAGTGTGGATACAATTTTTGTTGAGTTTTCGGGCGTACGGAACAACCGAATCGAATGTTTGCAGAAAATGAAATCGACTTTTGAGAGAACGGATCATCCGATTTGAATGATTCACAAAATAATTCAATTCGTAATGATAGAGAGAAGTGGTGATTAGTTTTTGGCAAAGGCAAGTCCAGCCGTTTCTGAGAAACGGAGAATTGCAGTTCTTAAAATAACTAAGCATCCGATTTAAATGATTTAAAAAACTTTCTGCTTGTATTGACGAAACGAATGCGTTTGGGAAAAGAAATTTTTTTTCAATTGTTTTTTAATTTTGAAAGATTTTTTTTATTAAATATCGAAAATAATTCCGATTATTAATATTTCCGATTAATTATATTTCTAGGTAAGAATAATTAAAGTTATAGAATTTATAATAGTCTATTTGAAAACATTTAGTATTCCTCGAATATTAATTTCATTATGGTACGGGAAGTTCCACAAATTTGTCTTAAGGCACGATGCCATACACGACTAGTTTCAGTTATAATTAATCTAAATCTTAATTATATTACATTACCTTCTTAAGGTTATTTTTATCTTAAATTAGCGAAACAATTTAATACACTCCGATTGGAGGGTCGGCCTTCAATCCTTTTAAGTAGTCGTAACTATTTGAGTACTTCTCCAAATTTTCAACTAAAATTTGAACTACTTAAAACATGAGTTTGCATTGTAAAAAAGTTAAATATGTATTTGTTAAATTTTGCAAAAACAATTTTATCAATTTGCTTTGTTTTTTTAGGAGAATTTCTTGGAGTGACCCGTAGAATAGGGGTTGCAAAAAAGTGTGACCACCCTGATATATATATATATATATATATATATATATATATATATATATATATATATATATAACTATATAAAGAAACTTATATATAGTATATAAGAGAATATTCTTATATGCAAGATAGATGTATATAAGATTGCACGGACACCCTACTACGTATATCCTAAATGTCATAACTTCATAAATTATGTATGAACTAAACTAACGTCTTGGAGGAAAAAAACCCTTATTCTAACATAATGGAAAAATGACTTACCCTGGATATACTTATATAAAAATACAGATATATATATATATATATATATATATATATATATATGTACATCGTTTTCAACTCACACTGATAAGATTATCAACGTCCATTAAGGTATTAGAATAATATCAAAACAATAACATCGTTTGCATATATTTTTACATTCTTATTTTTTGCACAACCACTCAGTAAATATTATTTATGAATGAAAATCATCATATCAGAGAAAAATATATTATAATTTAAAATATGCGGACTTAAGGAATTATATTGTAGCTATATTATAGAATTGGGTAAAATGGATTGATACATAATTTCACTATAATTTCTACCAATAATATTGTTTTTTTTTTCAAGAAAATGTTGACATATTAGTATTTTGATGATGGCAGTTTAAATGTTATTAATTTCCCAAAATAATATTTTATTAATAGTGAGCAGTACTATGTGTACTATGAACTGTGTATGTTATTGTACATGGTAATCTAGTATTTTTCTCTAGAGGGCAACCCAGCGGTCAACCACACTTCTTTCATATGTGCAATCTTTATATATTACATATATAAGTATGTTTAACAGTTTTGGCAAATACATGTAGCAGCAATGCCCACTGTTTTTACTTAAAATTTTATTTGAGACCCACAACCTCAAGTTATGGATGTTTTCAAATATATTATTTTTTAAAGAAGCACTATGTGTACTATATGCTGTGTTTGCCATTATACTTTTATATGCCAACCTAGTGTTTTTACTCGTAAAGGCAACCCAGCGAATGAAACTTTTAATTAGCGTGGGGCTTAAGAGCTAATACTATTAGAAATTCACTTTTTAATAATTTGGAAGCATTGGCGCCCTTGGGAGGCCAAATAAATTCGAAAATGTCCATGTTAAAAACCACCCTAATGTGTTATATATATATATATATATATATATTTATATATATCAGCAATGCCCATAAAAGCCAGTTTTCACGTAAGTTTATATTTTAGATCTATAACCCCAAGTAGAAATTTGATATCATACTGCTTGATATCAGTCTAGCTAAGCAAGAAAACAATCCCCAGACTAGTCTGTGTTAACCCACATTTCTTAACCAATTAACGTTTCAAAAACATGTTATGATAGTTTATTTTACAATTCACAATATTATTCATTCATAATCATTGTCAATTCATTTTATCGTATCGGCACACTTCAATGTTTAAAAACAATTGCTATATTTTTCAAATATTTTCAATCTAGAACAATTGTCGTTTATTTTTTGACTTCATAACATAGGTCCATCAAAAGTAACAAAATTTATAATAGCAACAGATATCTCTCGAAAAGTTTATAAATAGTGCAGAGTGTTATTTAGATACAATTACTTACATACTTACACACACACACACACACATATATATATATATATATATATATATATATATTTCACAAGAATTATGTTTTATCTATATTAAAAAATGTGATGTAATTGTTTTGTGAGTTTTTTCATAGTCGATGGTGACAATAGTGGGTGACAACCCAATGGTTGTTCTTACTAGTCGTGATTAAAAAATAAAAAATACATAACCTAAAATTACTATTTTTGACTTTCAAACATATTTTGCGTATTTTCAAGTAAAATAGGACATTACTACTGCTTCATATCAGGTTGAACACAACGTTGTTTTGAACACGAAACTCACAAGACCAAATTTTGATAAACTGATATATTTTACCTCAGTTTCAGATTAAAATAAAAAAAATAATAATAAAATAAATATTTTTTGTTAATAATATATTGTGTATGTTCTTAACTTTTCTTTATTCCAAATAGTTAGTAAAGGAGGTGCAAAAATCAAGAAGCAAAACACATTTTGATTGTGAGTTAATAGTTGAAGTCTTAATGATCAATTTAATTTAAATTTAAACTCTGCATTGGATAGATGCCCAAAAAGTTTATCCAAAATCTTTATGTATTTATATTCTAGGAATTATATTTTAAGAACACATACATACATATTAATTATTAAGAAAAATTACATATTGCAAAATAAATCTGAATACGTAGTCACATCGAAATAATAATTCAATTCTTTAAAACAAAATCAATTATTCATAATAAAGTTATGATTTTTGTTGTGACAGTATTTCTTCAATGTTCTGAAGTTATAACGTTCAAACTTTCTAAAAGATGTAAAAAAAACATTAAGCAATTTCAGACTAGAACTTAATTTGATAAGGTTCCATTTTCATCAATAATTCATTAGTTTAGAATTCGTTTGAGGCTAAAATGCTCGGGATCCCTGAGATTAATTGAGTTCGTGAAAACTTGGAGAAAACCTCAACCCTACGACGGGAAAATCTCTCCGCAAGGCGGAAGATTTCCGCGTAAAATAGATGTAAGTAAGAAGATAGAATGGTCCTGATAATATCATTACATGATGTTCATATATTCATATTCATAGTCTTTGGGAATAATTAGAACTTCTGTCGTTATGAATTTCATGTGTTATGAGATTTATACTTGAGACATTATTTGTTTATTACAATAATTTGTAGTAAAAACTTTATTTACCAGGCAGGAGTACAATACAGTAGGTAAGTTTGTTAAGGCAAAGGTGAATTTGTGATTTAAGGGAAATAAAAATACTGCTGTAAAGACAATTACCAATTTCCTTTTACTATATACAAATACATATTTAGATTTTTTATTATTAAATAAATATGTCTAATAAATTGAGCAAGAGATACTACCTACTTTAAGTATTACTTTGTATTTTTTGGAAAATTATTGCTTTTAGTTAGTACTTATGTATCAAGTCAAGGTATAGTTAAAAAATCTTTGTTTTCCTGGTGAGACAACGAAAGAAAACGTGTTAAATAGAGTGTCCGGTGCTTGGTGCCGTCCGGCATTACGGGATTTTCCCCTAACCAGTATTTAATACAGCTTATAGAACATTAACAGTTCTGATTGCTGTACTAAAAAAGAATTATATATTGTGTGTAAAATTATAATATTTTATAATTGAGATCTGAATATGAAAAGATTGTAAACATATTTGTAATATGTGTGGACAAAAAAGGTATAGCAATCAAACGGTTGGTCCATCTCTATTTGATGAATTATTGTTATAATTTTTGTAATACCTATGATTTTTTATTAATGCAGCAATGTTGGGTAATGGGTATTTGCACTTGAAAACAAATTGCTACAATATATTGAATGCAACAGAGTAATGTAAGAATGGCCTTGACGATTCAGTATTGGTGAATAAATCATCAAAACTTGGTCAAAACTGTGGAAACTACAAACGCGTTTGAAATCATAAAAACCAAAAAACGTTTGCATAATATATTTTAATGCCAATCACGTTGAATGATATTTTGCTAATTTCATTAACAAATCAAAATAATTTTTAGTCATCAATGATGGGTGGCATTTGCATCCAATCTAAAATCCTCAGTGTTTGAGTTTATCTCCTCATGTTTGACTATGTTCTTTATTATTGGTTTTCCACTTATGGTCATAGCAATTAAATTCAGTCAATTCACAAGTCGCCATTAACGATTTATAAATTATTGATCCTCTTGACTTGAACAACTTTGAATCGGCAACAATATTCATTTGAATCTTTCAAAGAAACCAGTTTCCGAGGCACTGTCATATGCGGTACTACCTGTTAATGGTTATATGAATTAGTAATTTCGTTTTAGTGAAAACCACTTACATGTTTCTGTTCCAATAAGGAAGTGAATTTAGTGAAATGGTAATAATATAATAGATGGACCATAACTGTTCGGGATCGTTATTCGTTATTTTCAATTGAAATAAATAATTGATTTAAAACTTTTAACTTCCCGTAGGGTAAATTATAGTAATCGCAAAAAAATCGAAAATAATTTTTTTTGTATATCTTTACGTTTCAGAAGTTTCTATACATTTTGGCATACCTTAGAAAAAATGAATGTACGTGTATGTGTGTGTGTTCATTCGGATACAAATTTTCGTCGACGGTTTCGAAATTTGATTTGTATCAATAAGGAAAATTGCTGATTAGTTTTTGGCAAAGGCAGGTCAAGCCGTTTTGAAGATATGGGGCAAAAAGATTTAAAAATTTCTCACAAATTTAATTTTTTCAAATCTTTTTTAAAAAATATAGTTTTTGGTACGGGAAGTTTCAGCTTAAGGCACAATACCATATACAAGTAGTTTTATTTCAGGTTCAGTTATTGGCTCGGACAACCCGATATCAAGCAGTAGATATCAATCACTAACAAAATATTTGTTTTTTTCCACACTAAAGTAATCACAGTAAATCTTTAATATATTCATCTAAACACATTCTGGCTTATTATTCTGTTAGTATTTTACTCTTGTTTTTTTTTTCTTACAAGTATTATTAATTTAAATAAAAATTATTATAATGTTATTGCTATTAGTTGCAACATATTATCACATTTAAAAATAAACATCGAAATAATATAGTAGAAAAAAACAAAAATTAACGTTTTCACTACAAAATTTGACCTAAATATTCAAAGAAAAATAAGCTTTCAAAGTTGGACTTCGGAATTAGTTTGTTCTCACAAGCCCACGTCCTTGACCATTACATCACAACGGGCTTATCAACCCTTCTGATATAGACAAAAATTACAGCCCAAAAAAAAAGATTTGTATCAAGCAGTATGATATATCGAATTTCCACTTGAGGTTATAGATCTCAAATATATTTTCAAGTGAAAATCGCCGTTCGTAGGCATTGCTGAAACACGTACATGCCAATGTCTAATATATTTTATATTTGACACTACAATTTAGAAAACGTAAGTGGTAGATCAGTGGGTTGCTCTTTCAAAAAAAAATATAAAGTACTGTTTGATATCAAACGCGGTTCATAGAATATTCAGTTGTGATCGCTCTTTAAAATGAATTCAAGTTGACATAACTGTTGCTTGATTTCAGGTTAGCTTCATGGTGTCTGACATCCGAACAATACTCAATTGAAACAGGTTTTCTTTTAATTTGGTAACTTTATTTTACATGAAATGTACAGTTCGAAACTGTTGATAGTTATTTTTGCCGTAAATATTTACAACGTTTAATATTATAAATTTTTAATATTTCTATTGCCATGTTTTTCTTTCTTGAATTTTTTTTATAAACTAGCTACATACAAATTATAATAAACTTTAAATTAAGATCCTGACTTATGTAATAAAACTAAATAAAAACATATAACAATTTACATTTTGCAACAATGTACAAAAAACAGAAGATGTATTTAAAATAGTTATTAATGTGCGGTTTTTGAACTTTTGGTTTCGTGAAACTCTGAAAATTTTACATACTAGTACCTATAAATGTCCAGCTATTTTAAAATCATCATTTTATCTAAAATATAAATATGTGAAATATATTACAATTAAAATGTTAGTTTTTCTAATAAAATTGAATGAAGACATAAAAATGAGCATTCATCTATTTGTTAAAATATTTATTAACAGAGTTGTTTATGTACAAATCATTAAAAATAAAAAGTTTTTTGAATCTGTGAATTTTATATATATTTAAATGTTATAAAATTATTTATTTATTATTGAAATACGAGTTTATTATTTTATCTAAAACATTTCAGGACTTTTATTTATAATAGGATAGAACGAAGGTTAAAGGTTCGCTGGTAAAAAGGTCCACCATCGATATCTCAAAAACAAGTGAAGACAAAAATCTTTTAACAACAATATTTGAAAGTAGAGGGTAAAAGATATATAACCAGACATTATATTGATTCTTATATTGTATATAGACTTATTGTTAGTAAAATATATAGGCTATCAAGAGATAAACAACATAAGTATTTTCTTTTATTTTTTTGGTCGTGAGCACTGTTGTTTAGTTTACGAGACCTTAATATAAATTTTTAAGTCTACTTTATTTAAATATTATATAAGATATATTCCTACTATCAAGTTAGATTCAACTATTTTTTAAATATAATCCCTATAAAAGGGTGGGGTGAAAAGGACCACCTGAGTCTTTGCAATGGCAAAGGAGTGAACTGTAAAAAGTAGTAACCAAAAAATTAAACTAAGTTAAAAAAGCATTTTTACAAGAGTTAAAAAATTAAATAAATAGCATTCCAACTATGCTGATAATTATTTCTGGCAAATACCAGATCAAGGTTATATACAGTGTTGACTGTGTAAAAAATGTACCAATAATTTTTTTTTTTTGTATTGGTTGAATAATGTAGATATTATTTTGTAAAATCGCTTTAAGATTAAAAATAAGACATTGCGCTTGTATGTCTCCTGGACATACAATTATTTCTGACACATACCAAATCAAGGTTATATACAGTGTTATCTCTGTAAGAATGTACCCATAAAATTTATATTTTGCATTATTTCGTAAATTCACTTCAATTCAACAAGGTGACAAATTTTTGAAAATTTGCAGAAAGAAACATTTCGATAATGATGAATTTAGCTGGGAGTTTTACTGAACATAGTCAGATAATTGTTTGTTTGATATGTGTTATTTATTGTGCTATAATTGCGTATTAGTTACCAGTTCCAAGTTAAATTGGACCTTTGTGCTCTGCCCATCCATAATAATTTGTTTTTTGTTCAGATTTGTATTCAGTTAATGCGGTTGAAGATTAATTATCGTTAAAGCTTGCAAATAAATATTAAAATTAATATACTATTGTTTGTTTGCGATTTACATAAATTGCATAAATTATAAATATATTCCAGATATAAATTTAGCAAAATACCAATATTTTCTGATTTAATAGCATTTCGTTTATCTCCACATGATCTCGCCAATGTGTGCGTGCGTGCCGTTTCATCTATAGCCTGCGAACATAGCCAGAAAGCTGGCATATATCGTGCCCATTTTTTTTTCTTAAAAAAAAATTTAACATCTTAAGAGTAGAATTAATCCTATTACACTTACAATTGAACAGATTGAGGTAATGAGTAACTCAATTTAAACTCAATGCGAAAAAAAATCTTTAACTCATGTAAGCAAAATCGAGTCACGTATAAAAAATATATAATTATTAGTTTTGATATATATATTCACCAATTTTATTATTAAAATAAAAATAAGAAGATAATAAATCTTGAAAATAAATATAAATAATGTTGTAGGATAAGGTGAGCCACAAAGATCCAATTTGATTATGAGCAATTATATTGTGAAAACTAAACCAATTATATCACAACAAAAACATATATAATAAAAATCAAGGTGATGGGCTAATTATACATTTTTTCCCTCTACTTTCAAATATTGTTGAAAAATTTCTAACTGTACTTGTTTTTTAGATGTCGGTCATAAACCTCGGACTTCTAAGTCCTGCTTCACCTTACTTCTTTTATTAAAAAAAAATATTTTGAAAGAATATTAAGAAATAGTTCAACTATGATATAATCTACATACGCATGTAATTCTTATATGGTGTAAAATGACATACATTAATAAAGGTCGGAGGGTACTAGAATCTCATTTGATTTGCTTCTTTGTCATCTCTTCTTTATAGAACACTTCTTATTTATCAAAATTGTTTTCATGATTTATTTCCATATAGATAGCAATATGTTTACAAGTGAAAACAGCCCTAATACGGCATTGCTGCACCAATAAAAATTCATCACTATTACAATAATTGTAATAATAAAAATTCTTCACATAGAGAGGAGACAACTATTTGGGTTGCCATCTATAATAAAACAAACGCAGTTTGTAAGAAATTCATTACAATAGCTCATAGGACCCATAAGTTCCCATCGCTGTTCAAATACAAAAAAAATATTGTCAGTTATATCTTTTTCTGGCAAAATTGCATTTATCATTGTCCTCGCAATGCTACAATTCTTCTATCATCCTTAGATGACTTTGTGTAGAAATCAATCTTACCCTGTCCATTTTTTTTTTCATTTTATAATCAATTTTAGCAGTGTTATATTCTCACTTTTTAAATTACACCTTCATTTGTTACCATGTAGATACATTTTATAATCTTCATTCAATCCCTACACCGCATCTCAATAAATTTTTCGACAAAATGCCTACAAGAATCAATTTTCACGTGAGATTATGTTAAAGATCTATAACATACAGTGAAAATTTGATATCATACTGCTTGATACCGAGTTGACAGAGGTTGAAGACCAGGAATTGCTAGCTCTAAGTTCAGCCTCTACTCCCTGGTGGGGTTATTAAAGCATTACAGATGTGTTGATGTGGTTTAAAAATGCCAAGCATCCTAGATTTTTATGCAATACTGTGCACTATTTTTAAACGACTACAAAATGCAATTATACGTTATATGCCAGTTTGTTGGAATCAGTTCATTATCAAACCGAGATATTCCTTCTATATTTCCAACCTGCCTCAACTATTTCACCTCAAGTGTGGCCAGCTCTCCGGCTACATACATATTGTGTTTGTTAATCGCGAAACTCGCACACATCGAAATATTTGTATGAAAACAGACAACACATGCACAACAGTTGGCGATGTGTACGTGTTATTCTATTGCACAGTTGGTACCAGTGACCTGCAATTGGAACGACGACCTCTGATGACAGTGTTACCAACATACACAATCAAATATAACGCGCTTACACACAGCTGCACACTTTGCTTATGTAACTTAGGTGAACAAAAATACGCATATAGTGTGTGTGTACATACAGATGCATGTATATCTATAAATTAATTTACACTTTATATATATATATATATATATATATATATATTTGTATATATAAATTAAGGAAAGCATAATGAGGTAAACAAAAGTTTTCAAAAAGAAGAAGTTCATGTTTTCATCACAAAATTCAATTTACCAATTCTACGTTTTCTCCATGTTTGAAGTTGTTCTGAATCATTTGACACCTTTTTTGCTTTCAAAACGGTTGCCCCAATTTCAAAAATTTAAAAACCATATAATAAAACTCGATAAGGACTCGCGTTGGTTAGTTTTGCGAGACGATCAGCCGAACCGTTTTTATGATTATCAAGGAAGTGCAAACATTTTCGTTAAGGATTCCACAAAAATCTTAACCTAATTTTGGAAATTTAGAAACTTTACGGAAGATATCAGTTGAAAATCGTGCTGACTTGTTTTTGATAAAGATCAGCGTTGCTTTTGTTGTTCTGAATCATTTGATACTAAAATTAGAAAAAAGTATGTGTGTATGTGACCAAAATTTGACCTTTTGTCGACGATTTTCCAAAAACTATTGCCCCAATTTTAAAAATTTAAAAGCCATATGTTAAATAGCTCGCGTTGATTAGTTTTGCTAGATGATCGGCCGAACCGTTTTTTATGATTAGCATAAAAGTGCAAACATGTTTGTAATTAAACCTCGTAATTGTTGAGATTTTTTATTTGAATTTGTTGAAACTTTGTATAATAATAATGTTTATGGTCTTAATTAACACCCTACAATATTATAGACATACAAAAATTTGATAAAATTTAAATAGAACTTGAATTAGAAAATTTGAAATAGAAGTTGATTTAAAATTGCATAGAAATAGTAGTCAGAAGTAGATTTTAAAAATACTTAAAATTAAAAGGAATCTGAATTGTAGAGTTGAATTTGAACGGAATTAGAAGTAAGAAGAAATGCAAGATTAGAATTGAAGAATATCAGAAAAAGAAGAATGAAGATGAAGAAAATAAAGAAGGGAAGAATGAAGAAGAGATGGATAAAGAAGAGAAGAATGACGAAGGGAAGAATGAAGAAAAGAAGGATGAAGAGATCGGTGTTAAGATTGAAATAACAGAAATATATAATAAGATATATATATATATATATATATATATATATATATATAATTGTATAGGATATAAATAAAGATAGTATAGAATATAATGAAGATAGTATAGAATATATATAAATAGACTTTTGAAATGAAATGACGTATGTGGCTAAATGCTCTAATTATAAATAAGCTATACCAATAAAAAAATTAAAAAAATGTTTAATTACGGAAATGTATTATTGTTTGGAATAGTCGTCCAAAATTTAAAATAATTATTGGCACAATTTTAAATCTGCTCAGTTTGAAAATTTCAATTGTCACTGATTAAGTCAATAATATATACAAGATAGGTCATGCCAGACAAAATGCTACTTACAAAATAATATTTTTACCATTAGTCATTAAAATATTTAGTAGTAGATCAAATTATATATAAACATTTTAGCTGAGGATTTTAATATTCAAAGGTATATATATATATATATATATATATATATATATATATATATTTCTTGCAGTAATTAACTTCATCAGATTGCTGTAACAAGCATTAAGTTTTTCTACCTACTTAATTTGATAAAAAATGTGTTCACCTCAAAAGTTCATAAGTCATGTGTTTTACAAAGCGTGACAAGTAATATATATTCCAATGCATACAAACAAATATATATATATATATATATATATGTATATATATATATATATATATACATAAGCCTGTAGCTAACGAAGTTAATCAAGCAATAAAATCTAGTAAACAAAATTTGAAAAATATAAACAACAATAAAAGTCAATCAAAACAGTTTTTGATACAAACATTATTGATATAAAACAATCTTATCAATATTTATATCAATCAATAATATACAATCAATGTAGAACCAGTTTACATAATCTCAAGCAAAAACTTAATTGGCAAACTAACAATATTATTGTTAGTAATATGAAAATATTTGTTCGATAAGATCGTAAATATTAGAAATAAAACAAATCTTTTATGTATATATATTATATGCATATGGGTATACACTTATAATATTTTTCTGACTTTGATAATTATGACTATTTGATTAGTGAAATATCAATAATGTTAATAACAATTTGAGTTCTATACAGTTTTATTTTGTATCAAATACAAAAAATATATCAAATATATCTAAAAGCTCTTGTATGAGACAGCTTATAAGCTACGAAGCAAAAAAAAAAAAAAAGTGTAATTCTTCATCAGTTAGTTCGAAAACAATATATTTGTTATATCTCTTTCATTTATTTAAAAAGACAAATTATTTATATATATTCTATAAAATTTATTCATGTAAAATGAATAAAAGCACTGAAACTGAAAAACGATTTGTGTTCTAATGATTTATTAATATTATAATTATTTATTTTTAGCAAAGATTTCTTCACCTTATTCCGTTAATTTTTCTACCAAACTACCTCCAACATTTAGATAAATTACCTATCATTTCAATATGCGCAATATCTATTTCAATACTTTTGTGATTAACAACATTGTTATATATAAATAGACCTAAAACATTTAGAATTTTTTATTTTATTTGGGACCAATTAGAACGAGAATTTAATTGTAATGAGTGGGAATTGTAGAATTCTAGAGCCTTCCTCCACAAAATATTGCTTAACGGCGGTTTCTGTGGGGTCAAGAAGAAGAGATAAACAGATTTTTTAATCGATTTTATACCCAGGCAGTATTGAACCCTATATACTCAGACAATAGACCTAGCCTGTTATGCTTAAACGCATTTTTTGCTATACACAAAAACACAATTTTATTTTATATCCTGGTTTTAGTCGGTATTATGACCAGGCGGTATTGAGCCTGACATAATCAGACAAAAGACCTAGTCTTGAAAGCTTAAACACATTTCGTTCGTTATACAGAAAAAAACACAATTTTATTTTATATCCTATGCTACATATTCGATAAAATTTTATTATTCTGATAATATTTGTACTCTATTTTATTTAATTGTTGAAGAATTGAGGAAGAGATAAGCGGAGGTAAAATTCGGTTTTATAACGAAAAGGTATTGAGCCCGACATAGTCAGACAATAGACCTAGTCTTGTGTGCTTAAACACAATTCCTTCGCTATACAAACACACAATTTTATTTTATATCTTCGTCTACATATTCAGTAAACTTTTATTATCTTGATATTAAACATACTCTATTTTATTTAATTTTCATATCCTATTCTATTCAATTTTTACTCGTTTCTTTTACACAGAAGCTATTTTCTTCTCTTGGAAACATAATTAATTTTATATTTGAACTATGTAATAAAGTTTTTCTAGTCCGCCTACATTTGCTAGTAATATTGTAAGAGATGTATATATTTCATGTATATGCGCATACATAATATTTATTTCATTTACATCATACGAATGATAAATGGACGTTTCGGCAATATTTTTCACTGCCTTCAGTAGGATCGATGTTTCTATATAAATCAAGATATTAGCAGCAGAATATTAATGTACACATATATATATATATATATATATATATATATATATATATCTTCAATAGTGTACAGAATTCAAAATAATGTGCTGTATACGGCTTCGTAATATTGACAAACACAATTAACATAATAAATATATTAGCATTCGAAAGGGCCACAAGCATAAATTTCATAATATTCACGCCCATTTATATACATATATAAAAACATTTGTACATATAATAATAAAATTACATTAGTATTTGTACATAAACATATATTCTTGTCTACTTCAAACAAATTTCTTTTCTGACTGGAATATTAAGTTGGCAAGAACTAAACAAACGTGTACATATACTTATATTCATACATGTAATATAAATGCTCTTTGGATTACTAAAGTTCCTTAATAGCCCAATGCTACCGAGCAAAATCCTGATATCTAATAAATATTTACCTTTATATTATTTAACTTATTTATCTATCTAAAATAGAGTTAATCTTCTAAAGTATTCACCTTTCAAAAATACATCAATAGTCAAAATAGTCTAATGAAGCCAAAAAGCTCTTTCTCTATAGAGAAATTTAAAGTTTGCTACGCAAAATATTTGCTTTTCAAAAATTTCGGCAATTTGTTTTTTCACATTTTGTATTATTTCAACTCATTTATATTTTTACATTTAGAATAAAATAGTCAATAAAATTTGAATAAAATAGTTGAATATGAATAGATGAATAAATATGACGGAACAGAATAATATGTTAGCAATTTTTGTATAATCAAATTTAGTTGGTCCAATTTCTTAATATTCGATCATTACTATATCTCGTATAAGTGCGAGATGGTATAAATATGAATATTTTTATACGTTTATAGATTTGGTAATTTCACATATTTTTACATACATTTTCACAACATTTTGACGAATAAATTTTTAAAATTCTTAGTTATTAAAATTTAAAAGTCTGCCAGAACTAAATTAGTACGGAGTAATGTGCATAAAATCTTCCATATCATTACATTTATATTAAGACATCGAAATTTGAGATATAAGTTGCAAAACATGAGTTTTTTCTTTTTGTTAGTTATTTGAAATCAGCAGTTCTATGAGCAAATCTGGTAACCTTTTTTCTCTACAAAAAAAGCTTTTTCGAAGGCAACCCAACTTTTGTCCAACTATTTTTGATATATTTTAGTTGTTAATATTCTAAGTTAATTTTTCTCTAATATTTTATATATTAGAATATTTATGTATATTTATATACATTTAGGTATATTTTTAATGTAACGCAGTAATGGCAGGAAAAGGGCTATTTTCACCTAGAAACATATTTAGAAAGTTATATATTTAAGTAAAAACGATTATTAGGCTGTCTGAGGTGACTATCAAAATTAAAACCTTGTGATTGTAAGGTCAAAACGCTTACCATCTTCAAATACTATTAAATCAAGAATTACACAGGTCTGTAAAAAATATGTATTTATATTGAGTGTGCGACATATGTTTTCCAATGTAATTTTCACCGCTAAACACAGATCTAAAATTTCCGATCTAGTAGTTCTTCTAGTAGTAATTAAAATCTTATAATTTTTGTCGTTTTCTGGTACCTTAAATAACTATTTGGTTTCAATTATGTTTTCATAATTTCATTTGTATAACTATAAACTCACCCAGCATTTTGTCTTAAAAAATTATATTATTTTTATCGACAATAAATCTATGTAAAAAAAAGAAAAGTGTAACAAGATAAATAAATATAAAAATAAAAATATTACAAAAATACATGTAAAAAAACTATATAAAGTATTAAACATAGTTAAATATGACTTAAAATTTTTAGTTTTTCCTATATTCGCAATTTTTTATTACCATTTGGTGCTGGCTTGTACAGCAGTATCACTTTTGCAAAAAATACCGCCGTAGTAGAAGGGTTTATTTTCAAATTTATGAAAAGTTTGATGATTTAAGTTTGACTTAAAACTTAAATCTAAAGTTACTATAATTTTTATGGTAATTATTAACTTCCTACGGGTAAGTTACAGTAATCGGAAAAAATCGAAAATGAAAACTATTATATATCTTTACGTTTCAAAGGTTCCTGAACATTTTGGCATACCTTGGAGAAAAATGATGTATGTATGTGTGTGTACGTATATGCGGATACAATTTTTTGTCGATGTATAAATGTTTTTCTGAACAAAGTCCACGACTTGTACCTTGTTGATAAGGAGCATTGTCTAGTTTCAAAGAGCTGCTCAGGTCGTACCATTTGCATTACTATGTTATAAATTGAACATAAAATCCCCACAAGTGACTCTTCTAAGACCATGTACTAATATTAATGTTTCTAGAACAAATTTATTAGATAGAAATGTCTTTTCTAAACAAAGTACCAGTCTTGTACCTAGTATTATATTTTGTCGAGAATTTTGAGAACGCGGATTGACCGATATGGATGATTTAAAAAAAACCTTCGATTCTTATTGATAAGGAGTCTAGTCATTCCAAAAATATGGGTCAAAAAGTGCCAAAAACGGCAATTCAATTTTTGAGAGAACGGAGTGTCCGATTTGAATAATTCGAACAAAATTTTATTTGTATTGACAAAATGAAGAGCTGAAGAAATCCATAAAAAAGTAGAAAAAATAACATTTTTCGGTTAAAATGATCATTAAACATATGCACATCAAATTATCCTATAATTTATAGGGAATTTAATAATAAGTACAAATTTTGTTTACATTTATATGGGTTCCGTACCAATGTTTATCCGATATTTTATCTATAAAACAGTTACGCAACGCGATTGCTTTAAAAAGATGTTCAAAATCTCAAAAAAATTCAGAATATAAAAAAACAAAATTTTCAAAAAAGACAACCTTTCTCAAAATTCTCAAAAATTTAACTTGGTAAAGGAAGTTCCAGCAAATTACCTTAAGACACGATTCCATGCACCACCAGTTTATCTAAAATTTGTAGAGATGGAAAGTTACAGCTTTACTTACTAAGTACAACTAGTTAAATCGTCTATCGCGTCCAAGTGCTTTTGAAATTTGAATATAATAGTTGAATACTTATAACTACATGAATAATTATAACACAAATCAGTATCATGATTTAGCTGTATTTTTTCTGTTAATAGTGTCTCTGTATCAAATTTTGCAAGTCAGTTCGCCCCACGCACGGGTGTACTAGTAATAGTATGAGGTATGAATATATGTTCGGGCAGCATTTGTGCTTTCGTTCGAAGGTACTTATTCCACTAACAATACTTATTGTGCGCTCGTGTAATTAAGCAGCTGTTTTAGTTATTTAAATCGCATTTGAATAAATTACTAAGTGAATGGTATGCGATACATTATAATATATTAAGTGTGGTAGTGTGTTTATTTGTTAATTCTGTTCTACGGACCGCGCTTCCTTCACTTTTCACAGAAAACAAAAACGAAACACAATTCGATATCCGTTTCGGAAAGGTGTATTTATTAGAACGAGCGCCGATGGACACTGACCATTGTTAGATGGAATTTTTTAATGTTAGACTCAATTTTATATCTAATTGATTTTAAGTTGAAGGGGCTTAAAAGATCGCGTGTAATAAGATTCACCTGCGATACTTCGAAAACAAGTAAATTTATAATTTTTTTAAACAACAATATTTAAAAGCAGAAGTCAAAAGATGTACAACCAGCCAACACTATCAAGAGATAAATGGCAATGTTTGATAATTCTTATTAAAAGTATTTGCTTTCGTTCTTGAGCACTGTGGTTTAGTTTCCGAAACCTTAATATATTTTTAACCCTTTCCACTCGGATGCCACCGGAATTAGCAAGTGGAAAGAGTTGAAGTATACCTTATTTAATTGTTTTATAAGATATATGGTTATGTTTAAATTGTATACAACCATTTTTTTTATATAACCTCTATAAAAGCTTACATGAGGGTGGGGTAAAAAGAACCAACTGAATCTTTACCCTGGCAAAGATGTTAAAAATAAAAAATATTAAATAAAAAAAATTGTTATATGTTAGTAAAAACCTTTTTTTAAAAGACTTTGCTGGCAAATATTTCTTGCAAAATACCAGTTCAACGCCATATGTGATGTTATCAATGCTTTCATTTTTCTATTTATTATTCAAGATTATCTAAAACTCACCCAAATTTACATGACATTTTTCGTAAATTTATATATTACACTTATTTATTAATAAATTATTATATTTTTGCCCTTGTTTTGTTTTAGATTGAAAATTCAAAAATTTTATGCAAAAAACATTTAAGCTCTCATCGTGAGAAGAATCTCAAGACTTAAATTTCAAATTTGAAACATTATATTATCACTATTGCAAAAAATGAAGTGCTAAAACCCCTATTAGTAATACTCATATTACAACTTCATATTCTATCACGTTATTTGTGATTACGGAAGTTTTATACTCAAAAATCACCGAAGACCCAATAATAAGCCTATTTCATAGTAAAAAATTACCAAATTCCCAAAAATAAGCCTTATGAAACTCCATTATAAACTATCTATTATATTATCTATAGTTTATTCATAATGAAATTAAAAATCTGCCATAAAAAATTTATGTATCTATATCTTTAAGTGTACGAGTTATATGACTAAAATTTTGACATGACGAAAAAATAGTTCATATTGAGATTAATAGATCCTCCCTTAGCTCTCGTTCTAATCGTGTAATATACGTGCACGGGTATATGTTATTTATTGTATTATAGATTCCCTGTTTTTGATAAGATACACCGGTTCTGATAAAGACGAAGCGTCAAGGTACGCCCTTATTTGAGTGTCTTCCTGTTAACAAAATTGTTTTTGATCACTCAAGTGATGATAAATAGGACTTGGAAATTACTTAAATTTACATATGACTTACTTTTTTGAATGATTTTAAGTAAAACGAACTATATGCCGAAATAACCAACAAAATGATATGATCAAAATTCCCGTTTTTATTCGTGTTTCTAATCTAAATTGTACATCATAAGAAACTTATTGGAGTAATATATAAACTACTTTATTAACTTCCCGTAGGGTAAGTTATTGTAACCGTTCAAAAATCGAAATTGAAATTTTTTGCATATCTTCTTGTTTTGAAGGTTTCTGAACATTTTAGCATACATTAGAAAAAATGGATGTGTGTGTGTATGTATGGATACAATTTTTCGTACACGTTTTTAGGGGCACGGATCAACCGATCTGAACAGTTTAGAATAGAAAAATATTCGATTCCTATTGATAAGAGGATGTGGTGATTAGTTTTTGACTGAGGCAGGTCCATCCGTTTCGGAGATTCGGGGGCAAAGAGTGCAGAAAATAGAAATCGTGTTTTTGAGAGAACGGAGCATCCGATTTGAATGATCCAGAAAATATTTAATTCGTAATGATAAGAAGAAGTGGTGATTAGATTTAGACAAAGACAGGTCAAGCCGTTTTGGCGATACGTAGCTAAGTATACAAAAAATAGCAGTTTTTGAGAGAGCTAAGTATCCGATTTGAATGATTTAAAAAACTTTCTGCTTGTGTTGGCGAAACAATTGCTTTTGGAAAAAGATTTTTTTTTAAAAAAAAAATTTTTAATTTCCGAAAAATATTTTTTTTACTAAATTTTATTGTTCGAATATTCATTATGGTACGGAAAGTTTCAGCAATTTGCCTTAAGGCACGATGACATACACTACTTCATGACCGATGGTTTATCAATCGGCCATCCTCGGCTCAATAACAAGCAGTATGAAATCGAGTTTCTACTTGATATCATTGATTTCAAATATGATTAGAACGTGGAATAGTGGTTTTCAGTCCTGGATTTAATCCTGGAATTGGGCGATGGCCAATCCATCACCCATCCTCGGTTTGATAATAAGCAGTATGATATCGTTTTTACTTGATTTTAAATATGATTTTGAGTGCAAATAGCATTTCGGGGGCTGCATAAATATTTGTCTAATAAGAGCAAAACATGGTCAACTGCTGGGTTGCATCTCGTCTAATGACAGTTTAAGTCTACAAACACATAACTAATAATAAAACAGTAGTTATAATATAAAAAGTTGTGATTGTTCTTGAAACAAATAAAAAAAAACTAACCTTATGCAATATAGAATTCTGTAAATAAACAAACAATAATCCAGATAACTATCACACTCGACTGTTATCTACATTAGATACATGCACCCACACCGCCATGTGAAATATGTAAATAAAATTTACATATCAGCATTTCAAAATAATGTGTGTCCCTGAAAAGGGAATTCGAAATTAAGTGTTTGTTTCATTTGCTAATTAAGTCTCGTTAATGAAGTGTTCACCTGTTAAAGAACCCATTGTTGAAAAATATATTTCATATGCATGCAAACATAATTAATATGCATATAAAAATGATAAAGAAGGCTCTGGTAAGTAGTTTACTCAATATATGAGTTAAACTTTTTGTCAATCAATAATCAATTCACTAGTCAATCTTGAGGAATCGTGGACGAAAGGTCTTATATTTTTTGTGAAAAGTGGGAATTATAAAATTCTAGAGCCTCCTCCTATAAAGTAATGTTAAACGACGGTGTTCGTGGGGCCAAAAGATAAGAAAATGGCGGAAGTTTTAGTCGGTATTACACCCAGGCGGTATTGAGCCCGGCATACCCATACAAAAGACCTAGTCTGGTACTCGTAAACGCATTTCCTTCACCATGCAAAAGGAAAAAATATTTTTTTCAATTCTGGTATCATAAGGATCAAAAGACAAACATCAAGAAAACTAAAAAAAAATATTATATAATAATACCAAATCAGATTTCTTTGCAAAAGCAAAATCCTTATTGAGAAGTTTAAAATAAATTAAGTATACGAAATTAAATTTTCTTGGTTGGCGTTAATTGCTTTATTAAAATACTGTTTCCGTAAACTGTTACAATTTCAAATATTATTTATTATTTATATATTATAAAGTATATAGTAGTTTTATTATTCAGGTTTTAAAGTCATTTACAAAAGCATTCTAATGGTAATAAATATTTAATAAATACTTGCATAAATGAGTTACAAATTTACTTTTGAAGTTGCTTTGCTATATCATTAACAATGATTATTCCCCATATTGATTTATTACTTTCTACTAATGATTTTTCCACTTGAGCCTCTACTATCTATTTACGGGTATTTATTTTTCATATCTCTGGAAATTTATCATACAGAATTATTTCTTCGGAAAGTTTGTTGAAATAATTAAAGTTCTACAGATATCAAGATTCTACTGTCAGCAAAATGGATGCACAGTTATTTATGAAGAGTTTTGGGCGTAAAGATACAAATCTTGTACAAAATATATAGAATAATTATTCCTTGTACAAGTTTTATTAAAAAGGAATAATTATTTGTTTTGAAAGAAATAAGATAAACAACGAAATAATAATCACAGGGGAAAAATGAGATTTTATATATTTTGATTCAAAGGGGAACTTTAAAAAAGAGTATTCAATCGTAAAAAATATTTTTTAATGAATGGTTGGTTGACATATTTCAATAAAAATTATAAAAACATTAGAAATTATTGAAGGACTACATGAGAATTCACCTCGAATTTTGAAAGTTTTTAAATAAAATTTGTTTTTGTATTATAGAGTCAAGTTTGTAAAAAAAAGGTAGAAACACTTTTTATGCTGAATAGTGTATCTTTCTTTTTACTGGAAGTCTTATACTACCAAAATGGAAATTGAAACTAAAGATAATAGTTAAAACAATAGGCAATTTTAAGTAGAAATTTGTGAAAACAAAAAAAATAACAATATGAAGACTAGGTATATAATTTTCTTGGAGCGTGAAGTTTTTCACAAGATATGCCTAAATAATCAAAAAGCCTTATAATATTGATATATAAAAAAACATGTTTCCTCTTTAGTAATTCAAATTAAAACGATTCAATAGCAAAATATTTTTGTGCAAATAAAATGCGTCAAGTTATTTTATAAATATGTAATTATTTTTTATAATTTAACCACTTCTTTTAGGCCTATTATATTTTGACAATTTTGTTTTGTCTATACAGTTTTACGTCATACAAAGTTTCAATAAAATTACGGGCGAGTAAACATGTTAGTATTTGCTCTCACAGTAATATAAACCAAAATAAAAATACATGTTTTCCAAAACATCCAACTCTGGTAATACTCTTTGGCAAAAGCGTGGCAAAATATTCAGCAAATAAACATACCTCATATTATACCTATATATGTATATTTATGATATAAACATAGGGGAGACTGGGTACGGTTGTGCCAAGATACGATAATGACAGTCGTCACAACAGCTAAACCATACTGATTTTGAGATAGAGTTCAAAGAGGGAAAGATAAAGTATGTTTGTTCGAACAAGTTCCCATTATTGCTTACAGTAGTGCCTTACAATAAGATGATCTGTAGACTGTATTGCGTTTTTTTTAAAAAAAAAACAAAAAAAATCGTGTTCGAATTCTTTTAATCATAACTATTAATTGAATACAGATAGATCACTTTGTTTGTTATTTTGCTGTAAGTTGAATATTAGTAGTTTTTTACCAGCAATTAGTTTCCGGTTAGATAATTTAGCTCAGTCACAATAATGATTTGTTTCCAAAAGTGTGCGTTGGGTACGGTTGTGACAAATTTCGAAGTACGGTTGTGACAAATTTCGGAGTACGGTTGTGACATATATTTTTTTTCCTTCTCGGTTGAAGATTGAACAGATAAAAAAATCCAACTTAACTAAGACAAAATACGAAAGAAAAACTAAAATGAAAATTCAATGTAAAAAAAAACATTTCACAGAGAATCTTTGTTAACTTTGTCTAAACAATTATGTTTTGATAAGTCCCTTGGGGTGTGGACGGTTGTGACACTGCTTCTTTTTTTGAATAATTTGATTTTATAACTAATCCATCGTATTTAAGTATTGTATTTCAGTAATTCCACATAGACAATTCAATTGACTTTTCTCCCAGCTGGTAAATTAACAACATTATTGCAAATCAAAAAAGTAGCACAACCTTACCCAGTCTACCCTACATATTTTCCTGGGTGCATCAAAATAATCAAGAAATTCTCTATAGATGATAATATTAATTCACATGCACTTAAAATAATAAACTGCATGCAATACATATTCCCGCTTTAATAATTTTCTATCTTCACTATTTTCATTTAATTCCTTGCCATAGGAAAATTAATAAATGTATATTTTGCACAAAGTTTGAACAAACAAAACACGGTTATAATATCACATGCGAACTCTCGAATCCTCGTGTTTCGTTGTTCTTTCCAGGAATAAAATAGAGATTATGAAGTGGAAGCAAACATGTTTATTTTACCGAGATGTTATTCACATCTGATAGTATGATATTTGAGTCTATTTTAAAAGCACCCACGCAGATATAGATGTATGAAATCCAATATTTTTCCACCCACTAATAACACGTGAAAAACGATACTTATAGAAAAATAGAAGCATTTTTCATAAACATATTTCCATATGAAATTCTATGCGATATTATTATTAAATTGATACAGTTGTAAAGGAAAATATACACACGATATATATATATATATATATATATATATATACACTAGCTGACCCGACAAACGTTGTTTACCCATTAAAATATGGTATATACTAGTGGTGTATGGCATTGTGTCTGAAGAAAAATTGCTCGAACTTCGCGTACCGAAAACTAAATTATTAATAAAAACTTTGCAAAACTATCAAAAAATTAGATTTTTGAAAAAAATTGAAATTTTTGAAAAAAATTGACTTTTTGAAAAATTTATTTTTTTATATTCTGATTTTTTTTTGTATTTTGATTTTGGGTATAAATTTTGAACTTTTTTCAAGCAATCGCGCTGCATACCTGATTTGGAGTCAAAAGCGCGTAAGCGCCGCGTAGTCGTCTATCTTGTAAACATACGGTACGGAACGCATATAAATGTACACGAAATTCGTACTTATTATTATAATTGTTATAAAATATCTGATGAATACGATGTACATATGTCTAATGTTCATTTTTGACCGCCAAATGGCATTATTTATTATTTTTTTATTGGATCTTCGGAGGTGCTGGACCTGCCTTTACAAAAAACTCATCAGTTGCTCATTTTCTATAGAAGTAAAATGTTTGAATTATTTAAATCGGACGCTCCGTTATGTAAAAAACTGGAATGCCATTTTTGGCACTTTTTGCCCCGTATCTCCAAAACGGCTAGACCTGCCTCTGCCAAATATTAATAAGCACGTCTCCTTATCAGTAGGAATCGAATGTTTTTTTAACTATTCAAATCACTTGATCCGTGTTTGCAAAATCGACGACGAAAATTTGTATCCGCACACATCCATTTTTTCTAAGATATGCCAAAATGTTCAGAAACCTCTGAAAGGTAAAGATATATAACAGTTTTCATTTTCAATTTTTGTGCGATTACTATAACTTACTCTACGGGAAGTTAATCAATAATATTTATTTTAACTTGAAGTAATAAAAGAACTTTTTTAACTTTATTAATAATAATAAAGTAAATTAGTTAACAAAATAGCCAATGTCACATAAAACTTCATTTTGTCACTTTTGTTAAATAAATTTAAATAATTTTCAATCTAATTGGATAATTTTTAATTTGGCTGAAGTTTTGTGCAATATTTATCAAATTCCCATTTAATAATAACATTTAAAAATATATGTAAGGATACCATTTTAAATCTGGCCAACAGCTTTTCTTTAATAAAAATTTTGTAAATGCTTTGCATGTCCTGAATATTTTTACAATTTTTAGTATGTAGCATACCCTGTTTGTGACCGATAAAATGTAGATATATTTTGTTGTGCAAAGTGATATTCGTTTTTCCTTTGAAGTTGGAAATATTGGAGCATGTGTTTCAATAAAAAAATCGATAATCAAAGGTACGTTGCCCTGAAAGTATGAACTCTCACCTTATTTGTTGAACACATCTCACATACAGGGTGTTCCAGAATTTAACGTCAAGCAGGAACTGGGTGATAGTATTGACCTTAACTGTCCTGAAAAGAAAATCAGAGAAAAACATTATCTTACGTTATTTGGAAATTATGATTATATCAAGTGCAACCTTGAGCTTTGTGGTTAATTTTGAATAATTTTGTTCATTTAAATTTTGGAACCGTAACCGTGAATAATATTTACAGGACAACGGTGGAAAAAATTATAATGCAATTGCCCCAAGATTTCAAAAATTAAAGCTTTTTTAATAAACGTCGAGTTGAAATCAAATTGCTTAAAAAATTTAATTTTTAGGACTAATAAGAAGCATTAAAAAGTACAAGTGTAATTAAATTTCAATTATCGGTTCAACAGTATATTTATATATTTCTAAATGTATAACTGTTATATAGAAATCATCAAATAGTGCTAAATGTGTCAATGAGCTCATATGCCAATTCAACTTTGAGTTTTGGCAGCAAATCTCTTGACTGTTCATTGCACTTTTGATTGTATTTATTGCTGCCAACACTTTTTTTTTAACAGTTCGACGAATGCAAAATTATTTTTGGTAAATATGATCAAGGTTATTAACAATTGTTTACAGCCTGGCTAAAAAAATTGTAAAGAAGTCATTGTGGTCTGATATTTATAAATAGAATTGGTGTAAAAAAATAGTCTAAATAAATATTTACTTGAATTAGTGTCTAATGAAGTTATTATTGACTTCTAGACGAATATTACAGAAAAAAAAATATTTCGAGCAAAAATGCAAAACTTGTCAATTATGATATGCAATTTTATGCCAAAAAAAATATTTGAGCTTTTAGACTAGCCTAATTATTAATGAAATTTTCAGTTTTCGTTCTATAAAATTATTTACTGAATATATATTGAAATATATATATATATATATATATATATATATATATATATATATAGGGACTTTCAGAACATTTTGAAATGAAAGTACAGAATTATTTTTTTTTAATTTTATTTAAGGATTAATCACTCTTTTATATATTAAAAAAACAAAAATTTGGAATAAATACATATTTTTAAAAATTAAAAAATAAATCAATGGTATGATGTGCATATGACAAATCTTATTAGACTGTTCTTAATTAGACTACTTTAATTAATTAACTTTTCGTAGGATAAGTTATAGTAATCGCAAAAAATCGAAAGTGAAGATTTTTGCATATCTTTACGTTTCAATAGTTTCTGAACATTTTGGCATACCTTAGAAAAAAATGGTGTATGTGTGTGTGTTTGTAGTATGTATGTGTGTATATTTGGATACAATTTTTGTCCACGATTTTGAGAGCACGAATCAACCGATTCGATTGATTTGAAAATACTCGATTTGTATTGAAGGGGAGACGTGCTGATAAGTTTTTGTAAATAGTTGGTCCAGCTGGTTTAAACATACGGGGCACAAAGTGTCAAAAGTGGCAATTTAGTGTAGTATGTATGTATGTGTGTTTGGATACAATTTTCATCCATAATTTCGAGAACACGGATCAACCGATTTAAATGATTTAAAAACATTCGATTCGCATTGAAGGAGAGACGTGCTGATTGGTTTTGGGCAGGTCTAGCCGTTTCGAAACTACTGGGCAAAAAGTGCCAAAATTGCCAATTTAGTTTTAGAGAGATTGGAGCTTCCGATTCGAATTATTCAAATAATATTTAACTAGAATTAATGATTGATTAAATTTTTGGGAAGCAGTTCTGGTGGTTTTGGAGATCCAATAAAAAAGTTAAAAAAAATGCCATTTGGCGGTCAAAAATAATTATTAAACATATGTACATCAAATTTTCAGATATTTTAAAAAAGTTTTAATGATAAGTACAAATTTTGTTTACATTTTTGAGGGTTCTGTACCAAAATTTATAATGTTTAACCATTAGACTGCAACGCGGAGCTTACACGCTTTGATACTTGAAAGCAAATGTTTTCAAAAGAGCCAGCAATTTGCCTTAAGGCATAATGCCATGCACCACTAGTTAGATAAATAATAAGCTTGTAGACAACAAATGAAAAGTTTATCAATTAAGACAAATTATTATATTATATATTATTATACTATATAAAAATGAAAATTTTCATATATCTTTACGTTTTAAAGGTTTGGCATACCTCAGAAAAAAATTGATGTACGTATCTGTGTGTGTGTGTGCGTGTGCGTGTGGGGATACAAAATTTCGATCGACGATATGGAGCGCAGAGTGTAAAAAAGGTTAAGCAGTTTTTGAGAGAACGGATCATCCGATTAGATTAATTCAAAAAACGTTTTGCTCGAGTAGACGGTGTGGAAACAATGCATTTACATAAAAAATGCAAAGTTTCAAAAAGTTCAAATTTTCAAAAATTTTTAACATTTTCAAAAAAAAAACTAAATTTTGAAAAATTTGAGAAATATGATTTCTTACAAAAAATTGAGAATATTTCGATAATTTCAAAAAATATCGAATATTTTCAAAAATTTCAGCAATTTGCCTTGAGGCACGATGCCATGCACCCCGCTAGTTATGTTTCAAGTTGTATCCAAAAATGTCGCGATCATATTATTTCCATTTACATCCAAAATTAAAATTTGGCAACATTGATCGATATACTGATTCGTGACAATTTGGAGAGCCTGTATCAATTACCATAGCCCAAAATCTCAGGGCACAAGTCGATCTTGTATTTCGATGTATTTTCTAAAATCTATACCAACGCCAAGTTTTAGAAATCGTGCGTAAAACTTTTTTTCTATAGGAAAACATCAACAACTCTTAGACTAATTTTAATCCGACGCGCTGTGTGCTGTTGTCAAGAGAGTTGAAAAAAACACATTTTTTTGGAGCTCTCTCGAAGGTTGATCGAAATAAGATTTAATAATAAATCTATTACGATGTAAATGTTTGTGTTGGCAAATGCAAACTGGCGGCAGATGTTCTACATCAAAATTAGAAGAAAATATACACACTATATGTATATAATGATCGCGAGCCACTTATGAAATACATAATATGTTAAAAGTGCGTGGCCAAGATCAACATATTGCAGGAATCACAAGCTCTTCGGGAATTGGAAATAAATCCTAAAAATAAGTAAGAATAACATTTGGAAAAATAATGAGTTTGGAATAGGATTCCGATGCTTTTTCAAATACCACCCAAAGGCGAATCCGTAAATAAGATATCGGGTTTATTTTATGAGCATCCGTGTTTTATTTTACACTATATAATATGCTGAGCAGTGTTTTGCTACTGTAATTCCATATCTTTTCGTCTTTACAATTACAAATATGATATTTCATATCTGTTTGTGATTATTCAAAACTTTGATGATTTTTTATGATTAAACCACTTTTGGTACTGCGGTATCCGTAAACCTAAAATATTTTTGAATGTTCATTAGGACCATGAACCTTTATACCTTACTTTATACAAAACATCATCAAAATCGTAAAAAATTAGTAGTGCATGGCATCGTGCCTTAAAAAAAAATTCTGGAACTTTCCGTACCATAGTTCAGAATTTTAAAAAGCTTGAAAGTTATGAAAAACATTACATAGCATTTTTTGTAGAATTTCTAGTACTGTATTTACATTTTTTGAATATTTTTGATAATTTAGAAACTTTGAAAAATTTCAAGTTATTTGAAAAATTTGACACCTTTTGCAATTTTTGAACAAACGTTTACTTGAAAATTTAGATTTTTTGCAAACTTTTAAACAGTTTGAAATCGACTTTGAAAATTTTGAAACCCATTCAAGTCAATTGATCTATAGTGTCCAAAATGTGAAACTTAATTTGTTTGAATTATATAAATGAGCTTTACACTTTATAAATCTTGATATCTTGATCTTGAAAAAGTCAAATTTCGGCTTACATACATACACACACACACACTCATGAATGCATACTTTTTTCTAAGTTGGTCTTAAAAGATACTGAATTACTTGCTTGAAACACAAAACTAGCAAGTCGCATTTTCTGGGAAACCATAAACTTCTCCTCGAAGAAATTTTTTTTTGGCAACATTGCAGTTGTTTGAACGACCCTCTTTTGTATGTAAATATGTAAAGTTTCCAAATATCTACATTTCATTTTCAAGTTCAAAAGCATCTTTAATTCAACCTCAGATTGACACAAATGTCGAACAACAATGTTACCGTTACAATTTATTGTCACTTATGGCAACACACCGAATATTTTCAAGTAAAAATGAACATCGCTGCAGCACGATGTCAGATCGTCCACAGTATTATCTATCTATCTATATGTATATCTAAATGAGCTAGAGTGAATGTGTTGCAGCAATACCCACGACAGACGATTTTCAGTGAGATTATATTTAGGATCTATAACCTTAAGTGGAAATTTGATATAATATTATTTGATATGGAGCTGACCAAAGTTGGGATTGAACCCAGTACTAGTTTGTGCTAACCTACGTTCTTAACCATTACACCATATAAATTATTAACTTCCCTTAGGGTGAGTTATAGTAATCGCAAATAAAAATTAAAATGAAATTTGTTATTATCTTCACGTTTCAGAGGTTTCTAAACATTTTGGCATACCTTAGAAAAAATTGATATGTGTATGCGTGTGTGTGTGCGGATACAAATTTTCGTCAGCGATTTTGGAAACACGGATCAACTGATTTGAATGATTAAAAAACATTTGAATCGTATTGATAAGGAGACTGCTGATTAGTTTTTGGCAAAGGCAGGTCTAGCCGTTTCGAAGATACGGAGCAAAAGGAACCAAAAATGGTAATTCAGTTGTTGAGAGAATGGTGCGTCCGATTTGAATAATTCAAAAAACATTTTATTTGTATTGACAAAATGAAGTATCGTATAAATTTTTGCAAAGGCAGATCTAGCGGTTACAGAGATCGAATGAAAAAAGTAAAATAAATGTCATTTGGCGGTCAAAATTGATCATTAGACATATGCACATCAAATTATCATATATTTTATAGAAATTCTAACAATAAGGATAAATTTTGTTTACATTCCTATGGGTTCCGCGCTTCGATATATGTCTCTATGCAGTTAAAGCAGTACGATTGCTTTGAAAAATGTTCAGAATTTCGAAAATATTTCCGAATAAAGAAAACATTTTTTTCGAAAAAATCTTATATTTTTGTCAAAAATTTATAGTTTCTCCAAAATTGAATTTTTTCAAAGTATAATTTTTTGAAAAATGTTAGTCTTTTTTAAAAAAAAATTTTTTTAGTACGAGGAGTTCCAGCCATTTGCCTTAAGGTACGATGCCATGCGCCCGACTAGTTTATGTTAACAATTTGATGGTTATTCCAAGTAAAAAACGATCTGCATTACCAAGTAAAAATGGACATTGCTGCCGCCCGATGTCATGTTGTCTATTACACCATTAACTACCCCAAAGTTAGTCATACATAAGAGTAATAATTAATTCAACAATATACGTTAGAAACAACAAAAAAGTTCTTCCACTAATCAATTATCTCCTAAATGCGTTTTCCATATGACGTGTTGGAAGTTTCTTCTTAGCAAATGAGCCAACCATCAGCCAGCCAATGTTGGGTTATAAAAAATGAAATTAAACCCGTAGCCTTCCTTCTGTAGAGGCACATGTGTTGTCATATACACATTCGTATTAATCAAGTGTGCGTAATGATACCGTAAACATGAATTTATTAATTAAAATGAAATCAGAGCTCAGCGATTGGCTTATGGTAATAAAGCCGATGCATAAATCACGTTTTATAAAACCTGCCTTAATAATAATAAAGTATCAGGTCGATATTAACCTGTTCTTGGCAGCGGAGCGAAACATTCGGATTGATCTCATTCGGAAGAAATTTAGAGCAATCGGAATAAATGAAAAAAAACTATTGTAACAGATACATATAGGTAAATTCTAAGTATTACCATTATAGTGGTAATACTTACCGCATTTATGTGAATACACCATTATTTGTAAGAGAAGTGTAAGTTTTCAAATTTTAAAGAGAAGGATAAAAAGTTTTTTTTATATATGTTATTAATTACAATCTGTCACACATAGGACATTCAGTAATTGTTTGGACTTTATTATATAGATTTTTGAATGGATGGCAACCCAGTAGTTTTCCAATCCAGTTTTGACTAATTAACTATACTCGAAGTATTTGCTGACATTTTTTATTATATATATATGCAACATTTTGTTTTGCCCCGTATAATTGAGGGTAAGCTATTTTGATCACAAAAAAATCGAAAATAAAAATTTGTATGTATCTTTACATTTCGAACCCCTCTGAAAATTCTGGCATACTTTAGAAAAAAATGAATATATGTGTGTATGTGTTTTGCATGGATATTAAAGGTTGTCCACGATTTGGAGAGCACTGATTAATCGATTTGAATAATTAACAAAGTTACATTCGATTCCTAATAATGGGGAGACTTGCTGATTAGTTTCGGGCTGATTAACCAATTTGAATATTTAACAAAAAAACATTCAGTATTGTTTATCACCGATTATCCGATTGAATAATTAAAAAAGTAACATTCGATTTCTATTGATGGGGAGACTTGCTAATTAGTTTTTGGTAAAGACAGGTCTAGACGTTTTGGATATACGATACAAAAAGTGCAGAAAACGTGCATTCAATTCTTGCCAGAACGGAGCATCCGATTAGATTGATTCAAAAGACATTCGATTCATGTTGACGGCGAGACGTGCTGGTTAGTTTTTAGCAGAGGCAGGTTTAGCTGTTTGGGGATAAATAGCAAAAAGTACTAAAAATGTCAGTTTTTTGGGAAAACGGAACATTCGATTTGAATGGTTCAAAATTTATTTTACTTGTGTTAACGGAATAAAGAATTGATTACATTTCTGCAAAGGAAGTTCAGCGATTTTGCAGATGCAAAAAATAGCAAAAATTGACTTTTGTTGGTCAAATATAAATTTTGTTATTATTAATATTAATTCATATATAAATAGAAATATTGGTAACTAGGTAGACAGGTATACAGGTAGACAGGCATATCGGTAAGCATGTAAAGAATTAGAAAAGAAGAAAATAGGTAAACTTGCTTGAAACAAAAAACTAGTAAGTCGTATTTTCTAGACAAACTAAACAATTTGCATCACAATGTAACAAAATCGCTACAATGCCATTGTAGATAAAGCGTCTTTTTTTTTAAAAAAAAGGTATACATGTAGAGAGTTAGAAAAGAAGAAAAGTAGACATGTAAGCAGGTCAGCAGTTGTAACTAGTCGGCAGGTAACCAGGTGGGAAAATAGAGAGTTGGACTGGTAAACAGGTAATCAGGTGAAAAAGTAGAAAAGGTGTCAGGTTAACTGGTTGAGTGATAGACAGCCAGGTAGACGCATAAACAGATAGACAGGTAGGCACTAGTAACTGGTAGACAGTTAGTCAGATTGGCAACAAGAAAGTTGGACTGGTGAACAAGTGAATAAAGTGATAGCCAAGCAGGCCGATAAACAGTAGGCACTAGTAACTGGTAGACAGGTAGAGAGGTAGGCAACCAGTTGGACTGGTGGACAGGTGAATAAAGTAGAAACAAAGTCAGGTAAACTGATAGAATAACAATCAGGTAGGCGGATAAACAGATAAACAAGTAGGCCGGTAAATAAGTAAGCGTGTATACAGGTAAACAGTTGGAATGGTAGACAGATAAACAGAGAAGTAGACAGGTAAATAGGTTGGCTGGTTGGCAGGTAAACAGATCGAGAGATAGACAGGCAAACTGGTAGAGTAACAGCCAGGTAAGCGGATCAACATATAGACAAGTAGGTTAGTAAATAAGTAGGCGTGTAGAAGGTAAACAGTTGGGATGGTAGACAGATAAACAGATGGAGAGGTAGATAGGTAAATATGTTGCCTGGTTGGCAGGTAAACAGATCGAGAGGTAGACAGGCAAACGAGTAGACAGGTATAAAAGTAGAAAATTATATATGTGGACATGTAGATTAATTTTGCTATTCAATGGTAGATGGGAATAAATGTATATAGGTAGAGAAGTGGATAGGTAGACAGGTAGATCATATATCGGCACATTGCCACTTACAACTAGGTTTTGGCTTTATTTTTATATGTTACTAAGAACAATTTTTATATAAAAAATAATTGATTTTCTCTATTAAAAATTGAATCAGGAAAGATTCTAGAACTCTGCCAACAAACTTGCTAGTCGTGTGAAAATCTCGACTCTTGCTTTAATGGGTTTAGAAAACACGGCTAATACTATTATTTATCTACGCGTAGATCGGAATATATATATATATATATATATATATATATATATATAATTCCAGATGCATATATATTTATATATTTATATATTATGCGTGGGCAATAAAAAAACATTAATTCAATATGTATTTTATTTACCTTTCAAGTCCAATAAATTATCATGTTATCGCAATATTTTTTTGCAAATGATAATAATACGACAAACTGTAGTTTGCACTGGTTAAAACCAGATTCTCTTATAAGTTGCTTAACAGTGCAAAAGCATAAAACGACTTAGTTGTTTATAGGCTGATGCTTATTATTAATTAATGTTAGTAAATAACAAAGAAGACATTTAACATCTGTAAACATTTGTTCTTATTTGCATTTTACTATTTTATTATACAATATATTTATTGTTTTTGTTTTTGAACAACAATGAGAGTATAATTGTTCTAGTTCTATGAGGTTATGTGCTGATGAACTACGTTGCACGTTCAAACAATTTAGTAGTCATTTAGTAGTTTTACCTTAAAAGTTTTGAAAATTGATTATTTTATAGATTTTAATGCGATCTTTACGAATTTCAACTTTGCGCCTGGAATTTTTGCCGCTGCCGCCGCCATATTGGAAAAATTGCGTCAAAAATCAGTTTTTCAACGATATCTCCTTTCCGACTCATGTTACAATAAAATAACTATATACAAAATTAAACTAGGCAAAATTTCGCCTAACTCTATATTTTTATTATCAAAATTTTTCTAACAGTTGGACTGGTAGACAAATAAAGAGATGGTTTGGTAGACAGGTAAACAGATTGAGAGATATAAAGGCAAACGAGTTTATAAGTAGAAAGTAGAAAATTATATTTGTAGACAGGTAGACAGATAGAGGGGTAGACGGGAATAAACGGGATAAGTAGAGAGGTGGATAGGCAGATTATATACATACTGTTAATATATTTGTAACTTTATGCAGCAAATAAATTAATAAAAAATAAAAAACTGGAAAATTCCTCTTCTAGCAATCACTGGAAAAGGCAATTTTTATTTTAATTTAATATTTGAGATATAACAACCAATATCACGCTGACTGATATTACTACTGCTTGATATCAAGTACATACCGAACCTAGATAGCCTGGTAGACAGGTAAACAGATTGAGAAATAGAAAGGCAAACGAGTATACAAGTATAAAAGTAGAAAATTATAAATGTAGACTGGTTGACAGATAAAGGAGTGGATAGACAGATTTAATTAAATATACTGTCAATATATTTGTAATTTGATGCAGCAAACAAATTAATAAAAAAATGCTGCAAAATTGCCTTATTTAGCAATGGCTGTAAATTTAAGGCAATTTTCATTTTTATTTAATATTTGCAATATAAAAACCAATATCACGCTCACTGATATCACTACTGCTTGATATCAAGTGGATATCAAACTTAAAATTTTGGTTGCAGGTTCAAAGCATTTACTACAAAGCCACAAATAAGTGTGAAACAATATCACAGTAATAATATTAGGCTCCTTTCTAAGATATTTAGAGTAAGTTGTCTAAGTAATATAGAACAGCATAATGTGTTGCAGCAATGCCCACAAAAGAAAATGATCACTTGAAATTATATTTAAGATCTGCAACTTCAAGTGAAAATTTGATATTATACAGCTTGATATCTGGGCTGACCGAGATTGCGATCGTAGTTTGTCCTGGTCCATATTCTAATAAATTTCATCATAATGAGCTTAATATAATTATTTATCTGACAATGAGTAAACTTTAGTTCTAACAAACATGGATTGGTTTTTTGTGCTGTTCATCTTAAAAAGTATGAAAAAAAAAGATATTTACGTCTAAATCTGTCTATTTTCGACAGCAAATCAGTAAAAATTAATCCTCCGTACACCGGTGGCCTAAGTTTTAACATTTATTAAGCAAATAATTCCAAAATCCGTTTTATGAAGGGATGGATGATTTCCTTGCGAAACTTCGATGATGTTATCGGAGCTCGGTCCGCAGTTGTATTTCATGTTAATGAACTATATAAATCTGTATATTGCGACATTAATCTGTGGAAATGGGAAAACTTGAATTTTCGTGGAAAAGTTACACCCTTAATAAAATAATCCCTCCTACATTTATAATGAAGCGAGCGCCGAGAAAATTGTATTAAAATATGTTACGTTGCCAAATAATGTGTTTTTAATGCCGCAAGTTATTTATGTCGGTTGATGATATAAGAATATGACAATAATACCGGTTAAGTGTTGTAATTCAAATTTAACATTAATTCTTATCTCAGAATAGGGGATGCCGGGGTGATAGGCGAATTTGGCGTTTTCAGATAGATTTTATCAAATTATCATGGCAAGCCCTAAAATAATCAACGTTTTTAGGTCATTAGGATCTTTAACAATAAGGAATAGAAGGGGACAAAGGTCCAATTTGACGTTGTGCCATTACATTGAGAAAACCAAATAAATTTTATCAAACAAACAACTATCTGACTATGTTTAGTAAAACTCCCAGCTAATTCATCATTGTAAAAAAGTGTTTTGTTTTTTCTGATTATTCATCTTTTTTCCTCTACTTTCAAATATTATTGTTAAAAAATTCTAAACATTCTTTGTTTTCGTGGTGGATCTTTTAGCTCCAATCTACCTTATATCTATGGAAAACGAATTCATTCATAAAAAAATTTAAAAAAATTCTCATTATACAGAGCATGATCTCTATTTTATTCTTGTTCCTCAAAAGTAATGAGTGAATTAACAAATGAATATAATATCAAATGCTACATTTAATAAGTCCCCTAAAATGAATAACCCGTTCTCTCCTACAGAGTAAAGATATAACCTTTGGTTAAGATTTATCATAAACATGAATTTAATAATTAAATAAAGCAATATACAAGTATAATAAATTCAAACAAAACTTCTTAAGTGTTTCGAACATAAAATGTGCAGTTATTTCTAAATTGAATTTTTAAAGTGAGTCAGTTTTGATGTAAGCTCATTAAAGCTTAAATGTTTAAACGAAATTGATATTAATAATATATGAATATATGAATTAATATTTTTGGAATTAATAGAATTACGAAATATTTGAATATAACTTATTTGTAGATTGAATTTTTTAAAGTCAAAAATAAATAAATTTATCTCACCGCTTACTTTCATTTTTATTTTACTCTGGCACGACCTGCAAAACTCCCACAATATTAATAGTATTAATAATATATGATATTTTCTTTTTTTTTCAGATTTGAGATCAATTTTAGTTGTACATATGTAGTGTATAATCACTAGAAATTATTTCTCAAGACACAGTAATATCATTATTTTATATTATATAGCAAAAAAATATAGCAAAAAGAATAGGAGATTTAAATTAAAATTATAGAGTATAATTTTTATTTAAAACTTTCTGCAATTAATGCAAAAAAATTATAAATTTTTAGATATATTTAAATATGTAACAAAAAAGTAAAATTAGCCTTTCAGAGATTTGCTTCATCATACTTTAGAAGTACGTTGAGTGACAAATTCATCATCAAGGAAATAGACAACCATTGGATGGTCTTGTATGAACAAAAAAACTAGGCAAGATTGTGCAAATATATATATATATATATATATATTTATATATATATATATATATATATATAAACACTAAGAAATTTTATGGTACATAATAAACTAGAAACCCAAGAAAAGCAAACATTGTCTAAAGAAAAAATGTAAGGAAAGGAAAAGGAAACTGGAATGGACCGTTATTGTGAATATAGTCCTTGATGTACGACGACATCAAAGGACTGACATCAAAACTTGAAGCATTGAAAAACTTGGACAAGGCAGCATCGAGTAACATATCTTAAAATTGAAATATAGAGAAACAAACTATCAACAAGGAAAATATTGCTGAAGTGTAAATAATATTTTGAAGTATAGATCAATTTGTATTATCTAGTTTAAAACATCAAAATTGCAGGTTGAATCGGATTTTTGATTACCTGATATCAAGCAGTAGTAATATCCATTTCCACTGGTAAATATAGATCAAAATGTGTTTCGAAGTGTAACTAAACCTTCCGGGTATTTCCGCAAAAATGACAAAGATATTAATTAAGCAAATTAATATATATATATATATATATATATATATATAAATAGAACAACCATTGGTTAGATGACAACCATGTGTAGAAAAATAAATGTATTTTTTCTTAAAAATATACAAAATCTCACAATCAGTCCTTCAATTTAATAATCAAGAATTTTATTGGTGAAAATTTGGTTTGACAACTCATGACAAGTATTTTGAATCATATTCACCTATTTTTATTCAAAATCATCCTTCTTTATTTTTTAGTATTATTCTTTATTAATAGTAGTAACATTCTTTATTAATACCTTACCAGGTTCAAATTTGCTACATATTCTTTATTGAATATAAAATTTTGTGGTTAAATAATTATTATATTTTTTTCGAGAAGGTAATCCAGCGATTAACCACTCGTCCTTTAACGTGTAGACTATATATGTATTAAATATGTATATCTTATATAATTGGCGTAAAAACAGATGTGGCAGCAGTGCCTTCAAATTTCTATTTTTACTTGAGATTATATTTCTCGACATATATATCCTAAAGCAAAAATTTGATATCATACTACTTGATATCGAGCTGGGATCAAATCCGAGACTAGTTTGTGCTATCCCACGTCCTTAATCTTCAAACTACGACCAAATTATATAATTATTTACCGCATAGTAATTAAATTGTTTTATAACCTATATCCCATAGTACTAAAAAGCCCTATAGATATTAATTATGTATCCGTCTCTCGTCGTTAGTCGAATTTTGAAATACAATAACAAATCTTTCATAAGACATTTTGATAAATCACCTTATTTCAAAAGCGCTGAAAAAGCAGACATGTCGACCGTATGAATTATGAAATTTGGAAAAAAACTTGATTTGCATTTTATTTCGGTTGAGTATTTTATCAATGGTTAACCTGTCCATAACTCATTATTCATAGACATCGTATAATACATAAAAGTTGTTTACAGATTGGCTTGTTTCCTACTATGTCCTTTTTAGTCGAAAACTCACATGGATTATGCGTAAATAATGATACGAGTTTTTATTTAATAGGTTTGTTTATGCACACTCTGAATGAATATTGTTAAGAGTTTTATTTATTGTCGTTTAGTAAAAATAATTGCGATTCTATTGCAGACGGGAATTCTAATTTGAATAATGAATCATTATATAAGATGCGTAAAATAATATTCGAAGATTTTTTATAAAGCTGAGAACTAATTTTTTAGCGTTTTTACATAATCTTTAATGATCCTGTAAGCCGATTGCAGTACCTACTTAAAAGTAGGTACATACATACATATAGATACATACATACATATATATATATATATATATATATGTATATATTTTTATGTCTTCATTAAATCTTTCATGTAAATAAATGATAAATATGATTAAACAAATGATTAAAAATATGATATAAATATGATTAAAAAAACAGTTAATCTTCAACTTGAAAGATTATAATTGGAGAAGATCAGCTTTAGAAGAAAAAGAGAAGAATGAAGAAATCAGTTAAAAGAATATTCAGATGGAATATGATATAAATGAAAAAAGATAGAATATAAAATATATATGCAAGATTAGTGTAGAATATATAAAGATGATATAGAATACGAAGAAAAAAAAAAGATATATTGTACGTGGCTAAGTACTCTAAGTAAGCAATGCCAATAATTTTTTTTTTTTTTTTTTTTTTTAAATTTTATGATTTAATAGAACAGCAAATTGTGAGAAAGGATGTTGAAATAGATTTTGAATTATCTTTAACTTATCACAAAATTTGTCTCACCTGCCTATAGAAAAATATCATTTTTTTTTAATTACTTTTTCATTGTTATAATTTATATTCAAAAAAAATTAATTAAATCCAACCTTGAGCAAGTGGTGTTATAGCTAATATAATCCGAAAACTTAATATTAATATGTTTTATCATTCAAATCGTCAAAGAAAAATTGTGTCCGCATATACATACATACACACACACACACATAAATCTATTCTTACCAAGTTGTGCCAAAATGTTCAGATTGTATTAAAACGTAAAATTTCATAAAAATGTCCATTTTCAATTTAGCGATTACAATCAAATCAATCAATACAATCAATCAATTTAAAGTCAAATAGCCTTTTAGGAAGTTGGTATTAGAAACATCTAATAATATTCACAAAAAAAAAATATAATAATCTTAATTTATATAGATTATCCTAATCCTAATTTAATTACATCATAAAAGCCTAAAGCACAAAGTTTAATTTTAAATTTTGAAAGAAAAAAATTGTAATACTTAATAAATCACTAACTTTAGTTAATAATAATGAAATATATAATAATAAAAAATCATATGAGAAAAAAATATTTAAAATGCAAGTGAGCATTACTAATCTACAATAAATTTGTTTTATTTAAATAAACAGGGCCTTAATTAATTTAGTAAATAAATAATTTTACTATAATTTAAAAATGCATATAATAATTCGTAATGCATGCAAATTTTATAGGTGATGTAGTATTTAAGTAATTAAATCTAATTTTAATTTAATGCAAATTAATCTAAATTTATACTATTAATTTTATTAGATTATTTCAAGTTTAAAAATAAATCTAATATAAGAAGTTTATTATTCGGTATTTAGTTTTGCAAATTTGCTAATTTGAATTTAGATTTTTGGATTATTATGAAAAATCAAAATATCTAATTCTTATAACCAAATTAAACTTCATATGTTTAAATTATTATGTGCATTATAATTTATACTACACCACTTATAATTATCTACTATTCATAATTAGAAATTTATCACAGAGTAAACTTTTAAAAAAATTGTAATATTTTTTAATTACTGGAGTAACTCATCAACATTTCAAAAACGGATTGTAATTTATATAATAAACAAATGTTTAAATAATACTTTTTTAGTATTTATTTTTTGGTAGTTTAGTAATTTAAAAAAATACTGCTTTATTTTTTTTAATAATAAATTTAGGTTATTTTTGAATCTTTCAGCAATTTGGAATCCAAGTAAACCGTTAAGTGGCATCATATATAATATAAACTTTTTAACAAATTGAATCAATTTCATCTGTAGTTCATTTTTATAGTGGCAAAACCACCAAGTAATTGATTTTTCTCCATCAACATAAAGTTACTACTTAATAATATTGTTAATTTTAATATTTTAATAACATATCAGCAGTAAAAAGATCTACTTTATTCCAAAAATATTGAAGATAAATAATGTACTATATCAATATCTTATTATTATTTATAATATTATAACAGCAATCAGAACTATTTTTGATGTACTATAAACTTTTGTGATGTAATTTTTTATACGAAAATTTTTTAGCTTTTTTTTTATCATATACGAATTTATGAAAACTTATGTCACGACTTTTTATTAAGCTGCGGACAAGCTCAATAAATATTTAATATTTATTAATACGTTTAATTTAGTGATTCAGAACATATTCAGTAATTATTTAGAATTATGTAATGATATGTAACAAAAACTGTACCGTAACTACGATACCCGGATTTCCTATTGTAAGAATATTTGTCGATAACAGTTAATCAAAACTCTACTTTGGATATATTTATAGCAATAAATCTTTTTTTCACTAATGATAAAGTATTATACATACATACATACATACATACATACATACATACATACATACATACATATATATATATATATATATATTATCCAGTTAATCCATATCATCTCCATGACCAACTGCTATCCAGTTACAAATATCGATAAGAAAAATCTATTAACCGTACTCTACTTCGGTAGCATTAACAAACTTTTTTTTTATTAATTCGATAAAATGAACACCTATCCGATATCTTGTCTGTGCTGCGTGTAATCAGCATATATTATTCATTTATTCGAAGTACACGTTAAAAAAAACCACGGAGATGATATCAGCATTAGGGCCTTCTTTATGCATATACGAAATTGAGTTCAACTTTCATCAACTGGCGCCTAATAAGCTTTCTTCAGACTCTTCGGTCACCCTTAGACAGAGCGCTGGTAGAAAAATCGCTAAAAATAGAATAGTGATCTTATGGTAATATTTATTTGGCTTGGGCTTGATGTGGATTCTTCTACGTGAGATCAAATTCAATCAATTGTCACAAAGAAAAATATCTTAGAAGTAATTCCAGTGATGCAGTACTTTACAGTGATGATACTCCAAAAAGGTAAACGTGGAAAAGATATAATGGATTTTTACTTTATTAGGATATTTTAGATTTTTCTGTTACGTTTTTGATCCGACAAAATTCTTGCAGAGTTCTTAAGATGTTTAGTCAGCTTGTCTTTGAAAATCTGATGAATACCAGGTGCAGAGCAGTATTGAGTGAACGTCTAGGTACAAATGTCTCGATAGGGAAGATTTGTTGTGACCGATCTTCAATTTTTTTTAGTTTGTTGGTATCAAGTCATTGAACAAAGAACGTCGTACCTTTTAAAATGTCAAATTTTGAACCAGATAGTGATGATTTGTGTGAAAAGCATTAATTTTTTGTTTTCATTTAGAGAAAAGTGCTGCAGAGCCACATCCAATGCATCTCAAAGCATATGGTGATCATGTTCTATAAGCAGAAACATGCAAAAGATGGTTCAGAAATAATGATTTCAAAGTGAAAAATGACAAAAGTAGAAGACCACCAAAAAAGTGTGAAGACGCCGAATTCCTAGCTATATTTGATAAAGATGACACTTTGGCTCAAAATCAAATGACACAACTATTTCTTACTATTTAAAAACTATGGAAACAATAGCAAAGTCCAATGGATGCCTCATAAAAGGCAGATGAAAAACCGAAAAAAACTTGTGAAATTTTGCTTCAAGTCATAAAAAAAAATTTTTTGTATCGAATCGTTATCGATGATGAAAAATGAATCTATTTTGAGAATTGTGAGCAAAAAAAATCATAGGTTAATCTGGGACATCGACAAAATTGATTCGGCAAGAAGACAATGCTGTGTGTTCTGTAGAATTACCATTAAATTGTTGAAACCTAGAAAAACCGTCAATAGTGACCTATTGACGCTACCTTCAACAGATTATCAATTTAAACCATATATTGATTGAAAAACGACCAAAATGAGCCAGAAGACACGACAAGGAAATATGTTGAAGGACAACCATCAACATCGACTGCAAAATCAGATCGATTCGGAAAGGCGACAATTATGTGTTTGGTGGGACCAAAATGGTGTAGTTTATTATGAGTTGTGTAAAGCAGGTGAGACCGTTAGTACTAACCGCTACCGACAACAAATGAGCCATACATTGATCAAAAATTGACCAGAATAGACCAAAAGACACGGCAAGGTAATTTTGCTCCAAGAAAATGCTCTAGTATACAAAGCAGAACAGGTTTTGGGTGTAATCAAAGATTCTGGCTGGGGGCTGCTAGCCCACCTGCCGTATATACCAAAGTTTGCTCCTTTTGCTACCATTTATTTTCATCGATGGATGAGCATCACTTTAATTTCCAGGAGAAAGTCAAAAATTGGGTGTCAATTTGGTTTTCTTCAAACAACAAAAAATTCTTTTGGTGTGGTATCTACAAATTGTCTGAAAGATAGACAAAATGTGGGGCTAGCAATGGCCGAAACTTTCTTTCCTCTTTCGTATGTTAAATTTTTCTTTATATGTTTATAATTCATCTAAAAGGGACAAGAAATACATGCCACATAAAATAATACTAATTGCTAGTATTTAACTACTAATGTTCATTTTGCAGCAAATTAACATACAAAGTGATCTATATGTATACAAGTAACAGATGTTATTAAAGGAGATTAAACAAAAAAAATTTTGGCCATTTGAAAGCAATTCGGTCTACAGAGCATGTTAATGTATAATGATGACCAATGCAATAATGGAAACTTGTTTGATGAAACATACTTTATCTTTCTTTCTTTGGACCCTATTTAAAAATCAGTATAGCTGTTATGACAACTGTCACTATCGTAACCTGGCACAACCGTACCCAGTCTCCTCCACTAATTTAAAAAAAATCGAAGTTATATAATTTTTGGACCAATTTTTAGCAATTGATCATCAGTATCATCTTCTTCGTACTTAAATTTAGATTTTTTACTTCAGAGCCGCATCTATCGTGCATATATATCGAACCGGCACACAGAGGCTCTACCGGGTTTGTGTATATGTGAGTATTTTTAAAGTCTGTATACAATATCCGGTTTTAACAAAAGTTCAAAGTGAATTAATGAGTCGGCCAATAAATTATTTTGGATCTTACGCGAAGAGGAAAACGAATTATAATACGAGAACAAAATAAACGCTGTGCGTTGTTCCTCAAAATACGAAATAAAATAAACCGAATCTCATTGGTGTGCAGTCGTCATTTAGATTCAACATCCTGATTGTGCAATAATCATATATTATAAATTCAAAGACATTTAACTTTATTCTTTATATATTGAAAATTTACTAGCAATTATATTCATTAATCCCGCCGGCGTGTAATGATTAGGAACGTGAGCTACCACAAACTAGTTTCGGATTCAATCCCAACCTCCGCCAGCTCGATATCAAGCAGTATGGTGCTACACTTTTACTCGCGTCTATATATCTCAAATGTAAACCCAAGTGGAAATCGCCATTTGTAGGCATTGCTGCAGCACATACACGCCAACACTTTTAGGAGGCGACCTTAAATGATCTCTGGACCTCTCGTCCTTCCTTGGTGATACGTGGTGATATTCGAAATTACCTCCTCTAACCCAAGTTTATTTTAAAAAAAACACTAATCACATTAATCATGATATCGTCTTTTCAAGATTTTTGATCCCCTCGTCTTTCCTTGGTGATACTAAAAATTATATCAACTGACCCCAGTTTTTTTAGACAAATTAGATTTTTTTTTTAAATTCTGACTGAAATAAGAGATCTATAGTGTAAAAATTGGTGAAAAAATCTTTTTCTTTTGTTTTAATATATTTTAGTAGTCATAACTCCGCAGCACAACTAATTTCTCGATTCATAATTTCTTCTTTAATTTTTATAGCAACCATATAGCAACCTTCAGAAAACACAGTTTTAGAAATAAAGGTACATTTTTTTCTAAATTATGATATTATTTTAATATTGCAGGTGACACTTATCTGTTATATTTTCGGTTTCATAATTGTTGTCAATCATATTTGATTTGATAGTCTCTGATCTATACAGAGCAATTCTCCAAAAGAATCTCTACAGTTTACCCAAAATTAGGAACACTTTATAGGTAGAGTATTAATTTTGTAAAACAAAATAGTAATTCGACTTATTTTGTTTCATATAAAAGAGAGCAACCACATGGATCAGGTTTTAATTCTGCAATCCTGACAACCTAAAATCAAAAATTAGTAAATCCACTTAAAAGTATATGAAAATGCTTGCACCTATTTAGAACAAAAATTTAATGTTTTAATGTTTTGACAAAATATTCTGAATAGATTTTTTAAGTTTGACAAATATTGAAATCGATTTAGTTTGAATGTCGTAATTTAGTTTTTGGAATAGAAGGGTTAATTTAAACATACTTGTAATATAACATACCTTATCATTTAAAACACAGACCTGAGAAGATTTGTTGAATCTTGTTTTATTTATATAAATTCTTATAATGTTAATGAATGTCACGTTTTAACAGCTAACAAAATTCGATTAACATTTGTTAATCTGACTTAGCCTTTAATAATTAACCTCATGTATTCACTTTCTTTTTATTTTTTTCAATTTTTAACGCTTTGGGCAATCAGTTTCTACAAGTTACTTGATTTACCTAGATCTGTCATACAGAGTTTTTTATTTGAAAGCAAGAAGTGTTCTTTAATTTTATGCTTATATAAATTTTATAATGTGCAGTGTTTCTTCTGGTTGGTAGCATAATTTTGATTCAATTCGAAAAATATTTTGTAATTATAGTAATCGTTTGTATAATTACTTTTACCTTAATGACACACATCTAGAGTCAAAACGTAAAAATAAACAAAATATTTATTCCTTTCGATTCGAAGTATTAGACATAAAATTATATATATATATATATATATATATATATATATTGAAATGTAATGAAAAGTACTCGCTGAATTAGTAATAAACTTTAATTGACATTCTGTAATTAAATTTACCACATCGAATAAATTTTATTCACTGGGGATCATTTACCATTGATTTCCATGACATAAAACGGAATGAACAATGAATTTGTCTTCTACATGTCAATCCTCACAAATAAATTATGTATATTCGTTGAATTTTATAATTTCATATGAATTAATCGCGAATTACGAAAATAGGAAAATATTAAAACAAACTAAATGCTTAGAGCTTATTTCCAAAAAAACTGGTGGGTGTAATAAATGTAACTCTTAACCAAGAGTTTTGGATGTGAATGAAGAAGTGATAGAAGGCGTTCTGACTGAAGTAAGATATATATCAAACAAATATTTTTTTTATCTAATTCTTATGTATTTTACTAAATTTTACCATAAATCCCTCGATTATGTGTTTCTTCAAAAATATTTACTAGTTGCATCCCATAGAATTTTTTGTAATATATATGCTCTATATACTTTTTTTGTTCCAAAATCATGATCTAACTTCAATTTTGCTGAGAGATTTGTTTATTGGTTATATCTTGTGTTTTTTTACACCATATTTTACAGAAATCCACATAATTGTCGTCAGTCATATTTGATATGATGGTCTATTCAATGCAGACTACTTGTCCAAATAATTTGACCAAGATGAATTTCACTTTTAGTATGATTTTTTTAAAAAGAAACTAGTTTTTCTGATAATGTCTTCTTTATGTGAAAGTGAGCAAACAAAATAAGTTTCATATTTAAGTCTATATTTTGAAGATCCTGATATCAAACAGTAGTGATATCCATTTCCACTAGGAAATATACATCAACATATGATTATAAGTCAGAATAGATCTCATTTTAGCACTGCTGCTAAAAGTTAATTAAATTAACATACATCAGAATATGATTCCAAATCAAAATAGCCCTTTTACTGCTACTGTTTCTAAAAATTAATTAAGTTAATATACTTCAAAATATGATCCCAGGTCAAAATAGCCCTCTTCCTGGCACTACTGCCGAAAGTTAATTGAGTAAATATATTTCAGATATGATTCCAAACTAAAGAGCTTTCTATTTGGCTAAAAATTAATTGAAATCAAAATAGCCCTCTTATTGGCACTGTTGCTAAAAGTTAATTGAGCCAATATACATCCTAACGTGATTCCAAGTCAAAATAGACCATCCTGGCATTATTGTAAAAATTTAATAGAGTCAAAATACTAATTTAGTTTGTTAAAATAAATCACTAAAAATGTCAATAAATTTTGGGTTGCCTTCTAATATTTATTTGTTAGATGAGCAAAACTAATCATTGAATGTTTTCATGAAGTAGACATATGGTGATTGATGAAAAATAGATCATCGACATAAAAATAGGAAAAAAAAGTCGTGAATGTTTCGGTAAATGCAAAGATTATGTCAAGAACTTAATATACATTTACCAGATTCTTTTCGACACAAGTATGCACAAATATGGAGTTTACATGTAGATTCCTGTGATTCAATATATTCATAAGAAAATTGTATTTTGTCAAGTATTTTCCGGGGCGGTCGATGAATGAAGTGAAGCAATATCAAAACCTTAAATGAAGATAAACAACAATTCCATGATGTTGATGAGAAATTTCCATCTACATCGGAGATAATGATTTTCTTCCTCCAAAACCAGTAATTTCTCATCATTGTAGACGTGGAACATAAGAAACACATTATAAGTTGAGACAATTGTCGACCCGGTTATATCTTCTTAATCCTATTCATGTCTTTTGTACAAAACACTTCTGTCAAAATGTGATACGCGCGCCTCATGAATTGATCAGGGACTCATGAATACCCTCTTATAGGAGGAAAGCTGGCGGTGTCATCGCTAAGACTGTTTAAATATCCATGATTAATTTTACAAAATAAATAGAGAATTTTGTAATAATATAATTTCATTAATCTTCTCCGGTAAACGAATTGTTTAAGTTTGTTAAGTCGAAATAAATCAATTTAACCAGTGACCGTGCAAGGAAGTGCCGGTTGTACTTCCAGAACCAAGAATTAATTTTTTTTTAAATTAAAGTTTTAATAATTTTTTGAAATCTAAAAATAAATAAAAAAATTTAACAAAAAAACTTTTTTCCTCCGTGGCTGTTGTAGTTCCAAAATATCGAAGCGCGTAAGCGCCGCGTCGTAGTCTAACGAATAAACATTGGTACGGAACTCATAGCAATATAAGCGAAATTTGTACTTATTATTAAAATCTATATAAAATATCTCATCATTTGATGTGCATATGTCTAATGAGCATTTTAGATCGCCAAATGGCTTTTTTTATTTTTTTTATTGCTAAATCGCTGAGCCTGCCTTCCCAAAAATTCTTTGTTCGTCAATACAGATAAAATGTTCTTTGAAACATTTAAATCGAACGCTACGTTATTTCAAAAACTGAATTACCGTTTTTGGCACTTTTTGCCCAGTATCTTTGCAACGGCTAGACCTGTTTTGGCCAAAAACTAATCAGCAGGTCTCCCCATCAATAAGTATCGAATGTTTTTTGAATTTGTCAAATCGATTGATACGTGTTCAGAATCATCATAGTGAAAAAACTGTATCCGCACATACTTACACACGCACACATATAATTTCAGAGCAAGAATTATAGCATTCTAGATCCTTCCCCCATGAAGTAATATCTTACGGCGGTTTTCGTAACCAGAAGCAAGAGAAAATAGGAGGTTTTAGTCGGTACTATATTCAGGCGGTATTGAGATGCATAAACGCGCACACACATACATCTATTTTTATAAGGTTTTCCAAAATTTTCAGAAGGTATTAAAACGTAAAGATATTTGATGTTTGATTTTTTTGCGATTACTATAACTTACCCTGTGGGAAGTTAACAAGGAAAATCTTAGGTTTACTGTTCTAGGATTTTGATGAAACTTTGCGTGGTGATAGAGTTGACAGTCAAACCGAACAGTTTGAAATATCATAGAGAATAAGCATAGCCTATGAGAATAGCATTGATCATAAAAATTAATTCAAGTTTTGAAAAATACACCGGGAATAGAATTTAAAAAAAATCGCTGAAGAGTTAATCTGTGGTCCTCCTTGTAAAAATAAAAAAGTTTGTTTTATTGCTGCTTTTGGGGCTCGTCTGTAAGTAACCGGTTAAGAGCAACGGGACTTGATTCAGTGGTCCCGGGTTCGAGACCCGCTTCGAATTACTTGTTTTGTCACCCGTCGACCTGCAGTAGTAGTAACAACGGTTTTCACTTGGAAATATAGATAGCAATATGTATATTTCCTAGTAAAAATAGCCCTTGCCCGGCATTTTTACACCAATACAAAGTCTTTTCTATCAGATTAAATCTAATAAAAAAAACATCAAATATGGATGGATTTCCCATTGGGTTACCATCTAAAAGTACAAAGTAAGAAGAAGTTTCAGCTTAAAAGCTCATAGGACGTAAGGTTCTGATTGCTTTTAAAATATGATGAGAAAAAAATGCTGCTTTTGATATATTAGTGTATGTTTCACAATGGTAATATATTTTGACCCTGTACTACAGGATTAAATTTAAATGCAAAGTTGTACTCGGTAGACTCTATGTGTACGGAACCCTGGTAATGTTACTTGTATTTTGTTTGCTGTTTACCATTTGCCACTGAATTTGAAACTACTCAAATCATTTGGAACAGTTGAATCCTGATAACAATGATATATCCATTTTTTCTTGAAAATATATTTCAAAAATATGTTTCTGAGATAAAGTAGTCATTCTCTAACATTGCTACATCTGATAAAAATATATAATTAAAATTAAATAAATTCTAATTATAAAATCTACTTGCTATTGTTTAAAAATTTAGCAAATATACATATATCATTAGTTGGATTGCTTTCAAAAAAGCAATGTTCAACAAAAAAGCTCATAGTGCAGTTAATGAATAATAATACAAGGTTAACTAACAAGGAGAACCTCAGGTTTACTCTTTTGAGATTTTGATAAAACTTTGCATGGTGATAGAGTTGACAGTCAAACTAAACTTTGTACTTTCTTTATGAAAACATGAAATAGTTCAAATAGTTGTTCAAACCTATCCGCACTATTTGAACATCTAAATATTCACACATTCAGTCCTACAAGGAAACCAGTTACATAAAAAGTTAGTTCGGAGTTGGTTGTTTAAATTCTTAGCTTTACTTATATGTTAATTGAAGTAGAGTTTCCTGTTTCAGGTAACCCCCAAGTATTTTACGGATCTCTTCCATGAAGGACAAAATGCAGAATATACAACCATAAAATTCTTAACTTTAATGTACAAATATCAAAAAGCGAAAGTGTGTGTAAACAATAGTGTGGTCGTCTTCACACTTGACATAATTCCCATTTCGTTTCGTTTCGTTTGGTTTGGTTTGGTAGTAGGCTCGTCGTTCATAATACATATTTACATTGCAACATTTGCGTTTGATATCAATAGCACTTCCTAATTCAGTAATATCTTGTCGCTTTTAGCGAATTATCAAACAGAAAACACTCCATATCTCTCTGGTACAAAATTAGATTCCCCACTTGAACCGAACGGAATGGGCCACAGATACCGCGGTTCATTTAATTCCAACAATGTGTCTATTGTATATTGTATTATTCGGCTCGTACGCACGCACACACCGGCGGCCGATCGCACTCACACGGCCGGCGCAGTACAATAGAACGAGCATTAGCGATATAAGACTTCTCTCTCGCGGACAATGCAGGATTCAACTGTGCCGAATTGATTTGATTAGTTTCAAATTCAGTGGCAAACAGCAAACAGCGAACAACAAACAACTAACTAACATTTCTAGGGTTCCGTACACATTGAGTCTACAGAGTACGACTTCGTATTTATATTTATACCCGTAGTACAGGGTCAAAACACATTACAATTGTAAAACATAGACGCTCTAATTCTGCATCTCAAAAGCAAAATTAGAACAAACTTTTTTATTCTTACAAGTATAAGATCCTAGATTTATTCTTCTAGGGTTATTAATTTTAATTTTTATTTCACTTATTTCGCGGTCTGTTCGGTTTGACGGTCAACTCTACCACCATGTAAAGTTTCATCAAAATCCCAGAAGAAAAAACTAGAGGTTCTCCTTGTTAGTATTATTGTTGTATCGAATTTATTTAATTAGTTTCAAATTCAATGGCAAACAGCAACCAGTAAACAACAAACAGCTAACATTTCTAAGGTTCCGTACACATAGAGTCTACGATTACGACTTTGCATTTAAATTTAATCCCGTAGTGCAGGGACAAAACATATTACCATTGTGAAACATACACTAATATATCAAAAGAAGCAAAAAAAAAACAAACTTTATTCTTACAAGGAGAGCTCCAGGGATCTTCTGAAATTTTTTTATTTCTAATTTCTCGAGATTTATATTTTGATTTTTACAATTAAACCACTTCTCATAGACCTATAATATTTTACACGGTTTGGTTTAACTGCCAACTTAGTTAGTTAACCTTGTACTATTGTTCACTAACTGTACTATGAGCTTTCTTGTTGAACATTGCTTTTTTGAAAGCAATCCAACTGATGATATATGTATATTTGCTAAATTTTTAAACAATAGCAAGTAGATTTTATAATTAGAATTCATTTAATTCTTACTTTTTCTTCTATACATCGCCAATCAAACGGTTTGGCTTTTGAGGGAGTCAAACTGCTAAAATTTAAGGAAAATTGGATAATCTCAAGAAAATTATATGAACACACACATCAATTTAGGTATCATATTATTCGTAATTTTATGCTGCATCTTTCGTCCGAACAAAGTTTTTCGTATATTTTATCGTTCAGCTTGTAGTATAGAATCTGTGTGAATATTCAAATGTTAAAATGCAAAGTACGGTTAGGTTTGAGCAACTATTCACACTATTCGATATTTTTGTAAAGAAACCACATGAAGTATTATACATTATTAGAATTGTCTCAATATTTTTAGTTTTTCTTCCATATATCGCAACTTCGTATTTGGAACGGTTTGGCTTATGGATGAGTCAAACTGCTGAAATTTAAGGAAAATTGAAAAATCTTAAAAAAACTATTTGATTATCGATTTATATAACATTTTATTCGTAATTATATTATGCATTATTCTTCGGAACAAACTTTTAATATAGGTCTTATCTTTTTGATTGTAGAATAGAATATGCGTAGGTTAGATGTTCAAATTCGAAGTGCGGATAGGTTTGAGCAACTTTTCAAAATATTTCATGAATTCCTAAAGAAACCTATGAAGCAATATACATCATTGGACTCGTCTCAATATTATTAGTTTTTCTTCCATATATCTCAACTTCGTATTTCAAACAGTTTGGCCTACTGGCAAGTCTGACAGCCGAAATTTAAAGAAAATTGTAAAATGTTGAAATAAGACAAATGTCAATGTTTTCTCAAAAAAAATTGCACCGAAAATTCTGAACCGAAGTTTAAGTATCTTTGGAAATAACTGTTAAAAAAACACAATTTTGGAAATTTATAACGATTTTAATACTTGATGTTATTCAAAATTAGCATGTTAATAAACTTAAGACAAAATACTACCAAAACCATGTTTTTCAACAATTTCTCATAAATAATTTAAAGTATAATAAACTGCATACCAAAGATTTTTAATATTGTGAACATAGTAAAAGTAAAAAAGCCATTAATTTGTTTATTTGTACATAACATATTTGTGTGGTCAAGAAACATTAGGACCTAATTCGGTCAACCGTCAGTACTAACAAAACGCATCGGTTAAAAACACTAAACATCTATTAAGACTAATAAATGAGATAATACAAAAGTACAATATAAACACAACTTATTTCCATAATTTTTTTAACGATTAAAAATAATAAGATAAATAGAAAATATGTGGAAGAAACCTATAGGGCATGATTATACACCATTGTTTTTTACAAATTTTCCACAGTGGTACTTTTACTAAACAAAATTTACTCACTCAGTGTTTTTCTGATAAAATTTAATACTTGAGCAATAGGTACTTTGCCGAAATGATAAATAAACAGACGGGCTTTCAAATCACGTAGCATAAGTTGTATTGCCTCGACATTGCGACTACAGGATACCGAGTTCAAATCCTGCATTGCGGGCAACCTGATATCAAGCAGATATAGATCATAAATATTATTAGTAAAAATAGCAATTTCAGCATTACAGAAAAATTCATCACGAATAGAAGAAGAAGTAGTCAACCATAAGGTTGCCCTTTAATATCTATTAGTGAAAGAATAACTGACAAAAAGCGCAATAATCATCTCAATAGATTATAGAATGCCAAATTCTGATTGTTGCAACAATTAAATATAGACAAAATTTTGATCTCAAATTTTAATTATTTAATTTATGGCAAAATAATTCATCTAAAACTTTCATTTAGTCGATTACACAGATGTATTTACATCAATGTCCGAAAATGAATGTAGCCCGCCTTGAAAATTAAAGGTATAAGTACACCTAATCATTTCAATTTGCTTTATTGAATAATTCTACTTGCGGTTACCCAGAATTATAATGGCATTGACTTTTTGTCAAATTTGATTCTAGAGTCCATAATTTACCTATTGAGGGCACGATCAAAATATACCAGGTTCACTTTTATACAATGAAACAGACATACATACATACTTATTACATTAATTTTTTTTATTTGTAAAACTGAAAACTATTCTCTTATTTAAATGTTCGTATTATATAAAACAAAATTGCACGTTAAATCGCCTATAATTTTTAATATACATTCTTTTTCTCTCAAACAACTGTACTAGAAATGGAATAACTCCATCAATGGAGAATTTTTTTTATCACTGAAAATTAAGCAACTATAGAAAGAATTGTTGTAGATAATTAAGTAAGTCTTAACAATTCTTATTAGTAATTTTCCAAAGCAAAATTTTATGGTTTTATAACGAAATCCGATTCGCAAATTATATGTTTTCTCGACGTTTCAAGGCATTCTGAATCAAATGAGACCAAATTTGGAAAAACTATATATATAAGTGCGTTTGTGTGTGAAAGAGCCAATTTTTGACCCATTCGTCGACTTCTCAAAAACGACTAGACCGATTTCAAAAATTTAAAATGCATTTGATTTAACTTAATAAGGACTAGCGTTTGTCAACTTTGCTCGACGATCAGCCAAGCCCTTTCTTTGTAAATAGCAGAAACGTAAAAAAAATCCTCCACATTTTAGCCCGCACTCTTGAATCGATTCTGAAAATTCAAAAACCTTCCGAAATATTGGTTGGGGATAATTCTAATTAGTTTTTGGTAAAGATTCTCTCGCACAAGTTCTTGTAATTAACAACTGAAAGAAATTTTCTCGACGATTTTTATGAGTTTTTTTACGACAGATACCATGGTCTTCTAGAACATACTAAAACATTATTGGCTCTACGACAAGTCATTTAGTTTTAAAAATTCATCAATGTTTGAAAAAATTGCATTAAGTGTTTTTTGGTGTTTGTCAAAAGTAGACCTTTTATCGATGTTTTCCTAAAAACACCTGAACCGATTTCAAAAATTTTAAAATCATTCGATGCGACTCGATGCAAAAAAGAACCATAGATTTTCAGTTTTGTTTGACGATCAACCGAGCCTTAGTAATGAAGTGAGAAAAAAATTCGTTCAGGTTTTAGCCAAAAATTGTGAATCGATTTTAAAAACTCCAAAACTATTCGAAAGATATTATTTGAGAATCGTGTTGATTAGTACTGGACAAAGATTAGCCAAATCGTTTCTTCGAAATTGACTGTCAAAATTTTTTTGATGAAACTTTTGGTTGATAGACATTCTGATCCTAAATCACATACTGAAATATAACGGTCCTACGACAAATCGTTTAGTTTTAAAAATTTATCAAAGTTTGAGAAAAAAAATTGTTTTGAGATAACTTCATTTTTATATTTTTGTCATTTTATTTAAGATCGTATGGCCATTCCTCTTTTACTCTTCAAGCAGGAGATTCTTCACTCAATTTTTTAAATATTTCTTTGGGTGACCTGGTAATTTTTCGTGTTATTTTTTACTTCTTTCTTTTATTACTTCAATAATAGTTGTTATTTTCAAGTCTTTATGTAGAGTAAGTTTGAAAAAAAAAAGTCACCTGGTTCTTTTTACCCCATAGTCGGACGAGCAAATAGGTCCAATGTCTTATTTTTAATTTTAAAGGGATTTTACAAAATGATAACGACATTATTCAACCAATGCAAAATATAAATTTCGTAGGTACATTTTTACAGAGATAACACTGTATATAACCTAGATCTGAAAATTTGTCAGAAACAAAGATCAGCAGTTTTAGAATAACTAGTTATTAGTAAAATAAAATAAAATTATTGATATCCATCTTGTATCACATAAACAGTGCTACAGACAATCAATTACCATGTATGCCATATCAGAAGCCCTCGGGGCACAAATCGTTCTACAACGTATCTGATTCATAGACAATTAATTAGCAATCATGTAATTTTTTCTTCTCCAATACCACAACTACAATATATCACATAAGCCCTTGAGAGAACAGACAACCTTTTGCATTAATAATATATCCCTTCTTAACTTTTAAAATGAAAGTATTAAAATCAAACGCACTTATTCGTATTTAATGTTTTTGTTTTGATCTAAACAGAAGGATGTCTCATCCAACCGAACGAATACAATCTTGTGTATCATTTGTATATGAATACACGAATTAAATGAAGAGCTGGGTAATAGAAATAGAATAGTAATTGGGTGCTCCGCTTACTTTTAACTCAAACTTAACTAGCTGTAAGTGGAATTCTGTCTTAAGGCAATTAAGGCATCGTGCCTTAAGGCAAATTGCTGGAACTTCCCGTACCAAAAATTATTATTTTTTTAAAAACGATTAATATTTTTTAAAAAAATTTACTTCGAAAAAATTAGATTTTTGAGAAATTATAAATTTGACAAAAATTACTTTTTATCGAATTTTTTTTTTTAAACAAAATTTTTTTTAAAAGAAAAATGTTTTCTTCATTTTGATATATTTTGGAAATTCTGAACATTTTTTCAAAGCAATCGTACTGCATAGAGACGAAATGTCAAAGCGCGCAAGTGCCGCGCCGCCGTCTAACGCATAAGCATTGGTACGGAACCCATAGAAATGTAAAAAATATGTGTACTTACTGTTAAAATATCAAATAAAATATCTGATAATTTGATGTGCATATGTCTAATGATCATTTTTAACCGCCGAATGGCATTTTTTTTTTACTTTTTTCATTAGATCTCCGAAACCGCTAGACCTGCCTTCATGAAAATTCAATCAATTTTTCATTTTGTCAATACAAGTGTAATGTTTTTTTAATTATTCAAATCGGACACTCCGTTCTCTTAAAAACTGAGTTACCGTTTTCGGCACTTTTTGCCCCGTATCTTCGAAACGGCCTGCCTTCGCCAAAAACTAATCAGCACGTCTCCTTATCAATACGAATCGAATGTTTTTTGAATTATTCAAATCAGTTGATCCGTATTCCCGAAATCGTCGACGAAAATTTGTATCCGCACATACATACACACACACACACGCACACGCACACACACACACACACACACATACATCCATTTTTTCTAAGGTATGCGAAAATGTTCAGAAACCTTTAAAAAGGAAAGATATATGAAAATTTTCATTTTCGATTTTGTTGCGATTACTATAACTTGCCCTACGGGTAGTTAATAATTTCTCACAAAACCCTCTTATTATGTCAATATTTGCCAAAAATGGGTGAAAATTTTATAATTTAGGAAAAATATGGTATGTTTATAAATATTTTTTTTATTTATTATTTAATAGCATACACAATCTTTTTTTAGGACTTTCTTCAACTGTTCTCTTCAGATATCTCTTCTCCTAATCCTACTTTCTCCTTATCTTCTGATTTTCTTTAACTCCTTTATTTCTTCATTTTTCTCCTTAATCCTTGCGCGTTTTAAATTTTTCTTCATGCTTCATTATCTGATTAACTGAGGATTAACTATTCAAATTCTGTACTTCATTTTTTCAATTTGACAGTACAAATTTTACGCCACCGAAGCGATTTGAACCACGGACCCCTGGCGTGTGGGGCGAGCACGCTAATGATTTAATACTTGAAATAATTTTATACATTATTGACTAACTTAATATACTTGCATTACATTGCTGTGGCACGAATAAAAATCAAATGTCGATATAATATTATTATTTGTGTATATTTTTTATCTCTTGTTTAGAAAAATTTGTATGAAATATAAATTATATAGTATATTAGTGCATTTTAAAACGAATATTAAGTTGCTCTGTTCGCCTTTGCAATTGAGAGACGACTTACGCGGCTGTTCTATGAGCGCGAGCGTGTACTTGCTCAGGTTATTTCACCTTTTGAATGTGTTCTACCACATAGACTAAAACTAAATTTTGGATAGCGTAAGAAAAATTAATAGCGTTTCAAAACACGATCAGACCCTTTTAGATTTTGTAAGAAAAATGAATAGCCTTTCAAAACAAAATGAAGAACTGATAAAATAAGTATTAAAAAACTCATTTGGTGGTCAATAATGATCATTAGACTTATGCACATCAAATTATCAGATATTTTATAGAGATTTTGTTTACATTTCTATGGGTCCCGTCACATTGATTGTCAGCCAGATTGCGTCGCGGCGCTTACGCGCTTCCATATTTCGTCTCTATTCAGAAAAAGCGAAATATAAAAAACAGGTTTTTTCAAAAATTTTTTGAAGTTTTAAAAAAAAATCTGTTCTAAAAAAATCATTTTTGGTACGGTAAAATCCATCAATTTGCCTTAAGGCACGATGCCATACACTACTAGTTGTTATTATTTATCGCTATTGCCATTTATTTTAGTTTATTTAGTTTAACTATGTTTCACTTACAGTATAGCTAAGGCAACCCGGTGGTTGGCCAATTTCTTTCTGTTAACTTCTCTATTTCAGCTATATTCTCAACTATTCTCACTCAATATTTTATTTAAGATCTATAATCTTTAGAGAAAGTATGATATCACTACTGTTTGATATTAAGCTGGCCACTTAATGTGAGCATCGCACTATTTGTCAACATATATACTTTTGTACCTGCCTACCTGTCCACCCGTTTACATTGCATTTCAACCTGTCTACATGTCTATCCGTCAACATATCATCCTGCCTACCATTCTATTTGTTTTGTCTACTTGTCTACCTGTCTATCTCTTCACCCGTCTACCTGTCCACTAGTCTACCTATCATCCGTGTATCAATCCTTGTACACGTAAATGAACATGAATATGAAGCAATTATAATGATCTGTAATGATCCTTTAAGATCACTAAATGTTAATTATTTTTGTGAAAACGTTGACGAAAAGTTTTTCATACTTGAAATGACAAAGAAACTTCTAAACTGATATTCAGCGAAAACGAGTTATAAGTGGATTCATCAAACTAATCTTACATTTTCAAAATATTTGCAACTGTTTCCAAAACATGTCGACAAAAGTTAAAAGTTGACATCTCTTATATATACATGCATATATAATTTTTCCAATTTTTGTCTCAAACTTGACTGAAAATGTGGAGAAAACAATATTTTTGAATCTGAGTTTCTAGCCAAAACAAGTACTTTCTCGGAAAAGTTAAAAAAAAAGTTTTGAAAATTTTAGTCACCAAAAAAGGGCCATTCTGATTTAACCAATGTCAAACTGTGAGCCAGCTCTCGGTCCGCACTCACTAACACTTCCTCAGAATGTTAATGATGAGTTTATGTTAATTGCCACTACACGTTCCTTCTATACAGATTTAACATTTATTTATTCATCATGCAAATGCTGTCCTTGGCCCAACCTTATATATACACATATATATGAATACACACCCATCAACACATTGTTGGATATTTTTGTTTATATCAATTCGTTCGAAGACTCAACGTAACATGCATTTCTAGCATATAGGGAAACAGAAGTAACAGCCTGAAAAAAAACTATTACACTTTCTTAAATTTGTTGTGTTGATTATTTTTATTTATTTTAACAATCGGTAGTTCTAAGAATTGCTGTGATGATACTTTTTAAGTATGTGCTTTCTAAAGGCAACCCAATGGTTGGCCCATCTTTATGTGATACATTTCTACTTAAAGGACACAACTAGTGTAACCGCCTAAAAAAAGGTGATTTTTGGGGATTTATATTAAAAAAACTACTTTATCAATCATTTAAAATCAAAATTTTAGGAATATATTTATACATGCTTTAAGATACATAGTAAAATTTTTGAAGAAAAAAATTAAATATTTTTTAAGTTATCGTCGATCTCCAACGGCGCGACAAAAAAAGGTCCTTCGCTGCTGCAGTGATTCCGGCCTTTTACGTGGATAAAATTAAAAAAAAATCTCGTTAAACTAGATAATATTGTCTGTAAAATGAACTACGATAAAGAAAAAATATCAAAAATTTACAAAATGACGGCGATTTTAGAAAAAAAAAGTCGAATTTTACCCAAAATTTTGGTCGTTTTTGGACTGCCAAAATTCGATTTTTGATCCGACCGAAAAATCGATAGTTCATTTTACGGAGAACTATATATAGAACAAGTAAAAAAAATTTGATAGTGATCATTTGTTTTTGAGTAATCGCTGCAGCAAATTCGGAAAATGCTGTTTCGAGAAAAACGGGTTTAAAGATTAAATGATCGTTATACTGAATACTATATATACTCTTTAAATGGCTGTGACTCAAAAACTATTTAAGATATCGATTTAAAATTTTGGTATGTTATTTTTAAAGGTATAACCTATTGAAATATGAAAAATTGAAAATTCGATTTTTTGAAAATTTAACACTAGTTGTGCCCCTTAAGAATTTCTCTAATACTGGTGATTGTTAATTCGACGCAAAAAAGACAGGGAAAGTGCTATATTTGAAACCATATTTCCATCTATATTACAATTTTTGGGTATTCCATGGCGTAATGATTAAGCTCGCGGACTCGTGTGGACGGTGTCGTGAGTTCGAACCTCTGGACAACTTGACATCGTGCAGTAGCGATGTCAAGTTTCACTTGAAAACACAGATCAAAAATATGTTTTCAATTGAAAATAGCCCATTTCGGGCACTGCAGTGTGTGAAATAGCAATGAAAAATCTCTCACACTATTTTCCCTGAATCAAGTAAAAGTTTAACTCAACTCACGTACCTGCCCTAGAGCAGCACAACCCATTCATTATATTACAATTTATATATCATATGTGAACTTTTGTGAACTTGTTCACATATTCTGGTCTTGATACGAAAAACAAATCAACAGTTAATATTTATTGTCATTGCCAACTATAATGTGGTAACTATATCTTCCTCGCTGCATAATTAAAGATTTTAAGTTCCAAGTGAAAAATAGTTGATGTTAAAGTTGATGATCTTAATAAAGATATTCTGATTGCGCGTTCTGGTTGTTTATTCCATATTAGCACACACGTGCGTGCATATAATATAAATATGTATTATATGCAATCGTGTGCAATTGTATATGTATATATGTAGGTATATGTATATATATACATAAGTGTAAATAAGAGAGTATGTATGAGTGTGCACATTAGTGAGTGCGTGGAAGTGTATGAAGTTAAACATGTGTGTAGAAGCATTTATATGTAAATAAATATGTGTATGAATATAAAATAAATATATATATATATATATATATATATATATATATCGTATATATATATATATATAATATAATTTGCAGTCAATTTATATAACTAATAATGGTAAATTGATTTTCAATTCTTTATTTATACGTTTCGACTCTTTACATGTGTCGTCATCCAGTAAATCGGAGCAGGAAAAACCAGAACGCAAAAGTTTTAGCAATAGTATTTTTAAAAGAGACAAAAATAATTAACATTAAATACTTTTTGGAAAAACTTTACAACAAAAACTGACATAAAGAACACATCTTGAATATTTGACAAAACAACCATGCTTAATGAATGATGAAATCAACCATGATTATGAAAATTGAAGCGAATTTTTTGAATTATTTCAAGTTTCATATATTTCCAAGTGAAAACAGCCCTAATACGGCATTGCTGTACCAATTAAATGCATTACTATTACAGTAATTGTAATAATAAAGCACAAAGAGATGAGACAACTGTTTGGGTTGCCATCTACAATAAAAACAAACCCATAAGTTCTGATCGCTGTTCAAATAAATTTAAAAAAATGCAGTTTCAATGTTACGTGATAGTACCAATTCTTCATTTAATATTTATTATTATTGAAGTATTTTACGTTTGTTTTTGGAATCACTAATGACCTAAAATATCATGCAAAAAATGTTTATCACCCTAAAGATTTTATTAGTATATTTCAACATCAAAGTTAACAATGTGTATATATATGTATGTAAATATGTATGCAATATGTATGCATGTATGTAAATATGTATGCAATATGTATGTATGCCTAATTATGTGTATGTATTTGTAAATAAACGTATGTAAGAACATATGTAGGTAGGGAAGACTGAAAACGAGTGTGACACTTTTTATTTCATCAGCAATACTTTTATTTAATTTACCAGTTAACTAGGAGAAAAGTAAATTAAATGGTAAATTAAATTTGTCTACGTGAAAATACTAAAATACTGTCTTTAAATACGATGGATTTGTTATAAACTCAAATCATACAAGAAAAGAGCGTGTGTCACAACCGTCCACACCTAAAGAACAATTGACACAACCGTACCCAATGCAAACATTTGAAAACAAATCATATCTCAGTCATGAGCTCTAAATTATCTAAGCAAAGGCAAATTGCTGGTAAAATGTACTAATGTTCAACTTACAGCAAAATAACAAACAGAGTGATGTCTCTGTATACAAGAAACAGTTATTATTAGAAGAAGTTGAATAAAAACTTACTTTTAACTCTTTAAAAGTAATTTGGTCTACAGATCATGTTAATATTAGGCAATGACTCAATGCAATGAAGGAAACTTGTTCATGCAAAAATACTTCATATTCGGAGCCTAACTCAAAATCAGGGTATAGTTCAGGTTTTATGACGATTGGCACAACCGCAGCCAGTCTACCCTACTTGTGTTTAAAATACATAAATCTGTAAAAATGCCTACGTATAAGTGTGCATGTCTAAATACATTTGTATGTTAAGTGTTTGTGCGTGCATGTTTATGTATATATATATATATATATATATATATATATATATATATGCACGCACGCACATGTGATTTGTATGCATATGTGCACATGAGTATCTGCGTGTCTTTATGTGCGAATCCGCCAATGTGCATAAATGTTTAAATGTGTATATCATGGATGTGAATGTGTATGATCGTGTGCGTGTTTGTAGACACACATGTGTCCATGTATCTATGTATTTACTTTAGCGTTTACATCGAAATGAAATGTAAATGTACATCTGATGTGAGAGTATATTCGAGTATGCAGCCTGATGCTGATATCCACATCCAGAGAGCCGGTTGAGTTATGGCAAAAACAAAATTAAGTATCCGCTACGCGTATAAGTTATGATTCTGTTTTGACTTACGAGACGTGTTCTCTCGGTTCTTGGCTGCGAAGGAAGCTGATAATAATTTTGCTCATTTTTTGAACAGATCGCAAATGACGAACACGCAAAGGGTGCCTGTAATATATTTAGATGTTTATTTTACGTGTAACTGCGACGTAACACCTCTGGATGTTTCTGATCTTTTGCAATATGCCTTAGGTCGAGGATACGTATTATTTGCATTTTATTTTCTATCAACTGACAGGCTCTTAACATTATTTTTGTTAATAAATATGAACGTAAGTTATGGTTGATCTATACAGCCTAAGTATCTCTGAAAGCTGAATAATAATAATCCTCGGGTAAAATTTTCAAGATTTCTATATACATTTTAAATTATAACTTATATATTTCCCAAGTATCTTAATTTTTTTTTCATTTCCAGAAAATAGATTTTATAAAAGTTGAAAATGATTTGGGTTTCAATTTTATATCTAGCTAAACTAAAGCTTTTTGTGAGCTTGATACTTGAAATAAATAATTTGAACTTTTTAATTCAGTATATAATTTTTAGAAATATGAGATAAGGTTGTTCATTCTAACTCCGCTTGATCTTTCGCTTATTTACCCTACATCTACAAAATACGAATAATGAAGTTTACTGTATTTATACTAGTTGAATTAATTTAAAATTCCTCGAATATCAAGGTACGATGCCAAGTACCTCTAGTTTTTGTTACAAACAAGACAGGCTAAAAATTTAATTATTAAGACACTATTATATTTTGTATTAACTTTATAAAAATAGTGTTACATCAAAATAAAATGTAAAGCAAACAAATTGCACATGTTTCGGGAGTAGAGTGTCTTATTATTAGTATAAAAGCAACCTTTAGTGTATGACATTAGTGTGAATATACATATTAGTAAACTTAAATTATTTAAGTTATCTGAATTATGTGTCGAATAGGTAAAGTTTGCTATTTCAGTAACTTTGTGATCACATGTACGTGAATATAAACTAAATTGCAAGAGAGCAAGCAAGGTAAAACATAATTTTCAACATTTAATAAAGTTCGTGTGAAAAGTATGATGCGTTCGTAATTGCACAATTAATAATTATTCTCTAGCTTTTTCAAACTTAATTTACTGTTTTTTTTTTGTTTACACCTTGGTCAGGGTAAAGGCCCTTTCTACCAAATCACGTGAAAGCTTTTTACGCCATTCACTTGTAAGATATTATAGAAGTTACCTAAGAACAAACTATTGAATCTAACTTAAAATTAACAAAACATCTTGAGAAAAAACATTAAAATAGATTAAATTAATTGTAAAAATATACTTCATTGTCAATTGCTCACTCAGTCAGAGCAATTCCTGTCATGTTTTTCTTGGTTTCATTTTTACGTTAGTTTTAATTCAGATTAAAGTTTGATTAAGTTTTCCAACTTACAGAGTTATATCAATTACTCATATAGCTTGTACAATATTAAAAAAAAATATGGAATTCTCTTTAATTAGAGTTAATTTAAGTTAAAGTCATGAAACGTATATTTGTCGATCACTCGACTATGATAATTCTCCTAAACAAATGCATCTATCGCTTAACAAAATCGAATTTTTTTTGAAAAAAATTCGAATCGATGAATCTGAAGTACCTATAAGTATTTTCCAAAAGCATCTCTGGTAAAACGTGACATTACAAATATTAAAAGGTATTTTTCAGTGTGAGAGAGCGAGTTACGTATACTTATATCAGTAAAAGCTATTTTTTGTAAGCTCCTTACATTGTCACACATGACATATGGAAATATGTTTCGTTTTAGGATAACATCTGTCTTGATTCGTCGCGGCGCTTCGTCATAGGTACTAATATTAGCGAAAAGCTCAAAGCACATTTGTGCGATACGTGAATTTTCTTTTTCTTATTTCCTCGCATAGTCCGGGAGGAATGGACAAGGAAAAGGCCTTAGAGGAAATGAATTGTATAATGGTAGTTATTTATGAAGTTATACAGTTTATCATATTGTTGTGAAGAGACTTGTCGTGGGTTAGTGGTAAGAGCTTTGGCCTTGTAACTTTGATAGATGTATTAGATGTATTAGATGTTAAATCCACAATTTGGGGCCGTTCAAGTATTACGTATGCAATATAGGGGGGTGGGAGTTTGTTGATTTGCTTATTTTGGGTTGACATAGGGAGCAGGGGAGACTGGATGATGATTACGTCATTTATTTTTTTAACGATAGATATCATGGTCTTATAGAACATACTGAAATATTAGGCTCTACGATAAGTTGTTTAATTTAAAAAAAATCATCAAAGTTCAAAAAAATTACCAAAGTTGTTTTCGCAGTTTAGACTTTCATCAAAGTTTCTCAAAAAATGGCTAAACCGATTGTAAAAATTTGAAAACAATTTGATATAACTCGATTAGTACTCGCGTTTATTAATTTTTCACAATAGTCATCGACAAACTCTGTAATTAGCAGAAAAGTAAAAAAATGTCCACGTTTTAGCTTGTATTTTAAATAACAATCTAGAATTTTTAAAATTCAAAAACCGTTCGGAAGATATTGGTTGGTAATCGTGCAGATTTGTTTTAGGTAAAGATCGGCAGGACCGTTTTTTCGTAATTAACAGTAGAAATTTTTTTTCGACGAAATCGATGAAAGTTTTATGTTGATATATCTCATGGTCCTAAAGAAGATACTAAAATATTACAGCCCTATGAGGAATCGTTTAAATTTAAAAATTAAAATCAAAGTTTGAAAAAAAAATTATAGCCATAATTTGTGTCCAAAGTCGCTTTTGGGATGTGATTAGTCAAAATTTAAATTTCGTCAATGTTTTCGCTAAAACGGCTGAACCGATTAGACAAATTTAAAAGCCATTGAAATTAGCTCATTAAGTTTGACAAATATATATATAACTAAAGATGCAAAGTAAATAAAAAATTGATAAAAAAATAATTTCCATTGATCCAGTTCGACTGGACTAAATCTCCCCAGTACAGAAATGTGCAAAAATCCCTGAACTGTTATCACGTCAGCGTATACAAACTCACCTACTCTCATTTTGACGTGTCTTATTCAAATCCCTCAACGTCGACATCGAATGTTAAGGGGGCATGTTTCATGTCATTTGAAATACGATGTCGAAGTAAGGAGATAAGTATACCCAAACCCCAAACTCTCAAAACCCCAAGAAAGATTTAGAGTATATGTAAATAACACACAATATACTTCTAATTCAAAAATTCGTGCTTTATCGCTTGAGAAATAAATGGAAATTTACAGGGACAATTTTGCTCTGTACATTGCAGGGTAAATATATATTAACTAGGTGTAAGTGGCATTTTACTCTGAGGCAAGTTACAAGTTCTCGATATGTGTAAGTAATCGATTTAATTAATAGAAATTTGTAATTTGTATATAATCTATCTGTCTAACAGTTTACTTGTTCATATGTTTGAGTAACTATCTGGCTCAATGTATACCTCTCTAAGTTGTCAACTTGCCTATTTTTGTACCTGCATACATGTCCAACTGTTTACCTGTCTACCTGTCTACATGCATATAATTTTATCTTTTTATTTGTCTGTCTCTTCACTTGTTTTTCTGTTTATCCGTTTTTCTATCTACCTGTTTACCTGTCATCGGTGTATAATATCAATATCAATATATACATGTATATATTATGAGTCAATAATAATAGTACTTAATGATTATTTCAAACCACAAAATGCCAATTTTATTCTTTTTTTCCTTCAACTCCGAAACTGCTGGACCTGCCTTCGCAAAAATATAATCAATTTTTCATTCCGCGATTACAAGTAAAATGTTGTTGAATCATTCGAATCAAATGCTCCGTTCTCTTGAAAACAAAATTAACATTTTTGGAATTTCTTGCCCTTTATCTTCGAAGCAGCAGAATCTACCTTTGTCTTAAACTAATTAGCACGTCTCCCCGTCGATAGATATCGAATGTTTTATGAATCCTTTAAAACGGTTGATCCCTATAGCTCACTGCTATAATTCACAAATTATTATAAACTTTTTTTTTAATATATTTAGAATGATTTATATAATGTGTCATTGCTAATATTTTGAAACACAAATATAATTAATTACCTCTTCGAAGGAGAAGTTCATTTTTGCCATAAAATTTAATTCTCTGATTGCGTTTCCCACAAGATTCAGACTGAAATCATCTGATACAAAAATAAGAAAAACATTATATATCAGATTAGATATAAAAATTTGTTTATGCAACTTTCCTTAAGACAAAATGCCACCTCACCTTATTAACTTTCTGTAGGGTGAGTTATTGTAATTGTCCAAAAATGAAAATTGAAAATTTTTGCATTGCTTCACGCTTTGAAGGTTTATGAACATATGAACATTTTGACATACCTTAGTAAAAATGGATGTGTGCACACATGTGTGTGTATGTATGTATGGATACAATTTTTTAACTTACCATAGGGCAAGTTATAGTAATCGCAAAAAATCGAAAATGAAAATTTTTGAGTTTCTCGACGTTTCAAAGGTTTCTGAATATTTTGGCACACCTTAGAAAAAATGGATGTGTGTGTGTTCGGATACAAATTTTCGTCGACGATTTCGGGAACACGGATCAACCGATTTGAATAATACAAAAAACCTTTGATTCGTATTGATAAAGAGACGTGCTTATTAGTTTTTGGCGAAGGCAGGTCTAGCCGTTCCGAAGATACGGGGCAAAAAGTGCCGAAAACGGTAACTCAGTTTTTAAGAGAACGGAGCGTCCGATTTTAATAATTCAAAACACTTTCTGCTTGTGTTGACGAAACGATTGTTTTTGGGGAAAGAAACGTTTATTTTTTTCTCCAATTTTTATTTTAATTTTCAAATAAAATTTTTTCCAATATCGAAAATAATTCGGATTTTCGAAATTTTAATTCGGTACGGAAAGTTCCAGAAATTTGCCTCAAGACACGATGCCACACACACCACTAGTTTTAAATAGTATTTAGAAACGCTAATATAGAAGGCTACCCAATGGTTTTCCTTTGTAATCGTAAAATATATATTTTTAATTGTGAAAATATCTTAAATTCATTGCAGCAAAGTTCCGAATTTCTATTTTCAATTGAAAACACAGTTAGATCTAAATTTTCAAGTAAAAATCAACTCAATATCAAAATGTCTGAGACGGGAATTGGACCTGCAACTGTGGCTACCCAAAGGTTTTCTTTTGTAATCGATAAATATATTTTAAATTGTTATCATATTTTAGATTCTTTGCAGCCAAGTCCTGAAAAAATATATTTCTACTTAAAAACATAGTTAGATCTATATTTTCTTGGTTAAACTACAGCTCAATATCAGGATGTCCGACACGGGAATTGAACCTGTCACCTTGTGATTGCAAGACCAAATCACATACTATTCGTAGTTATATTATAGTTTCACTTTAATACTATCGTGACTAGATATAATTTTGCCTTTATTCCAGATATTTTTAGTGAAGTTTATGTGACTATTTGAAAGTGCATCTCTTCCATCTTGTTCTTTTGTTAGTCCAATCCAATGTTATCGTTATGATTTTACTGCCACTTGCCTCTTAAAAATTAAAGGTTTATTTAAAGCAGTTTGATCAGTCATCACGTCTCTCTTGAGTAGGATATGCAGAGATAAATATTTAACGACCCATTTGATTTGAACTAGTAGTTGAACTACCGTATTTCAAGCAGCAGTTGCATAGAAAAACATCGGTTTAGACGAGAGATGAATGCCCTGTGAAAATAATATAAATATAAAAGAGATTTTATACGATACTATCAATATGCTTTAAAATCCAGAATAAAATTATATACTCAATAATGGTTTTCTAATGCAAATAGCAGATTGAAGTCACAGAGAATAAGCAAGAGAACTTTGGTATGATAACAAAGTAGAAATATTACTTCTTACTAATTTTATAAATACTAATGTACTAAAATAATAATTCAATGTATACTAATAGATATAATTCAAACTTGTATTAGTCATCAAAGATGGCAAAGTTTTAAAAATGAAAAATATGAACATGAAAATGTTGATACACTTAAACATTTTAAAGAAAATACTGAACTAGTGGTGTATGGCATCGTGCCTCAAGGCAAATTGCTGGAACTTCCCATATCGTAACAAAATGATCGAGGAATATTAAAAGTTTTCATATAGATTTTTATAAATATTGTAACATTGTCTAATATTTATAAGAATTATATAAACTGAATTGCAAAGTTAAAAATTATTTGTTTAAAGTATATTAAAACAGATTTAAAATTAAAATCTGAATTATTTTCGATATACAACAAAAAATTGTCTTGAAATAAAAAAAAAATTTGAAAAACAAATTTTTTTTCAAAAGCAATCATTTTGTTGAAACAAGCAAAAAGTTCTTTGAATAATTCAAATCGGATAAAAAAGAAAATACTTATAAAATTTAAATTTGATTTTAACGCCAACATAAAACCTAAATTTTAATATAGTAAAAGTTGTTTTTTTTATTTTTGAATATATTTTACCAAAAGAGTCAAATGTAAGACTGTTAACGTTTCCAAACTGAAAAAGATACTATTAAAATAATTTAGTTTTGTTTTAATAAACATGAAATGCTCTTTATAAACATTATTAACTTCCAGAAAGAAAAGTTTGTTGTTTGCCAGAAAATCAGACTTGCTAATTTTATGTTTTCTCGTTTGAGACCAAACTTAGAAAATGCATGTGTATTTACTCAAAAACGGCTGTACCGATTTCAAAAAATTTAAAGCCATTTGACGAAACTCGATAAAAATTGGCATTGCTTTGTTTTGCAAGACAATCAGACGAGCAGTTTCTATAGAATAAACAGAAAAGTAATAAAATTTATAGTCTAAAAATCTTGAACCGATTTTGAAAGTTCAAGAATAGTTCGAAAGACATTGGTTGGTAATTGTTTTGATAAGTTTTTGGTTCTTATTACCATAATTCTAATGAAAAAAAGTCGCATATAGATATGACAACGATTGGGTTGACTTAAAGAATAAGCGTAGTTAAGACGTATTAAGTAGTACTTTATGGGGCCGATTCTTTGATAAAATAGAAATGTTATGGTAATGCAATGTTACGGGTCTATATTTGTATGAGTTGGTAGTAACAAACTGTTAAAAAGCTAGAAATTAGACGTTTTATACATAAAACCTAACTTCACGTATGTGCTATCAATGAGACATCAAGAAAACTTGATCACCAACTCATACGAATATAGACCCGTAATAGAGCACTACCATAACATTTCTATAGTATCGAAGAATTTCTGGAGTTCTGATTGCTATTCGAAAACAAATTAAATATATAATAAAATATTATAACTGGTGTTAAGCTCAAAAACCTTTCCAGACTATGGATCGTCTCATCATGAATGTCAATTTACATTTTATATTTTTAATGATGAACATCGATAAAATTAATATTCGTTTTGCTCATAACACAGTATATATATATATATATATATATATATATATATATATATATATATATTATAATCTCAGTTGAGAAGTATCACGAGTGCATAATAAAAGATCTCACATAATCTCCTCTCTGGCTCTTTTTACGCAGTTCCTTTTGTAATTAATGAAAAATCCCGAAACTTTTTATTTTCGTTCATCCTTCTATGCACGTACGAAACATCGTATAGGTCCTGATGCCCTCTTCTGGGCCGTATATAATTCTTATTCTAATGATACCTATATTTAATAGTGGCATTAAAATGCCTCGTAAAAATTGTTGTTTTTTACGACCTGCCCTAAATCTGAGACTAGAATTTTACGAGAATTTTATTGCCTTCGGAGTCACACACCGCGCGCATCAAGAACAAAAACCTGGCACTAATATCTTGTTTTGTCAGTTCCAATAGTGAGAAATTAGAATTATGGTGAACACAGAAAATTGGGGGAAAAGTGAACTGAACTAGAGTCATTCACTTTGAATGACATGCGATAATGTCGAATAAAATCGATGGGAGAAACGGATTTGTTCACTGAGTGTTCCACGCAAATATTTGTAAAAATAGCTATTAGATCCGAAGCGTGTTGACCAAGATATTCTGTGACATCTAGTTATAGACTAGTAGTGCATGGCATCGTGCCTTAAGGCAAATTGCTGAAACTTCCTGTACCAAACATTATAATTTTAAAAAAAGATTCAAATTTTTTTTTAAAACTTTGAAAAAAAAACATCTTCTGGAAACAGTTGATTTTTTTATACTTCGAAATATTTTGAAAATTTTGAACTTTTTTTTAAATGCAATCACGATACGTTAGCTGCGTGGAAACAAAATATCGAAGCGCCTGAGCGCCGCGTAGCAGTCTAACGGATAAACATTGGTACGGGACCCATAGGAATTAAAATATCTATAAAATATGTGATAGTTTGATGTGCGTATGATGTCTAATGACCATTTTTGTCTACCAAATGGCATGTTTTTTTTTTACTTTTTTTATAGAATATTCAAAACCGCTAGACTTGACTTCCCAAAAATTTCACCAGTTTTTCATTGCGTCAATACAGGTAAAATTTTATGAATCATTCAAATCTGGCGCTCCGCTCTTTCAAAAACTGAATTACCATTTTTGATTCTCTTTGCCTCGTATCTTCGAAACGGCTAGGCCTGCCTAATCCAAAAACTAATCAGCACGTCTGCTTATCATTACGAATCGATTTTTTTTTTAATTATTCAAATCGGTTGATCCGTGTTCCCGAAATCGTCGACGAAAATTTGTATCCGCACTCACACATACACACACATACATCCATTTTTTCTAAGATATGTCAAAATGTTCCATGCTATGTCCATACAAAACTTTGATTGAATTGCGCTCTATCTGAACGTTAATATTATGAGCTGAAACTTCCAGAGAATTGTTTTTTATCTATTTGGAACCATTTGAGCACCTGGGGCCCTGGGAGCAAGGAAATTCGAAAATGACCATTTTAAGGACCACCCTAATCTGCATACAAGTAATATATTTAGTAAATCTAACAAAAAGAACTTACTTTTGACTCTTTAAAAGCAATAAAGCTGACTCAATGTAATAATGAAAACTTGTTCGAACAAACATACTTCACCTTTCTTAAGGCAAAATGCCACTTAACTTATATTTACTTAATATTAACTTATATTATACTTACATACTTTCAACAGTATGGATTGTGATAAACGTACTATTCAAATACCACTATTATTTCGAAAACAAATAAAATTATTAAATAATATAATGTATTACATTATTAGTATATATTATTTTTAGACACCCAAGCAGTGGTTATATCAGTTCCTACTTGAAATAATAAATCAAAAATATCTTTTCAAGAGAAAATAGCTATTCTCCATATTCTCATTTTCCATTGCAGCATCAATTTAAAATTATAGTATCAGAATTCTAGCAAAATTCTGGGAATGATAATATACCATTGGAAAAATTTCAATAATAGGAATAAAAAATATTTTAGTTATTATTTCAAAATTAATGTATATCTATATAAATAAATATATAATAGAATCAAACTCCAACTAAAACTGGGCACTCGTGTAATAAATTAAGATCGTCCGATGTGATCCTTATCCGGAATCAATGATCGCCCATGATGATTGTTTTAATGTATAAAAACGCGTTTTCACCAATCAATAAACAATCAAGTAAATAGTAAAAATGTCGATTAAGTCCGTAAACGGCTATTACGATTATGACACAATATATCAGATAATATCTGTGGCATCTATTGTAATCGAAATAATTAGATTTTATCAACGGTACAAAATTGATTCTTACATCAATTTTCTGTATATGTCAATTACTAATGGGCCTGTTGTTTTATAATGGATACATATTGAATTAAATTCGAATCAAATAGAAATTTTATTTGTTATCGATGTTTTGTGATTGAAATGGTAAGTGTTGTATTAATTATTAAAGAGTAAGGTGTAAGTGGCTTTTTGCCTCAAGGCAAGTTAGATGACATACTTATCTGAATATAGACCTGGTGACCAACAGAAATTGAAATTTATTTAAATTTTTAATTGTTATTTATTTAATTGTTTAAGTTATTAGCATTTTTTTATAATATATGTAAATTATCGACTTAATAAATAATCGGTCCCGGATTCTATCCTTTGAAGCGCCTGATGTCAAGCAGTAGTGAGATCGGTTTTCACTTGGAAATATAGTTAGCAATATGTTCACAAGTGAAAATAGCTTTCATCCGGCATTGCTGCATCAATAAAATATATACCTTATTACAAAAAGAACAATAAGAATTTAAATTTAGCTACTATTAAATTATTCAACTGCTTATTTCAAAAATAAAGATTATTACTTCAAATTTTAATACATTTTTTTAATTAGACCAATTATTGTAGCCCTATAATATTTAAGGATGTTTATTTAGAGTAGAATATAAATTCTGTAACTATGAATAGTTTAATTAAAACTGACACAAATATTTTTTCATCAATAGTATACTAAAACTAGTAAACTGTTGAGACGATTTTTACTGAAAACTTAGCAGCACGATTCCTGTGCTGATGGAATTGGAACAAATTTTGAGTTTTGTAAATTGTTCAGGTTTTTTGGCTGAAAAGTTACTGGAAAAAATTTCACTTATTGGACAAAAAACAGTCACTTATTTTCACTTAATTATAAAAAAACGACAACCATAATCTCACAAAACTGATAAAAGATGCAAGTTTTCTTGCATTAATGTCTTAAATTTTCAAAATTGGTGCCCTTTCTGAGAAAACGTCGACCAGTAGTCAAATTTTGGCATCCATACATACACACATATTTTTTTCTCAATTTTTACAAAACTAGCAAATCGGATTTTCTGCCTGAAAACAATCTTTTCCTCCTGGAAGTTTTGAATTGACTACCAACTTATAAGACGCAGACTGTTCTTGAAAGTTTCAAAATTTGTTTAGGATTTTTTGAAAAACTTCTATAAATGTTTTTTTATGTAACTGTTAATTACAAAGAAACGGCTTGACCGATTATCACGCAAACAAATCAACTCTAGTCATAATTTAGTTTTATTAAATGATTTGCTCGACAGAATTGTCCACTTTGGTGAAAATAGTTCCGAAGTTATCCTGGCCCTGATTTCTCTAGGTATATATATATATATATATATATATATATATATATATATATATATATGTATGTGTATTTCGCGTTAAACCAAAATCAATGAATTTAAATATCTGTCGTTAAAAGCAAACGATTCTCCGAACGAAGTCATTTTAAATGAAATACTATTGAAGCCATTGTAACAAAATCTTCTTAAACTAATGCTACCTATTAAATTTCCGTTAAAGCTTTTCTGTTGACTAACGTCATCAAATAATACTTTCGTACATAGATATTAGCTTAATACCACAAAATAATAGAAACTCTAGTAACAAATTTTGTTTAATAGTATCTATGAACTAGATTACATAAACTATTTAAGTGCAAAGTAATATTTGTAGAAATATTACTCTATAAATATCTTAAATACTAAAAATCTTAAATATCTTCTGCAAATACTAAATGTGTATTTCTTTGTAACACCTAATTAATTAAAGTTATTAATATTTGTCATTTAGTTAAAGAAAGTATGAAATACACATATTTTTGAAAAATAAAAAAATCTAGAAAAATAAAATCAAATATTACTTTTTTATTGATGTACCATGATTGTGAATTATATTTGTTAAAATACTAAATTGTACGTTATAGACGTTGTAATTATTATTTACTTTGTAAAAATTATTAAAATAAGCCAAACTTTTTCTTTACCAACCAAAGCCTATTTTTATTTCATATTTTATTTATTTTATTTATTTTATTGTATTATCAGAGAAGGGTTATTTCCACTTGCTAACATATTTCAGATCTATACTTTAAAGTGAAAATCGATATCATTACTGCTTGATATAAGGCTATCCGAGGTTGGTATCAAAGGAAGCGTCCATTAATCACGTGAAGTTTTTAGGGGGAGGGGGTGTTGACAAAAAATTGCGAAATATCACGTGGGGGAAGGAGGGGTATGGTTAGATATCACGTGTATTTATTTTTTAACTTATTTTTTTAAAAAAATACAAACATTTAAAAAGAAATAAAAAAAAATTATTTTTTTCACGCAACTAAAAATACACGTAATGTTTGGTGGGGGAAGGGGGCAATTTTGAATATCAACACGTATCACCAAGGGGGAGGGGAGATCCAAAAATCGCTAAAAACTAGCTCACGTGATTAATGGGCACCCCCAAAACTAACCCTTGGTTGCAAGATCAAAGCTCTTATTGTATGACAATAAAGAAGTTCCATATGATCTACTATACTCGATGCACATAATTTGACTTGGATGAACCTAAATCACATGTGTACTATAAATTTTTACTTTCATCACTTCCATATAATAATACTATTGCTAACATTTGTTTTTAAAGTCTTTCCTTCACCAGCTCCTCCTCTATTCCCAGAGCTTCTAGAAAGTACTTCTATTTTCCTAATGCGCTTTTCTCCTAAATGGTTTCTTTCGCCGCTCAGTTAAGTACCTTATCTAGTATGATTTAGTTCCTAACCATTGGAAATCAATTGTACTTGAGCCAAAGCGATTCTCTACACTCATCTTTCTTCTATTATACATTTAAGCCCGATTCAGGCTTCCGTCGATTCGATCTATTTTACGATAGAGTTGTAATCAATACATTGATCGAAGGTTTCTAAAACTATTGGCATTTGGAATTACTAGCCATTGGAAAAAAATTGATATTTGGAATTGGGCACCACGTTGGCTAACTATTGGTCAGTCATGCATAATGGATTTCTCTCAAAAGCTTTTTCATTGTTTCTCATTGTTAAACTAAGAAGACCTTATTGGAGTTCTTCTTAGACATCGCTCTTAAATAATGTCAATTTAGCTCATAGGAACCTTTAAGTATTTCTGATTGCCAAAATGAAACAGAGTTAAAAAATGTTTCTTATTTCATACACTCATCTGTTGTATATTGGTCAAGACTAAAAACGATAAAAGACCAAGTTCGAGATATTTTAAATGCCAATTCAAGCCATATTAGTTAATTTGACGTTGATAGTGGTGATAGTCGAGTATTTTAGCATAAACTATATAATATTATTTTAAAAAAAACTAACGGGGATCTCTGAACTGATCAAAAGACACACGCAAATATTGTTCAAATAACAATGAATCCTTTATCAAATGATATCGGACTAATGTTACTCAGGCGTATTGAATCAGATCAGAAGTCATAAAATTGAAATTTATTAGGGAACCTAGAACTACTCATATTAATCAGACAACATTATACTATGAAACATGAATCTACTATTGATCATTGATATTGACATAACTAATATTGATCAGAAAATATAAAACTAAGGTTAGTCAGGAGCCATAAAACTAAAATTTGTTGGAAGTCATGAGATTAATATTTGTCTGGAATAACAGAAATTAAAGGTGATCAAGAGCCACATGAGTAACGTTGGTCAGAAGCCACAAATCTTAAATTTGTCAGAGACCACAATACTAAAATAGGTAATTCTCCAAAAAACTAATGTTGAATATAAACCAAAATACTAAAGTTTGTCAGGTGCTACTAGACTAATATTGGTTACATGCCAAAACTAAAGTTGGTCATAATTTAGAGCTAAAATTGGTTATAAGACATTGGATGTTGGTCAGAGACAACACGACCGAAGTTAATCAAAAACGATAAGAGGCTACAGGACTAAATGTTAGTTAAGGTCAGGAACCGGGGTACATTATCTCAAATGGGGTAAAAAATGGAATTTGTAAAGGTAACAAGTATGTTTGTTTAATTGATATTTGCTGCATTTACTACGTAGGTCTCTGTAAGAGGATAAGCTCTGTTCGCCAAGGTGGTAATATCACATAACCTAAAAATATTTTGGAGTAACGATTAAAAAAAAATTCCAACCGCTGAAAACTAAAGTTTGTCAGATGCTACCAGACTAATATTGGCCAGATGGTCAAAACTAAAATTCGTCAGGAACCAAAACTAATGGGCAGATTCTGCCGCAAAATAGACCAATGTTATGACAGGGCCATGTTACGCTCCAACTTCCATACATTATGCTACTGAATCATACTGAATACAGTCAAAATGTTATGTATTTGCTGTGCATTCAGGCACACATAAAGTGCAACGTCGCTTGTATGTTATGAAGCTGGGTTAGAAAGTCACTATTATCTAAGATCGTTTTTTTGACATTTGTGCGGGTTCTAGGTAAGGTTTTCTATCTGTCAACCTGAGAAAAACGCTTGACTGCACAGAAACCACGTGGCTTTTGTCAATATTTAGTATGCAAAGTGCTTTACAACATAGCCTTTCCATAATATTGGTCTGTTGTGTGGCAGAATCGGTCCATAATGTTGATAAGGTAACTTAAGGCTCTAAACTAAACCACTGATCTACTATTGGTAAATTGACTAAAAATATTAACTGATCGATATTACACTGATATTGAAATTGATTGATATTGATATTACTGAGATAACTTCTCGTTTGAGATTATGTTGATTATTATTTTATATTATGAAATAATCGTTTAATTTTCATAAATAAAATTATGAGACCCCTTATACATCTTTAGCATGATGTTATTAAATGAGCAAGTTAAAGGTCCAACAATTCATTTTAATAATTTAATTTCAAATTAAGGTATTTGAATATATAGGACAAAACACAACAGACAAATCAAATTGTTACCATACATGATTCTTCTGTACTCGCAGTTGTCTAGTTTAGTCCAAAGATGGTAAGTTTTAGATTATTTAAATTGGAAAACATAAATAGTATCCAGAATCCATTAATAGCCTCTTCGCCAATTAACTTTTAACCTTAAATTAAGCGACTTTCTCCTCGTAGATATTTCGCTATTACAAATTTTCAGATATAAATATACGAACGTATAAACGTGGGTGTATGCACATTTAACTCAACGGCATTTATATCTTTATGGCATTTAAAAATAGTCCCATAAACATCCGAGAAATGTATAAAAATATATCTATATATAGAATATATGTCGGTATTTTGATGTTAACGAAATTCAGAAATAATCCTCACGATAAATGCGGAGATACATGGATTTTAACATATTATATATATAGGACTTACGAATTCGGAATGATTATTTATACCTATATCTAATGTGGTTAAATAAATTTTCTTTATAGTAAATACTACATATGGTATACCATATCTAAAATTAATTTAAATTATTTATTATATTCTAATAAGTACCTATCCGAAAATCAAATTTGGATCAAGATTCTAATCAGAAATATATTCCAAATATATTGAACCTATAGATAGATTCATTATCGCGGGGTGCGTGGATGTTTGATTAATGTAAAAAATACAAATGAAGTAAATATTATAGTAAAAACCAACTAAAATTTCTTATAGAAAAATCTGTATAGTCATAAAATTAAATAATTACAAACTTCATTATATAAATTTACATGAAAAAAATTTAGATTATTTTCACTTTTAAGATGGTGTCATGAATGGAATTACACAAAGTATATGTCTCTTTCAAAAATATTTTTGGGGATATTTTCAATTTATAATTTTTTTTTAAATATATGATTTACAGGTTTTGTGCAAGCCTATAGAAGTAAGTTTTGATAATGGCATTCAAAAATTGTGCTATAAAAAAAATAATCAAAAATATAAAATAATTGTTCAAGAAAATATTATATGGACACTATGTTTTTAACAAAAAAGTTGAAAATTATTGCATTTTTAACTTCTCGTAAGGTAAAAAAAAAATGAAAATAAAAATGTTTATATATCTTTACGTTTCAAAGGTTTCTGAATATCTTAGAAAAAATGGATGTGTGTGTGTGAGTGTGTGTGTATGAATGTGCGCGGATACAAATTTTTGTCGACGATTTCGAGAGCACGGATCAACCGATTTGAATGATCAAAAAAGCATTTGTTCCCTATTGATGGAGTGACATAATGGTTAGTTTTTGGCAAAGACAGGTCCAGCCGTGGCAAAGATTCAGGGCTTCAGGAAATCCAGCAATTTTGGATATAGAGAAAAACAAGTTAAAAAATATGTTATTTGGCGCTTAAAAATGATCATTAAACACATGCACATCAAATTATGAGATATTTTATAGACATTTTAATAATAAGTACAAATTTTATTTCCAATTCTTTGGGCTTCGTACAAAGATTTACAATGTTTAAAAAAGTTCACTTATAATGTTCAAAGAAATTTCCTTGACATTTACGAGACTACCGATCAACCTTGGATGGGTTTCAAAATTTTCAGAATATTTCAAATTTATCAAAAAAGTCGTTTTTTTTCAATAATTTGAATTTTTTCAAAGATTAGAAAAAGTCTATTTTTTCAGAAATTTTTAATAAATTCAAAACGTAAAAACAGATTTCTTGCGTAGCCTGATATCAAGCAGTTTAGCATTATTTATATATGAGACATTAATAACTTTCAAATATTATCAAAAACTCTTTTATATCCTTCTTTGACATGAATCATAAAAGATTTAAAATCACATTGAAATATGATTCCAAATTAGAGCCGTAAAATCAAAATTGTACAATAATATAACAATTATGTAGATAAATTCTATAATTGTGTATTTAAAAATAATCTTATTGACAATGACTCGTAACACAATTAGTAAAAATAGAACTTCATACGATTTTTAAGATACATATATTAACTGCAAAACAATATTTGCAAAATACTTACATCTATAGAAATATATATATATATATATATATATATATATATATACATATATACAAGCGTATATAATTGTGAAATGTGTTTTATTTGATTTTTACGATGTTTGCTTGAATATAAAGTCTGCCATTTACACGGTCTGTCACACACAGGAGTCACCCAAAGGCACACACAATATACAAACATTTATGAACACACAAACATATATATATATATATATATATATATATATATATATATATATATTCCATATGTGAGTTCATATAAGTTTTTGTAATGGTACAAGTAGATGTGTTTGTACATACATGTGCTTCCAAAATACAATAAGCTAGCTATTAACTAGCTTGGCATAATCTAGGGATTTCGAGCAATAAATGTCTGCTATTTACCCAGAAGGTAATACATGATAATACTCTTTCATACGTTACTGTACAAAGTTATGAACATGTACGGATAAATTGCAGGTTCAATTCAACATGGTATTAACTCAGAATGGCACTTCCAGTACCGGATTAACCCAGAGATGAACTGCCGATGGGCCCCTTGACAGCCGCTGCTGATGGAATTGATTGATAAAATAAAATCATTTTAATCCATATGTGCCTTTTTATAAAACCAAATATATTGCTATGACAAACATATACTACAACTGGTACAAGATTTAAAAGTATAATTAATTTTTTGATTGAATAACAATGCTTTTATTAAAAATAATTTATGAAAAAGATAGGCGCTGCAATAGTAAAGTTTAACTATATAAGACAAAATTTACAGTTAGTCTATATTAAGGTGTTTTTTTTAAATTACGATCTGTCACACTTAGGTCATTCAGTAATTGTTTTGACTTTTTATTATATGGATCTTGAAATGACTAATTATCTATACTCGAAGCATTTGCTAACATTTTTATTATATATATGCAACTATACCCAAGACAGGTAATTTTTACTTGAAGCTGTATTTGAGATCTATAATCTCAAGTGGGAATTTGACATCAAAGTTACCTGATGCCAGGCTTTGCGGTTATAGCGGGAATCGAACCAGCAAACCCAGGACTAGTTGGTGCTAGCCCACGTTCTAAATATTAGGGTAAGTCAATTTTTTTTGGTCATTAAGGCACATCAAGTTGCTTATTCTAAGGATTATTACTAGAAAATGTAACAATCAAATCTGAGAAGTGAAATTTGAGCCAGCGAAATTTTACATAAATTTTTTTGTTCCTTTTCATCCTTTCCAGAACATTTTTCTGAGCTTCATACAATTTGAGCCGCCTTAATATATAAATATACAATAATATTCGCTAACCAATTTACCGAAGTGTATTTTTACTATAACAAAATGTAGGTATAAAAATTCTATTATTGAAAATAATTAATGGAAAAGATATGTGTTGTAACTGTAGGTAGGTAAATTTTTTTGGTCATGGAGACACATTGCGATTAGTGCAAAAATTGTTCTCTGGATTATTTGAAGAAAGTTTGACAGACAAACCAAAGCCAAAGAGTAAATTTTGAGCCAATGAAACTTTGAATAAATTTTGTTGTTCCTTTTTATCCTTTCCTGTACATTTTTTTGGGTTTCATATAATTTGAGCCGCCTTAATATATAAGACATTTGATAACTAATTTTGCAAATTGGTTTTGACTTATCAATAAGTAGTGGAATATTTTTCAAGCCATTTATCAAAAATAAATTCAAATATCTAAAATATAAAAGTACACTTATATACCCAAAATTTTACTTTGACACTGGTGTAATCTGAAGCTGATTTTTGTATGAGACTCCAATGCAAAATGAACGATTTAAACTTATATATTATATCTAGCTATGTATTAAGATCATTGATGCAGTTACCACAAGGTTCCAGGTTAAATTCCCGCCTTCAACAACCTGGTTTAGATCTTTTGTATATTGAGAGAACAGTTTTTTGCTAAATGTGATCACTAATTTTCTATTAATATTATATTAACCATTACCATTTTACTATAAGAATAAATCAATAAAAAAATCGATCATTGTACAAAAAAACATGTCTTGATTGGAGATTGACTAGGCTTTATTATAGAGATCTTTATGACGAAAATTTGTATATTCACTTTCAACTCTCTTTATTTCAGGAGCAAAAATTATATAGCTACTAATTATACCATAATAGAAACTTTAATAATTTTACTTTTTCTACTATATAAGTGAGCAAGTCAATTGCCTGAAACAATATTTATAATTACTGATTGCACCTTGTCTATAAATAAATAAATAAATGAAAGATATCAAGTAGTAGTTACAGCAGTTTTTACTCAGAAAAACAGACTTAACAAATATGATTTCATATGAAAATAGCTTTTTAAAGATTTGTTGCAATCACACTTAAAAACGACGACTACCTAGGTTTTCTTCTAATAACCGTCAGAAGTATATAAATAAATATAGAATATATATTAAATGATTAAAAAGAACAATCAGTAAATGTTAGCGTTCGTAAAAAGTAATAAACTTAAAATAAGCATCTTTTATAACAGCTTATACAAAATACCTAATTCCGTCTGCTGATCAACAAAACCAACGAAATAAAAATGAATTATTATGGAGATTCAGCAAGAAAATACAGAATATATAGCATATCTACTAAAAATACAGTTTCTGCTTTGAAGAGAGGTTGTTCAGGAATCGATTCCATCACCGGCAAATATAATATCAAACAGCTGTGATATTTTATAGAGCAAAAATATGGTTCCAAATAAAAGTAATTCGCACACACAGCGTCATAAAATGCAACGCGAAGTCATTTACACTAAACTTCTCGGAGATTGAAGTTGGGGACAAACTCAGCTGACGAATACGGATTTGTGGTATCCTAATAAAATATAACCGTTTCTCGTATTTTAAATTATATCCTGAATAAGTGTGAATGATTACATTATAATTATTTATAATAAAACAGGGATTAAAGATCGTCAGGTAAAAAGGTCCACCATCTATCTCTAAAAAACAAGTAAAGTTAAGATTTTTGTAAGAACAATATTTGAAAGTAGAGAGAAAAACATGTATAACCAAGCATTACCTACCACGTTGCAAAATTCCATAACAAAACTATTTTCTTTCGTTGTTAGTTTTTTTTATGGGAGCACTGTTGTTTAGTTCACGAGACCTTAATATAATTTTTTAAGTGTACGTTATTTAATTGTTTTATAAGTTGTATTTTATTTTTTTTTAATGTTATCTCTATAAAAGCGTGGTGGGGTAAAAGGTAACTAAACCTTTACCCTGGGCGAAGGTGTACATAATAAAATATAGTAAAAAAAGTATATTAAGTTCAAAAAAGCTATTTTGCGAGAAATAAAATAAATAGTTAGTCCAACTCTGTTGATGATTATTTCTGACAAAATACCAGATCAAGATTATATACAGTTTTATCTATGTACCCATACAATGTCTATTTAGCATTAGTTGAATAATGTAGCTATTATTTTGTAAAATCCTTTCAAAATTAAAAATAAGACATTGGACCTGTTTGCCCCCTAGCCGTTTCATTTTATCCGCCTATAGGTTAAAAAAAAGACCAGGTGACAAATTTTTGAAAAACAGCAAAAAAAACACATATATACAATTAGCTGGGAGTTCTACTGAACATGGTCAAATAGTTGTTTGATATGTGTTATTTGTTGTGATAAAATTAGGTTTTTACAATATAATTGCTCAAAGTCAAATTGAGCCTCTTTGCTTTGCCCTACCCATATATAAATATAAATTTTTATTTTATATAATGTATTAGTATATGGTTTGCACTGTTTTTCACTGTTTCACCATGGTGTGTAAAAATCTGAGTGTTGTGCTCATATTTAACATTTAATATATATATATATATATATATATATATATATATATATATCAATTATATTTAATTCAGGAGAGCGCGCAAAGTGACAATGTTGCATCATTCTCGCTTACAAAGTAAACTAAGAAGCTCATATCAAAGTTCAGAATAGTTTAAGCGTCTCGGGAAAGCTCTCAACTTCTACAAAGACTGCAAATGTACTATCATTAAATTAAATAATTGCAAAACTTTACGGATAGTTAAATATTTTCAACTTTTCACAATTAATGTCACATTGAAATTACAGTTTTTACTGAAGAAGATGCTGTACATCTTTGTGAAATATACACTAATAAGTGTTAAGAATTATGGAAGGCGATAAATTAAAATATATATTTTTCAAGTGAATAATTTTATTTGTGATTTTTCAGCAGTTAAATAGGAAGAGGTTAATATATCTATTTCTGACCAGCAATATATACTTATTCTCAAGTACGTTTTATAAAGAAATCCTACGGTTGATTTTGATATTTTTACTTCATCAAAATCCGATTCGCTAATTTTATGTTTTCTCGACCAAGCCATTCTGAATCGAATGAGACCAAATTTGAAAAAAAGTATGTGTGTGTTGTGTATGTGTATGTGAACAGATTTTTTGCCGTAAATCGTTTTCTCAAAAACGGCTGGACCGATTTCAAAAATTTAAAAGCCATTCAATGTATCTCGATAAGAACTATTGTTTGTCAGTTTTGTACGATGATCTGATCATAAATAGCATAAAAGTGAAAAAAAATCGTCCACGTTTTAGCCCGCAATTCTGAATCGATTTTGAAAATTCAAAAACCGTTCGAAAGATTTTGGTTGGAAATCTTGCTGATTAGTTTTTCGTAAAGATTGACCGGGCCGGAAAAGAAACTATTTTTACTTATAAATATATTTCAAATCTATATTTTCAAATAAAAACGGACATCACTACTACCTGATAACAAGCTGTCCCAGATCATCAAAAACTCTTATCACTGAGCGACTGAAAAGCCCAAAATGGCTAATTAAATGTAATAATAAAATTAAATAATAATATGTAAATAATGTAGAATTATTAAATTGGTATAAATCTTTGTTTTTGTAGAACATTAATTTAACTATAAAATTTTATATGATGTTTCGACTTTTTATTATGTTTATAATATTTTTTATTTTTTCAGTTCTTAACCGGTAGATCATTGAGCCCCAAATTACACAAATAATAACATGCTAATACAATTTTTTAACTTCCCGTAGGGTAAGTTATAGTAATCGCAAAAAATCGAAAATGAAAATTTTTATATATCTTTACGTTTCAGAGGTTTCTGAATATTTTGGCATACCTTAGAAAAAATGGATGTATGTGTGTGTGTGTGTGTGTGTGTGCGTAGTATGTATGTGTGTGCGGATACAAATTTTCGTCGACGATTTCGGGAACACGGATGAAGCAATTGGAATAATTTAAAAAACATTCGATCTGTATTGATAAGGAGACGTGATGATTAGTTTTTGGCGGAGGTAGGTCTAGCCGTTCCGAAGATATGAGGCAAAAAGTGCCAAAAACGGTACCTCAGTTTTTAATAGAACGGAGCGTCCGATTTTAATAATTCAAAAAACATTTTACTTGTATTGACAAGATAAAGATTTGATCAAATTTTTATGAGAGCAGGTTTAGCGGTTTCAGAGATCTAACGAAAAATGTAAAAAAAATGCCATTTGGCGGTCAAAAATGATCATTAGACATATGCACATCAAATTATCAGATATTTTATAGAGATTTTAACAATAAGTATAAATTTTCTTTACATTCCTATGGGTTCCGTACCAATGTTCACCCGTTAGACAGCGACGCGGCGCTTACGCGCTTTATATTTTGTCTCTATGCATTTAAAGCAGTACGATTGCTTTGAAAAAAAGTTCAGATCTTCCAACATATGTCAAAATAAAGTAAACATTTTTTTCAAAAAAAAAGATTTAAAAAAAAAAAATTTAAATAATTTTTTTTTCAATTTTTTTTTCAAAAAAAGTAATTTTTTGTCAAATTTATAGTTTCTCAAAAATTTTATTTTTTCGAAGTAATTTTTTTTCAAAAATGTTAATCGTTTTTTAAAAAAAAAAAAAATTTTTGGTACGGGAAGTTCCAGCAATTTGTCTTAAGGCACGATGCCCTAATTGCCTTAAGACAGAATTCCACTTACAGCTAGTTTCATTTTATATTCTCAATGATCTACATAATATTGGTTTTTACATGTACCTTAATTTTTACGTTCAAAATTGAAAAATAGTGGAAATAATTTTTACACGTATATGTATTTGGTATATTTATTATAACTACATTTACATCAGTTTAACATGCGTATTTAGTATTAACAATCAGATTTTTATACAAAGTAGCGGGATTCATTCGACCTCTTTCAGTCGACCATGTTGTCATTACGGTCATGCAGTTGCCATCAAAGGTTAAATGAATCTTTCTTTGAAATGTCATTTTTAAATGTTTTTAATTTGGTTTAATAGAGATATTGTGCAAGTAATTGAAATGGGTAGCAAACCAAGATTCTAATAAATTTTAGAGAAACAAACCACGTCGTTTAGTTTTTAAAGTATAACTTCTTTAGGTGTGACTAGGGGCTAACTCAGCGAAAGTGCAACGGAAATGCGTTACGCCACAAATACTGATTTGTCATTGGCCAACGAACAAAGATTCTAATAAAATTTAGAGAAACATTATTTAATTTTTATAGTGAAATAAGGGACAGTCCCGGATTTCCACCTAGTGTCCCGGGTTTTTCTTAAAGCAATATTTGTCCCGGATTTTGATTTTTTGTCCCGGATGTCCCGGTTTTTCGAAAATTAATAGTTAAATTAACAAAATGAAAATGAAATTAATTATGAAGAAAATTGAAGAGAAAATATAGATAAAAAAATATAACATATAATATCATAGATAAAGAAGTATTGCATATAACAGTCAAAGTATAAAGCTCTTACTAAAAGTAAGCAATTATGATAAAAAAAGATTAATTTAAAAAAAACTGTTTTTTAATTGTATCCTTAAATAGCATTTATTATATAAACGACTAGCACCCTCCCCCCCGCCGACGTCCCGGATTAGCATAACTTAAAATTGCCGTCTCGGATTTAACTTTAAAAAATATTGTCACCTTAAGCAACACTATTTAAGTTCTAGAGTATAACTCAGCAAAAATGCAACGGAAATTCAACGGAAATGAGTTACGCCACAAATACTGATTCGTCATTGGCCATCTATGAAATCATTCGAGATCATTTTGTCAAGTGTATGTAGATATCTACACTAGCGATCAACTGTCAATACGACAATCATATAGATTGCAAAATGTCAAATATCAACCTAACTAACGTTTGAGATTATGTAGTCAAAATGTAGATTTATAGAAAATCAAAAGCATAATCAATTCAACGAATATTAAACATTTTCAAACAGATTATTATAAATACTGTAACTTACATTATTCTTATTTTATAGATAAAATATAAGAGCTTATGAGTTGGACGGCGACGTCTTTATATGTAAATAAACAAAACTTAATCATTTGGATTTAAAATAAAGGACGTTGTCTATTATTAATCAGAATTATATAAACTGAATTTCAAAGTTAATTATTTTATTTAAAGTATATAAGTGAGATTTGAAACTTTAGCTAAATTAAAATACGAATTATTTTCGATATTCAAAATAATGAAAAAAATGCGAATAAAAAAAATAAAAAATTTCCTAAAAGCAATTGTTTCGTCAATCAAAGCCGAAATATTTTTGAATCATTCAAACCAAATGCTTAGTTCTCTCAGAAACTGTCATTTTTTGCACATTTAGCTTTGTATTTTCAAAAGAGCTGAACTAATCTTTCTATCAATAAGAATTGATTGCTATTTGAATGATTCAAATCGGTTTATCTATACGCCCGAAATCCTATAAAGAAAAAGAGCCTATAAAAAGTAATTTGGTTTTTGAGAAAACGGAGCGTTCGATTTGAATAATTCAAAAAACCATTTTATTTGTACTGATAAAATATAGTACAGTTTGAATTTTTGGGAAGGCAGGTCTAGCGGTTTCAGAGATCGAGTGAATATGCACATCAAATGATCAAATATTTTATAGAGATTTTAATAATAAGTATAAATTTTGTTTACATTTCTATGAGTTCCGTACCAATGTTTATACGTAAGACTGAAAAGCGGCGCTTACGCGCTTCAATATTTTCTCCGTAAAACAGCCACGCAGCGCGATTGCTTTGAAACAAAGTACAAAATTTTCAGAAAAATTCAAAGTATAGAAAAAATCAGAATATAAAAAATATTAAAGTTTTTCAAGTAAAATGTTTTTAAAAATTTCAAAATTCACAAAAATATCACAACCGAAGTTTTTTTTTTATTTTAATTTTTAGTACAGAAAGTTTCAGGAATTTGCCTTTATAATTTAAATCGAAGCAATATCTTGCGGCATAAATCGACACTCTCGATGTCGTTTATAGATGACACTCGTACACACAGGTCGTCAAGCTGTTGCCTTCTATAGGCAACGGTCATGAAAAAATAGTTTAACTAAAAACTAACTTAGATAATGAAGACAATCATTGTAATAACAGTTTATGCAACATGTTATAGTTTTAATTATTTAAAAATAAAAAAAATGTGATTCCAACTTCATTATTACTATATATTACATTGTGCCAGTGTTTTTTCTCCTCGGTCCTTTATACATGTGTGATTGTAAATTCAGTTGCGTTACATATAATACCAATACCAGCGCAAATTTGGGTGCGAGCAAATGGGTCATTAAACAACATAAAATGTTATTTTTGGAAAGCAAAGTACTCCTTCACATGCAAAGCTGATTTTATACGAGTTTCGGCCAAATAAAAAATGATTTATAAAAATAATAAAAACCGTAATGATACTAACCAACCGAACGAACGCTAGATTGCTATTCGCTAGATAAGATAAGATAATCAACTAATTTCAACAGACAAAGAGAAGACGCAATAAAAAAAATGTCGTCCGTCAAGGTAATAAGTAATAATGAGATTTAACCAGGGCTGAGAAGAGAAGTAAGTAATTGTTTGTTAATTGTGAATCGAGAATTAATTTATTATGTGCAAAGTTGGTACTGGTATTTTGCCTTGAGGCAAGTTACATGAACTTTCCGATATGTGTAATCAATCGACTTAATCAATAAAAATAAATTAATTTATGAGTGACTAAAAGTATTCCGAGGGATTTATTACACATAATTGAAAACGAACGAACACGTTATAGTCGGAGCATTTCCTAAAAGCAAATTTTCAAAAATCAATAATTTTTATAATTGAACCAATTTCGGTAAGACTTTATTGGTTTAGTATGTTCATTAAAATCAGACACTCTATCATAATACCAAGTACATCGTCTGATTTTAATTTTAACAAACGTCAAAAAAACTACTCATTTTCTTAAACTTTGATGAATTTTTAAAATTAAACTGCTTGTCATAAGGTCGTAATATTTCAGTAAGTTCTATAAGACCATGTATATATCGCTAAAAAAAGTTTCATAAAAATAGGCTTTATTTTCAACAGTTTATTACAAGTAAACGGCTCGGTAGATTGTCACCTAAAACTAATCAGTATACTCCCAACTAATTTTTCGAACGGTTTTTGATTTTTCGATAGTTGGTATGAGCTTAAATGTGCACAAAAAGTTTAACACTTTTTCCAAATTTCAAAAGAACGGCTCGGTTGATCGTCCACACAAAACTGACAGTTTTTAAATTTCTGAAACCGGTTCAGGCGTTTTCATGCAAACATCGATGAAAGGTCTAATTTTGACAAATGCCAAAAAAACGATACTAATTCTTGCAAATTTTGACAAATTTTTAAAGCTAAACGAGTTGTCGTAGGGCCTTTATATTTTTAGTATGATCTAGAAAACTATGGTATCTA
>NW_020538040.1:26534945-26608485 GCF_003426905.1 Ctenocephalides felis
GAAACATTTAAATCGAACGCTACGTTATTCAAAAACTGAATTACCGTTTTGGCATTTTTGCCCAGTATCTTTGCAACGGCTAGACCTGTTTTGGCCAAAAAACTAATCAGCAGGTCTCCCATCAATAAGTATCGAATGTTTTTTGAATTTGTCAAATCGATTGATACGTGTTCAGAATCATCATAGTGAAAAAACTGTATCCGCACATACTTACACACGCACACATATAATTTCAGAGCAAGAATTATAGCATTCTAGATCCTTCCCCATGAAGTGAATATCTTACGGCGGGTTTCGTAACCAGAAGCAAGAGAAAATAGGAGGTTTTAGTCGGTACTATATTCAGGCGGTATTGAGATGCATAAACGCGCAACACATACATCTATTTTATAAGGTTTTCCAAAATTTCAGAAGGTATTAAAACGTAAAGATATTTGATGTTTGATTTTTTTCGATTACTATAACTTACCCTGTGGGAAGTTAACAAGGAAAATCTTAGGTTTACTGTTCTAGGATTTTGATGAAACTTTGCGTTGGTGGTGATAGAGTTGACAGTCAAACCGAACAGTTTGAAATATCATAGAGAATAAGCATAGCCTATGAGAATAGCATTGATCATAAAAATTAATTCAAGTTTTGAAAAATACACCGGGAATAGAATTTAAAAAAAATCGCTGAAGAGTTAATCTGTGGTCCTCCTTGTAAAAATAAAAAAGTTGTGTTTTGCTGCTTTGCTCGCTTTTGGGGTTCGTTTCTGTAAGTAACCGGTTAAGAGCAACGGGACTTGATTCAGTGGTCCCGGGTTCGAGACCCGCTTCGAATTACTTGTTTTGTCACCCGTCGACCTGCAGTAGTAGTAACAACGGTTTTCACTTGGAAATATAGATAGCAATATGTATATTTCCTAGTAAAAATAGCCCTTGCCCGGCTTTTTACACCAATACAAAGTCTTTTCTATCAGATTAAATCTATAAAAAAACATCAAATATGGATGGATTTCCCATTGGGTTACCATCTAAAAGTACAAAGTAAGAAGAAGTTCAGCTCTTAAAAGCTCATAGGACGTAAGGTTCTGATTGCTTTTAAAATATGATGAGAAAAAAATTGCTGCTTTTGATATATTAGTGTATGTTTCACAATGGTAATATATTTTGACCCTGTACTACAGGATTAAATTTAAATGCAAAGTTGTACTCGGTAGACTCTATGTGTACGGAACCCTGGAAATGTACTTGTATTTTGTTTGCTGTTTACCATTTGCCACTGAATTTGAAACTACTCAAATCATTTGGAACAGTTGAATCCTGATAACAATGATATATCCATTTTTTCTTGAAAATATATTTCAAAATATGTTTCTGAGATAAAGTAGTCATTCTCTAACATTGCTACATCTGATAAAAATATATAATTAAAATTAAATAAATTCTAATTATAAAATCTACTTGCTATTGTTTTAAAAATTTAGCAAATATACATATATCATTAGTTGGATTGCTTTCAAAAAAGCAATGTTCAACAAAAAAGCTCATAGTGCAGTTAATGAATAATAATACAAGGTTAACTAACAAGGAGAACCTCAGGTTTACTCTTTGAGATTTTGATAAAACTTTGCATGGTGATAGAGTTGACAGTCAAACTAAACTTTGTACTTTCTTTATGAAAACATGAAATAGTTCAAATAGTTGTTCAAACCTATCCGCACTATTTGAACATCTAAATATTCACACATTCAGTCCTACAAGGAAACCAGTTACATAAAAAGTTAGTTCGGAGTTGGTTGTTTAAATTCTTAGCTTTACTTATATGTTAATTGAAGTAGAGTTTCCTGTTTCAGGTAACCCCCAAGTATTTTACGGATCTCTTCCATGAAGGACAAAATGCAGAATATACAACCATAAAATTCTTAACTTTAATGTACAAATATCAAAAAGCGAAAGTGTGTGTAAACAATAGTGTGGTCGTCTTCACACTTGACATAATTCCCATTTCGTTCGTTTCGTTTGGTTTGGTTTGGTAGTAGGCTCGTCGTTCATAATACATATTTACATTGCAACATTTGCGTTTGATATCAATAGCACTTCCTAATTCAGTAATATCTTGTCGCTTTTAGCGAATTATCAAACAGAAAACACTCCATATCTCTTGGTACAAAATTAGATTCCCCACTTGAACCGAACGGAATGGGCCACAGATACCGCGGTTCATTTAATTCCAACAATGTGTCTATTGTATATTGTATTATTCGGCTCGTACGCACGCACACACCGGCGGCCGATCGCACTCACACGGCCGGCGCAGTACAATAGAACGAGCATTAGCGATATAAGACTTCTCTCTCGCGGACAATGCAGGATTCAACTGTGCCGAATTGATTTGATTAGTTTCAAATTCAGTGGCAAACAGCAAACAGCGAACAACAAACAACTAACTAACATTTCTAGGGTTCCGTACACATTGAGTCTACAGAGTACGACTTCGTATTATATTTATACCCGTAGTACAGGGTCAAAACACATTACAATTGTAAAACATAGACGCTCTAATTCTGCATCTCAAAAGCAAAATTAGAACAAACTTTTTTATTCTTACAAGTATAAGATCCTAGATTTATTCTTCTAGGGTTATTAATTTTAATTTTTTCACTTATTTCGCGGTCTGTTGTTCAGAACTTTAAATATTTTTTCTATTTAACCACTTCTCATAGGCCTATAATATTTTGAACTATTCGGTTTGACGGTCAACTCTACCACCATGTAAAGTTTCATCAAAATCCCAGAAGAAAAAACTAGAGGTTCTCCTTGTTAGTATTATTGTTGTATCGAATTTATTTAATTAGTTTCAAATTCAATGGCAAACAGCAACCAGTAAACAACAAACAGCTAACATTTCTAAGGTTCCGTACACATAGAGTCTACGATTACGACTTTGCATTTAAATTTAATCCCGTAGTGCAGGGACAAAACATTACCATTGTGAAACATACACTAATATATCAAAAGAAGCAAAAAAAAAACAAACTTTATTCTTACAAGGAGAGCTCCAGGGATCTTCTGAAATTTTTTATTTCTAATTCTCGAGATTTATATTTTGATTTTTACAATTAAACCACTTCTCATAGACCTATAATATTTTACACGGTTTGGTTTAACTGCCAACTTAGTTAGTTAACCTTGTACTATTGTTCACTAACTGTACTATGAGCTTTCTTGTTGAACATTGCTTTTTTGAAAGCAATCCAACTGATGATATATGTATATTTGCTAAATTTTTAAACAATAGCAAGTAGATTTTATAATTAGAATTCATTTAATTCTTACTTTTTCTTCTATACATCGCCAATCAAACGGTTTGGCTTTTGAGGGAGTCAAACTGCTAAAATTTAAGGAAAATTGGATAATCTCAAGAAAATATATGAACACACACATCAATTTAGGTATCATATTATTCGTAATTTTTGCTGCATCTTTCGTCGAACAAAGTTTCTTCGTATAGTTTATCGTTCAGCTTGTAGTATAGAATCTGTGTGAATATTCAAATATAAATTGCAAAGGATGGTTAGGTTTAAGCAACTATTCACACTATTCGATATTTTGTAAAGAAGCCATATAAAGTAACACCATTAGAATGTCTCAAGATTATTAGTTTTTTTCTATATATCTGAACTTTGTATTTCACACGGTGTGGCCTGCAGGCGAGTTGCAGTCATAAAATTCAAGAAAAATTGGAAAATCTCGAGAAAATTATATGAATACACATATCGATTTATATCATTTTATTTGCAATTTTATACTAATCTTTCGTCCTAACAAAGTTTTTCGTATATTTTATCGTTCAGCTTGTAGTATAGAATCTGTGTGAATATTCAAATGTTAAAATGCAAAGTACGGTTAGGTTTGAGCAACTATTCACACTATTCGATATTTTTGTAAAGAAACCACATGAAGTATTATACATTATTAGAATTGTCTCAATATTTTTAGTTTTTCTTCCATATATCGCAACTTCGTATTTGGAACGGTTTGGCTTATGGATGAGTCAAACTGCTGAAATTTAAGGAAAATTGAAAAATCTTAAAAAAACTATTTGATTATCGATTTATATAACATTTTATTCGTAATTATATTATGCATTATTCTTCGGAACAAACTTTTAATATAGGTCTTATCTTTTTGATTGTAGAATAGAATATGCGTAGGTTAGATGTTCAAATTCGAAGTGCGGATAGGTTTGAGCAACTTTTCAAAATATTTCATGAATTCCTAAAGAAACCTATGAAGCAATATACATCATTGGACTCGTCTCAATATTATTAGTTTTTCTTCCATATATCTCAACTTCGTATTTCAAACAGTTTGGCCTACTGGCAAGTCTGACAGCCGAAATTTAAAGAAAATTGTAAAATGTTGAAATAAGACAAATGTCAATGTTTTCTCAAAAAAAATTGCACCGAAAATTCTGAACCGAAGTTTAAGTATCTTTGGAAATAACTGTTAAAAAAACACAATTTTGGAAATTTATAACGATTTTAATACTTGATGTTATTCAAAATCAACATGTTAATAACTTAAGACAAAATACCACCAAAACCATGTTTTTCTAACGATTCTTTATTTAAATTCCTTCAATTTAAAGTATAATAAACTGCATACCAAAGATTTTAATATTGTGAACATAGTAAAAGTAAAAAAGCCATTAATTTGTTTATTTGTACATAACATATTTTGTGGTCAAGAAACATTAGGACCTAATTCGGTCAACCTTCAGTACTAACAAAACGCATCGGTTAAAAACACTAAACATCTATTAAGACTAATAAATGAGATAATACAAAAGTACAATATAAACACAACTTATTTCCATAATTTTTTTAACGATTAAAAATAATGAGATAAATAGAAAATATGTGGAAGAAACCTATAGGGCATGATTATACACCATTGTTTTTTACAAATTTTCCACAGTGGTACTTTTACTAAACAAAATTTACTCACTCAGTGTTTTTCTGATAAAATTTAATACTTGAGCAATAGGTACTTTGCCGAAATGATAAATAAACAGACGGGCTTTCAAATCACGTAGCATAAGTTGTATTGCCTCGACATTGCGACTACAGGATACCGAGTTCAAATCCTGCGTTGCGGGCAACCTGATATCAAGCAGATATAGATCATAAATATTATTAGTAAAAATAGCAATTTCAGCATTACAGAAAAATTCATCACGAATAGAAGAAGAAGTAGTCAACCATAAGGTTGCCCTTTAATATCTATTAGTGAAAGAATAACTGACAAAAAGCGCAATAATCATCTCAATAGATTATAGAATGCCAAATTCTGATTGTTGCAACAATTAAATATAGACAAAATTTTGATCTCAAATTTTAATTATTTAATTTATGGCAAAATAATTCATCTAAAACTTTCATTTAGTCGATTACACAGATGTATTTACATCAATGTCCGAAAATGAATGTAGCCCGCCTTGAAAATTAAAGGTATAAGTACACCTAATCATTTCAATTTGCTTTATTGAATAATTCTACTTGCGGTTACCCAGAATTATAATGGCATTGACTTTTTGTCAAATTTGATTCTAGAGTCCATAATTTACCTATTGAGGGCACGATCAAAATATACCAGGTTCACTTTTATACAATGAAACAGACATACATACATACTTATTACATTAATTTTTTTTATTTGTAAAACTGAAAACTATTCTCTTATTTAAATGTTCGTATTATATAGAACAAAATTGCACGGTAAATCGCCTATAATTTTTAATATACATTCTTTTTCTCTCAAACAACTGTACTAGAAATGGAATAACTCCATCAATGGAGAATTTTTTTTATCACTGAAAATTAAGCAACTATAGAAAGAATTGTTGTAGATAATTAAGTAAGTCTTAACAATTCTTATTAGTAATTTTCCAAAGCAAAATTTTATGGTTTTATAACGAAATCCGATTCGCAAATTATATGTTTTCTCGACGTTTCAAGGCATTCTGAATCAAATGAGACCAAATTTGGAAAAACTATATATATAAGTGCGTTTGTGTGTGAAAGAGCCAATTTTTGACCCATTCGTCGACTTCTCAAAAACGACTAGACCGATTTCAAAAATTTAAAATGCATTTGATTTAACTTAATAAGGACTAGCGTTTGTCAACTTTGCTCGACGATCAGCCAAGCCCTTTCTTTGTAAATAGCAGAAACGTAAAAAAAATCCTCCACATTTTAGCCCGCACTCTTGAATCGATTCTGAAAATTCAAAAACCTTCCGAAATATTGGTTGGGGATAATTCTAATTAGTTTTTGGTAAAGATTCTCTCGCACAAGTTCTTGTAATTAACAACTGAAAGAAATTTTCTCGACGATTTTTATGAGTTTTTTTACGACAGATACCATGGTCTTCTAGAACATACTAAAACATTATTGGCTCTACGACAAGTCATTTAGTTTTAAAAATTCATCAATGTTTGAAAAAATTGCATTAAGTGTTTTTTGGTGTTTGTCAAAAGTAGACCTTTTATCGATGTTTTCCTAAAAACACCTGAACCGATTTCAAAAATTTTAAAATCATTCGATGCGACTCGATGCAAAAAAGAACCATAGATTTTCAGTTTTGTTTGACGATCAACCGAGCCTTAGTAATGAAGTGAGAAAAAAATTCGTTCAGGTTTTAGCCAAAAATTGTGAATCGATTTTAAAAACTCCAAAACTATTCGAAAGATATTATTTGAGAATCGTGTTGATTAGTACTGGACAAAGATTAGCCAAATCGTTTCTTCGAAATTGACTGTCAAAATTTTTTTGATGAAACTTTTGGTTGATAGACATTCTGATCCTAAATCACATACTGAAATATAACGGTCCTACGACAAATCGTTTAGTTTTAAAAATTTATCAAAGTTTGAGAAAAAAAATTGTTTTGAGATAACTTCATTTTTATATTTTTGTCATTTTATTTAAGATCGTATGGCCATTCCTCTTTTACTCTTCAAGCAGGAGATTCTTCACTCAATTTTTTTAAATATTTCTTTGGGTGACCTGGTAATTTTTCGTGGTATTTTTTACTTCTTTCTTTTATTACTTCAATAATAGTTGTTATTTTCAAGTCTTTATGTAGAGTAAGTTTGAAAAAAAAAGTCACCTGGTTCTTTTTACCCCATAGTCGGACGAGCAAATAGGTCCAATGTCTTATTTTTAATTTTAAAGGGATTTTACAAAATGATAACGACATTATTCAACCAATGCAAAATATAAATTTCGTAGGTACATTTTTACAGAGATAACACTGTATATAACCTAGATCTGAAAATTTGTCAGAAACAAAGATCAGCAGTTTTAGAATAACTAGTTATTAGTAAAATAAAATAAAATTATTGATATCCATCTTGTATCACATAAACAGTGCTACAGACAATCAATTACCATGTATGCCATATCAGAAGCCCTCGGGGCACAAATCGTTCTACAACGTATCTGATTCATAGACAATTAATTAGCAATCATGTAATTTTTTCTTCTCCAATACCACAACTACAATATATCACATAAGCCCTTGAGAGAACAGACAACCTTTTGCATTAATAATATATCCCTTCTTAACTTTTAAAATGAAAGTATTAAAATCAAACGCACTTATTCGTATTTAATGTTTTTGTTTTGATCTAAACAGAAGGATGTCTCATCCAACCGAACGAATACAATCTTGTGTATCATTTGTATATGAATACACGAATTAAATGAAGAGCTGGGTAATAGAAATAGAATAGTAATTGGGTGCTCCGCTTACTTTTAACTCAAACTTAACTAGCTGTAAGTGGAATTCTGTCTTAAGGCAATTAAGGCATCGTGCCTTAAGGCAAATTGCTGGAACTTCCCGTACCAAAAATTATTATTTTTTTAAAAACGATTAATATTTTTTAAAAAATTTACTTCGAAAAAATTAGATTTTTGAGAAATTATAAATTTGACAAAAATTACTTTTTATCGATTTTTTTTTTTTTAAACAAAATTTTTTTTAAAAGAAAAATGTTTTCTTCATTTTGATATATTTTGGAAATTCTGAACATTTTTTCAAAGCAATCGTACTGCATAGAGACGAAATGTCAAAGCGCGCAAGTGCCGCGCCGCCGTCTAACGCATAAGCATTGGTACGGAACCCATAGAAATGTAAAAAATATGTGTACTTACTGTTAAAATATCAAATAAAATATCTGATAATTTGATGTGCATATGTCTAATGATCATTTTTAACCGCCGAATGGCATTTTTTTTTTACTTTTTTCATTAGATCTCCGAAACCGCTAGACCTGCCTTCATGAAAATTCAATCAATTTTTCATTTTGTCAATACAAGTGTAATGTTTTTTTAATTATTCAAATCGGACACTCCGTTCTCTTAAAAACTGAGTTACCGTTTTCGGCACTTTTTGCCCCGTATCTTCGAAACGGCCTGCCTTCGCCAAAAACTAATCAGCACGTCTCCTTATCAATACGAATCGAATGTTTTTTGAATTATTCAAATCAGTTGATCCGTATTCCCGAAATCGTCGACGAAAATTTGTATCCGCACATACATACACACACACACACACACGCACACGCACACACACACACACACACATACATCCATTTTTTCTAAGGTATGCGAAAATGTTCAGAAACCTTTAAAAAGGAAAGATATATGAAAATTTTCATTTTCGATTTTGTTGCGATTACTATAACTTGCCCTACGGGTAGTTAATAATTTCTCACAAAACCCTCTTATTATGTCAATATTTGCCAAAAATGGGTGAAAATTTTATAATTTAGGAAAAATATGGTATGTTTATAAATATTTTTTTAATTTATTATTTAATAGCATACACAATCTTTTTTTAGGACTTTCTTCAACTGTTCTCTTCAGATATCTCTTCTCCTAATCCTACTTTCTCCTTATCTTCTGATTTTCTTTAACTCCTTTATTTCTTCATTTTTCTCCTTAATCCTTGCGCGTTTTAAATTTTTCTTCATGCTTCATTATCTGATTAACTGAGGATTAACTATTCAAATTCTGTACTTCATTTTTTCAATTTGACAGTACAAATTTTACGCCACCGAAGCGATTTGAACCACGGACCCCTGGCGTGTGGGGCGAGCACGCTAATGATTTAATACTTGAAATAATTTTATACATTATTGACTAACTTAATATACTTGCATTACATTGCTGTGGCACGAATAAAAATCAAATGTCGATATAATATTATTATTTGTGTATATTTTTTATCTCTTGTTTAGAAAAATTTGTATGAAATATAAATTATATAGTATATTAGTGCATTTTAAAACGAATATTAAGTTGCTCTGTTCGCCTTTGCAATTGAGAGACGACTTACGCGGCTGTTCTATGAGCGCGAGCGTGTACTTGCTCAGGTTATTTCACCTTTTGAATGTGTTCTACCACATAGACTAAAACTAAATTTTGGATAGCGTAAGAAAAATTAATAGCGTTTCAAAACACGATCAGACCCTTTTAGATTTTGTAAGAAAAATGAATAGCCTTTCAAAACAAAATGAAGAACTGATAAAATAAGTATTAAAAAACTCATTTGGTGGTCAATAATGATCATTAGACTTATGCACATCAAATTATCAGATATTTTATAGAGATTTTGTTTACATTTCTATGGGTCCCGTCACATTGATTGTCAGCCAGATTGCGTCGCGGCGCTTACGCGCTTCCATATTTCGTCTCTATTCAGAAAAAGCGAAATATAAAAAACAGGTTTTTTCAAAAAATTTTTTGAAGTTTTAAAAAAAAATCTGTTCTAAAAAAATCATTTTTGGTACGGTAAAATCCATCAATTTGCCTTAAGGCACGATGCCATACACTACTAGTTGTTATTATTTATCGCTATTGCCATTTATTTTAGTTTATTTAGTTTAACTATGTTTCACTTACAGTATAGCTAAGGCAACCCGGTGGTTGGCCAATTTCTTTCTGTTAACTTCTCTATTTCAGCTATATTCTCAACTATTCTCACTCAATATTTTATTTAAGATCTATAATCTTTAGAGAAAGTATGATATCACTACTGTTTGATATTAAGCTGGCCACTTAATGTGAGCATCGCACTATTTGTCAACATATATACTTTTGTACCTGCCTACCTGTCCACCCGTTTACATTGCATTTCAACCTGTCTACATGTCTATCCGTCAACATATCATCCTGCCTACCATTCTATTTGTTTTGTCTACTTGTCTACCTGTCTATCTGTTCACCCGTCTACCTGTCCACTAGTCTACCTATCATCCGTGTATCAATCCTTGTACACGTAAATGAACATGAATATGAAGCAATTATAATGATCTGTAATGATCCTTTAAGATCACTAAATGTTAATTATTTTTGTGAAAACGTTGACGAAAAGTTTTTCATACTTGAAATGACAAAGAAACTTCTAAACTGATATTCAGCGAAAACGAGTTATAAGTGGATTCATCAAACTAATCTTACATTTTCAAAATATTTGCAACTGTTTCCAAAACATGTCGACAAAAGTTAAAAGTTGACATCTCTTATATATACATGCATATATAATTTTTCCAATTTTTGTCTCAAACTTGACTGAAAATGTGAAGAAAACAATATTTTTGAATCTGAGTTTCTAGCCAAAACAAGTACTTTCTCGGAAAAGTTAAAAAAAAAGTTTTGAAAATTTTAGTCACCAAAAAAGGGCCATTCTGATTTAACCAATGTCAAACTGTGAGCCAGCTCTCGGTCCGCACTCACTAACACTTCCTCAGAATGTTAATGATGAGTTTATGTTAATTGCCACTACACGTTCCTTCTATACAGATTTAACATTTATTTATTCATCATGCAAATGCTGTCCTTGGCCCAACCTTATATATACACATATATATGAATACACACCCATGAACACATTGTTGGATATTTTTGTTTATATCAATTCGTTCGAAGACTCAACGTAACATGCATTTCTAGCATATAGGGAAACAGAAGTAACAGCCTGAAAAAAAACTATTACACTTTCTTAAATTTGTTGTGTTGATTATTTTTATTTATTTTAACAATCGGTAGTTCTAAGAATTGCTGTGATGATACTTTTTAAGTATGTGCTTTCTAAAGGCAACCCAATGGTTGGCCCATCTTTATGTGATACATTTCTACTTAAGGGACACAACTAGTGTAACCGCCTAAAAAAAGGTGATTTTTGGGGATTTATATTAAAAAAACTACTTTATCAATCATTTAAAATCAAAATTTTAGGAATATATTTATACATGCTTTAAGATACATAGTAAAATTTTTGAAGAAAAAAATTAAATATTTTTTAAGTTATCGTCGATCTCCAACGGCGCGACAAAAAAAGGTCCTTCGCTGCTGCAGTGATTCCGGCCTTTTACGTGGATAAAATTAAAAAAAAAATCTCGTTAAACTAGATAATATTGTCTGTAAAATGAACTACGATAAAGAAAAAATATCAAAAATTTACAAAATGACGGCGATTTTAGAAAAAAAAAGTCGAATTTTACCCAAAATTTTGGTCGTTTTTGGACTGCCAAAATTCGATTTTTGATCCGACCGAAAAATCGATAGTTCATTTTACGGAGAACTATATATAGAACAAGTAAAAAAAATTTGATAGTGATCATTTGTTTTTGAGTAATCGCTGCAGCAAATTCGGAAAATGCTGTTTCGAGAAAAACGGGTTTAAAGATTAAATGATCGTTATACTGAATACTATATATACTCTTTAAATGGCTGTGACTCAAAAACTATTTAAGATATCGATTTAAAATTTTGGTATGTTATTTTTAAAGGTATAACCTATTGAAATATGAAAAAATTGAAAATTCGATTTTTTGAAAATTTAACACTAGTTGTGCCCCTTAAGAATTTCTCTAATACTGGTGATTGTTAATTTGATGCAAAAGATAGGGAAAGTGCTATATTTGAAACCATATTTCCATCTATATTACAATTTTTGGGTATTCCATGGCGTAATGATTAAGCTCGCGGACTCGTGTGGACGGTGTCGTGAGTTCGAACCTCTGGACAACTTGACATCGTGCAGTAGCGATGTCAAGTTTCACTTGAAAACACAGATCAAAAATATGTTTTCAATTGAAAATAGCCCATTTCGGGCACTGCAGTGTGTGAAATAGCAATGAAAAATCTCTCACACTATTTTCCCTGAATCAAGTAAAAGTTTAACTCAACTCACGTACCTGCCCTAGAGCAGCACAACCCATTCATTATATTACAATTTATATATCATATGTGAACTTTTGTGAACTTGTTCACATATTCTGGTCTTGATACGAAAAACAAATCAACAGTTAATATTTATTGTCATTGCCAACTATAATGTGGTAACTATATCTTCCTCGCTGCATAATTAAAGATTTTAAGTTCCAAGTGAAAAATAGTTGATGTTAAAGTTGATGATCTTAATAAAGATATTCTGATTGCGCGTTCTGGTTGTTTATTCCATATTAGCACACACGTGCGTGCATATAATATAAATATGTATTATATGCAATTGTGTGCATTTGTATATGTATATATGTAGGTATATGTATATATATACATAAGTGTAAATAAGAGAGTATGTATGAGTGTGCACATTAGTGAGTGCGTGGAAGTGTATGAAGTTAAACATGTGTGTGGAAGCATTATATGTAAATAAATGTGTATGAATATAAATATATATATATATATATATATATATTTAATATAATTTGCAGTCAATTTTTAGAACCAAAAATGGTAAATTGATTTTCAATTCTTTATTTATACGTTTCGACTCTTTACATGTGTCGTCATCCAGTAAATCGGAGCAGGAAAAACCAAAACGCCAACGTTAAACAATATTATTTTTAAAAGAGACAAAATTAATTAACATTAAACACAAACATAACTACATTTTAACAAAAACTGACCAAGAGAACATTTTAAATATTCGACTTGAAACTTTGATTATGAAAATTGAACCGACTTATTTGAATTATTGACAGTTTCAATGTTACGTGTCAATTCTTTATTTTATATTTATTATTATTAAAGTGTTTCATGTTTGTTTTCAAAATTGTTCAAATTCTGTAATGACAAAATATTATGCAAAAATTGTATGCCCCTAAAGATTTTATTAGTATATTTCAACATCTTGCACGACGTCGTCCAGGGCAAAATATAAGGAATGAAAGGAATGGGAAGAAGAAGAATGTAGATGATTGACGATTTTACTCCAGAAAAGAAAGTACAGGGAACTGAATGCCGCATCACAAGATCAAGAAGCATGAAAGCATAAGTTTGGAAAGAAAAATACACGAAAAATAAAAGAGATAGGGTAAATAGTGGTAGTTGGAATGATAGATTAAGGGTAAGAGAATAATTTATTTGTGGTGGCTCTCATACCATGGACCTGCCCTCAGGCAGATTACCATTTATTATTATTATTATTTCAACATCAAAATTAACAATGCGTATGTGTATGCATGTATATATGTATGCAATGTGTATGTATGCCTAATTATGTGCATGCAAGTGCATGTATTTGTAAGTGCACGTATGTAAGTACATAAATCTAGGTAGGGGAGACTGAGTACGGTTGTGCCACTTTTCATTTCATCAGCAATACTTTTATTTAATTTACCAGTTAACTAATAGAAAAGTAAATTAAATGGTAATTTAATCATTTGTCTACGTGGAAGTACTAAAATAAAAATACTGTCTTTAATTACCAAAATTCAAATCACAAAAAGAAAAGGACGAAAACTTACCCAACTTTTGAAAACAAATCGTCATACCAGTCATGAGCCTAATTATCTAAGCAAACACAAGTTGCTGGTGAATAACTACTAATCTGCATTTTTTTTATTTCTCAAGATGTAATTACAATCTTGTTTTTAAAATACAAAAAACATTCAGCAATTATGAATAACAATACGTGATGTTAGGACCAAAATAGAGTTTACCCAGAGTTTAATAGGATTTAAGTTTTGTGTCAACTTACAGCAAAATAACAAAAGTGATCTACCTGTATTGTTATTAAAAGTTATGATTAAACTAATTCTAACCAGAAAACTTACTTTTGATTCTTCAAAAGCAATGCGGTCTACAGATCATGTGAGGCACTGACTCAATGCAATAATGGAAACTTGTTCGAACACACATACTTCATTTTTCTCCCTTTAGGCCCTATATCAAAATCAGTATAGTTCAGCCGATTGTCACCACCGTACCCTGGCACAACCGTAGCCAGACTCCCCTACTTGTGTTTAAGATGCATAAATCTGTGAAAATGCTTGCGTATAAGTGTGCATGTCTACATACATTTGTATGTTAAGTGTTTGTGCGTGCATGTTTATGTACATATATGCATGCACGCACGCACATGTGTATTTGTATGGATATGTGCACATGTGTATCTGCGTGTCTTTATGTGCATATCCGCCAATGTGCATAAATGTGTATACCATAGATACACATGTGTATGTGTATGATCGTGTGCGCGTGTTAAGACACACATGTGTCCACATATGTATGTATTTACTTTAGCGTTTACATCGAAATGAAATGTAAATGTACATCTGATGTGAGAGTATATTCGAGTATGCAGCCTGATGCTGATATCCACATCCAGAGAGCCGGTTGAGTTATGGCAAAAACAAAATTAAGTATCCGCTACGCGAATAAGTTATGATTCTGTTTTGACTTACGAGACGTGTTCTCTCGGTTCTTGGCTGCGAAGGAAGCTGATAATAATTTTGCTCATTTTTTGAACAGATCGCAAATGACGAACACGCAAAGGGTGCCTGTAATATATTTAGATGTTTATTTTACGTGTAACTGCGACGTAACACTTCTGGATGTTTCTGATCTTTTGCAATATGCCTTAGGTCGAGAATACGTATTATTTGCATTTTATTTTCTATTAACTGACAGGCTCTAAACATTATTTTTGTTAATAAATATCAACGTAAGTTATGGTTGATGTATACAACCCAAGGATCGCTGACGATTTCTTAGAGAACGGATCAAAAAGGCGTCTTAGGACAAAAAAACGTATTATGGGAGATAGAAGCAATATATTTAAAAGTGCAGAGACTAGCGTATAGTGGCGTATTATGCGAGAAATCTTATAAATCATCATTGTCTCAACGGGGTTCTATATTTCAGACTTTTTATCCGTTTATTCAGTAACAATCTATAATGTTAGTAGTATTTATTTTCCAGAATTTTTATACTTGGGTGAAGAAAAAATTGCTTTATTTATTTTTATTATAAACATGTCTTCAAAGAATTAAAATTATAAACACACTATAATAGAGTAAAGCGGGGCTTAAAAGTCCGTGTGTAAAAAGGTCCACCTTCATTATAAAGTATAAAATGTTTTCGTGATAGCATTTTAAAAGGAAAAAGTTTGTAGAAGGCAAAAGATATGTAACCAACATCATCCTAATTCTTACAACGTTGCTTTCAGGAGATAAATGGAAATGTACATACTAGAAGTATTTTTTCGTTAGTAGTTTTTTTATAAGTAATACAATATATAAGTTGAACAATAAGAATTATTAAATAGAAAATAAATCAAGTTTAAAAAAGCAATTTTACAAATTAAATTAATAGTTATTCGACCAATCCTGACAAAAAATTCATTTAAAATACTAGATTAAGGTTATATACAATAGAATCTTTGTGAAAAAATTCTCTTAGAATTTGTATTAAAATGTTCTATGATTAGGAGTTAACTGAGAATTTGACTGAAAACAGTTCGATAGTTGTGTGTTTGATACGTGTTGTAAGGGGGCGTCCATTAATCACGTGAGGTTTTTAGGGGGAGGGGGGTTAGACAAAAAATCACGAAATATCACGTTGGGGAGGGGGGGGGTATGGTAAGATATCACGTGTATTTATTTTTTAACTGATTTTTTTTTTAAAAAAAATCAAACATGTTTAAAAAAAGAATCAAAAAATTTTGTTTTTTCACGTAACTAAAAATACACGTGATGTTTGGTGGGGGAGGGGGGGTAATTTTGAATATCACCACGTATCACCAAGGGGGAGGGGGGGTCCAAAAATCCTTAAAAACTAGCTCACGTGATTAATGGACGCCCCCTAATATAGTTTATTTGACAGTATTTGATTTACTGATAGTCAAATTGGACCTTTGTGCCCTGCCCTATCCTAGGTTGTATTAACTTATATTAAGCACTATAAGAAATGCTAAAAATAGCACACAATAATGTCTTATTATTAGTATACAAATCTCATTTTGCGTATAATATTAGTGTGCCTATACATATTAGTAGACTTGAGTTATTTAAGTTATTTGAATTATGTGTCGAATAGGTAAAGTTTGCTATTTCAGTAACTTTGTGATCATATGTACGTGAGTATAAACTAAATTGCAAGAGAGCGAGGTAAAACATAATTTTCAACATTTAATAAAGTTTGTGTGAAAAGTGTGATGCGTTCGTAATTGCACAATTAATAATTATTCTCTAGCTTTTTCAAACTTAATTTACTGTTTTTTTTTGCTTACACCTTTGTCAGGGTAAAGGCCCTTTCTACCCAATCACGTGAAAGCTTTTTACGCCATTCACTTGTAAGATTTTATAGAAGTTACCTCAGAACAAACTATTGAATCTAACTTAAAATTAACAAAACATCTTGAGAAAAAACATTAAAATAGATTAAATTAATTGTAAAAATATACTTCATTGTCAATTGCTCACTCAGTCAGAGCAATTCCTGTCATGTTTTTCTTGGTTTCATTTTTACGTTAGTTTTAATTCAGATTAAAGTTTGATTAAGTTTTCCAACTTACAGAGTTATATCAATTACTCATATAGCTTGTACAATATTAAAAAAAAACATGGAATTCTCTTTAATTAGAGTTAATTTAAGTTAAAGTCATGAAACGTATATTTGTCGATCACTCGACTATGATAATTCTCCTAAACAAATGCATCTATCGCTTAACAAAATCGAATTTTTTTTGAAAAAAATTCGAATCGATGAATCTGAAGTACCTAAATAAGTATTTTCCAAAAGCATCTCTGGTAAAACGTGACATTACAAATATTAAAAGGTATTTTTCAGTGTGAGAGAGCGAGTTACGTATACTTATATCAGTAAAAGCTATTTTTTGTAAGCTCCTTACATTGTCACACATGACATATGGAAATATGTTTCGTTTTAGGATAACATCTGTCTTGATTCGTCGCGGCGCTTCGTCATAGGTACTAATATTAGCGAAAAGCTCAAAGCACATTTGTGCGATACGTGAATTTTCTTTTTCTTATTTCCTCGCATAGTCCGGGAGGAATGGACAAGGAAAAGGCCTTAGAGGAAATGAATTGTATAATGGTAGTTATTTATGAAGTTATACAGTTTATCATATTGTTGTGAAGAGACTTGTCGTGGGTTAGTGGTAAGAGCTTTGGCCTTGTAACTTTGATAGATGTATTAGATGTATTAGATGTTAAATCCACAATTTGGGGCCGTTCAAGTATTACGTATGCAATATAGGGGGGTGGGAGTTTGTTGATTTGCTTATTTTGGGTTGACATAGGGAGCAGGGGAGACTGGATGATGATTACGTCATTTATTTTTTTAACGATAGATATCATGGTCTTATAGAACATACTGAAATATTAGGCTCTGCAATAAGTTGTTTAATTTAAAAAAATCATCAAAGTTCAAAAAAATTACCAGAGTTGTTTTCGCAGTTTAGACTTTCATCAAAGTTTCTCGAAAAATGGCTAAACCGATAGTAAAAATTTGAAAACAATTTGATATAACTCGATTAGTACTCGCGTTTATTAATTTTTCACAATAATCATCGACAAACTCTGTAATTAGCAGAAAAGTAAAAAAATGTCCACGTTTTAGCTTGTATTTTAAATAACAACACGTGCAGATTTGTTTTAGGTAAAGATCGGCAGGACCGTTTCTTCGTAATTAACAGTAGAAAAATTTTACGACGGAATTGATCAAAGTTTTTATGTTGATAGATCTCATGGTGTTAAAGAAGATACTAAAATATTACAGCCCTATGAGGAGTCGTTCAATTTTAAAAATTCTTCGAAGTTTGAAAAAAATATGATAGTCAAAATTTGTATCAAAAGTTGCTTTTGTGATGTAGTTAGTCAAAATTTAAATTTCGTCAACGTTTTCTCAAGAATGACTAAACTGATTTCACATATTCAAAAACCATTGGAATAAACTCGTTAAGTTTGACAAATATATGTAACTAAAATTCCAAAGTAAATAAAAAATGGGTGCAAAAATAATTTCCATTGATCCAGTTTCACTGGACTAAATCTCCCCAGTACAGAAATGTGCAAAAATCCCTGAACTGTTATCACGTCAGCGTATACAAACTCACCTACTCTCATTTTGACGTGTCTTATTCAAATCCCTCAACGTCGACATCGAATGTTAAGGGGGCATGTTTCATGTCATTTGAAATACGATGTCGAAGTAAGGAGATAAGTATACCCAAACCCCAAACCCTCAAAACCCCAAGAAAGATTTAGAGTATATGTAAATAACACACAATATACTTCTAATTCAAAAATTCGTGCTTTATCGCTTGAGAAGTAAATGGAAATTTACAGGGACAATTTTGCTCTGCACAGGAGTAAGTATATATTTAACTAGATGTAAGTGGCATTTTGCCTCAAGGTAAGAGTACTTTCCGATATGTGTAAATAATCGATTTAATTAATAGATATTTGATTTGTATAGGATCTACCTGTCTAACAGTTTACTTGTTTACATGTTTGAGTGATTATAGGTCTCAATGCACACCTGTCTAAGTTGTCAATTTACCAACTTTTGTACCTGTATACCTGTCCACCCGTTTATATGTCTACCTCTTTACCTGTCCACATTTATACCTGCCTACATGCCTCTGAGTTTATCTTTCTATTGGTCTATCTCTTCACTTATTTTTCTGTTTATCTGTTTTTCTTTCTACCCGCCATCAGTGTATAAACATTTCTATATATGTACATGTATATAATATATACATGTTTATTTTATGAGTCAATAATAATAGTACTTAATGATTATTTCAGACCACAAAAAGTCAGTTTTATTCTTTTTTTCCTTCAACTCCGAAACTGCTGGACCTGCCTTCGCAAAAATGTGATCAATTTTTCATTCGTCAGTAAATTGTTGTTTGAATCATTCGAATCAAATGTCTTCTCGAAAACGGAATTGACGCTTTTGGCACTTCTTTCCCCTTATCTTTGAAACAGCTGGACCTACTTTTGCCAAAAACTAATCAGCACGTCGCCCCGTCAATAGGTATCGAAGGTTTTTTGAATTCAAAATCGATTGATCTCTGCTCTTCCTGCTATAATTATAGCTCACTGCTATAATTCACAAATTATTATAAACTTTTTTTTAAGATATTAGTTTTTATAGTGATTTATATAATGTGTTATTGCTAATATAAATTTTTGAAACACAAATATAAGTAATTACTCCTTCAAAGGAGAAGTTTATTTTTGCCATAAAATTCAATTCTCTAATTGCGCTTCCCATAAGATTCAGACTGGAATCATCTGATACGAAAATAAGAAAAAAATGATATATCAGATAGATATAAAAATGTTTAAGCAACTTTCCTTAAGACAAAATGCCACTACTTATTATCTTCCCGTAGGGTAAGTTATTGTAATCGTCTAAAAATCGAAATTGAAAATTTTGCATTGCTTCATGCTTTGAAGGTTTCTGAACATTTTGTCATACCTTAGAAAAAATTTATGTGTGTGTCTATGTATGTATGGATACAATTTTTGTCCACGTTTTGGGCCGCACGGTTCATCCGATTTGAATGGTTCAAAAAACATTTGACTCCTATTGATAGGGAGATGTGCTGATCAGTTTTTGACAAAAGTCGGCCCAGCCGTTTTGGAGTTGCGAAGCAATGAGTGCAGAAAATAAAAATCGATTTTTTGAGAGAACAAGCATCCGATTTGAATGATCCAAATAACATTCAATTTGTAATGATGTAGAGGAGTGGTGACTAGTTTTTGGCAAAAGCAGGTCCAACCGTTTTGGAGATACGGAGCTAAATGTGCAAAAAATGGTTTTTGAGAGAAATAAGCATCCGATTTGAATGATTTAAAAAACTTTCTGTTTGTGTTGGCAAAACGATTGTTTTTGAGAAAAGATCATTTTCTATTTAATTTTTTTTTTAATTTCCTAATAAAATTGTTTTGAATATCAAAAATAATTCGGATTTTCGATATTTTAATTCGCTACGGAAAGTTCCAGAAATTTGCCTCAAGACACAATGCCATGCATTACTAATTTCAAATAATATTTAGAAACGCTAATGTAGAAAGCTGCCCAATGGTTTTCCTTTGTAATCGTAAAATATCGTTTTTAATTGTGAAAATATCTTAAATTTGTTGCAGCAGAGCCCTGAAATTCTATTTTCACGTGAAAATATAGTTAGATCTATATTTTTAAGTAAAAACTTGCTTAAACTACAGCTCGATATCAGGATATCTGAGACGGAAATAAAACTTGCAACCATGGTTACCCAATGGTTTCATTTTGTAATTGTAATATATTTATTTTTAAGTTTGATCTACTACTGTTCAATATCATGATGTCCAAGACGGGATTTGAACCTGTCATCTTGTGATTGCAAGATCAAATAACATACTATTCATAGTTTTATTATAGTTTTACTTTAATACTATCGTGACTAGATATAATTTTGCCTTTATTCCAGATATTTTTAGTGAAGTTTATGTGACCATTTGAAAGTGCATCTCTTCCATCTTGTTCTTTTGTTAGTCAAATCCAATGTTATCGTTATGATTTTACTGCCACTTGCCTCTTAAAAATTAAAGGTTTATTTAAAGCAGTTTGATCAGTCATCACGTCTCTCTTGAGTAGGATATGCAGAGATAAATATTTAACGACCCATTTGATTTGAACTAGTAGTTGAACTACCGTATTTCAAGCAGCAGTTGCATAGAAAAACATCGGTTTAGACGAGAGATGAATGCCCTGTGAAAATAATATAAATATAAAAGAGATTTTATACGATACTATCAATATGCTTTAAAATCCAGAATAAAATTATATACTCAATAATGGTTTTCTAATGCAAATAGCAGATTGAAGTCACAGAGAATAAGCAAGAGAACTTTGGTATGATAACAAAGTAGAAATATTACTTCTTACTAATTTTATAAATACTAATGTACTAAAATAATAATTCAATGTATACTAATAGATATAATTCAAACTTGTATTAGTCATCAAAGATGGCAAAGTTTTAAAAATGAAAAATATGAACATGAAAATGTTGATACACTTAAACATTTTAAAGAAAATACTGAACTAGTGGTGTATGGCATCGTGCCTCAAGGCAAATTGCTGGAACTTCCCATATCGTAACAAAATGATCGAGGAATATTAAAAGTTTTCATATAGATTTTTATAAATATTGTAACATTGTCTAATATTTATAAGAATTATATAAACTGAATTGCAAAGTTAAAAATTATTTGTTTAAAGTATATTAAAACAGATTTAAAATTAAAATCTGAATTATTTTCGATATACAACAAAAAATTGTCTTGAAATAAAAAAAAAAATTTGAAAAACAAATTTTTTTTCAAAAGCAATCATTTTGTTGAAACAAGCAAAAAGTTCTTTGAATAATTCAAATCGGATAAAAAAGAAAATACTTATAAAATTTAAATTTGATTTTAACGCCAACATAAAACCTAAATTTTAATATAGTAAAAGTTGTTTTTTTTATTTTTGAATATATTTTACCAAAAGAGTCAAATGTAAGACTGTTAACGTTTCCAAACTGAAAAAAATACTATTAAAATAATTTAGTTTTGTTTTAATAAACATGAAATGCTCTTTATAAACATTATTAACTTCCAGAAAGAAAAGTTTGTTGTTTGCCAGAAAATCAGACTTGCTAATTTTATGTTTTCTCGTTTGAGACCAAACTTAGAAAATGCATGTGTATTTACTCAAAAACGGCTGTACCGATTTCAAAAAATTTAAAGCCATTTGACGAAACTCGATAAAAATTGGCATTGCTTTGTTTTGCAAGACAATCAGACGAGCAGTTTCTATAGAATAAACAGAAAAGTAATAAAATTTATAGTCTAAAAATCTTGAACCGATTTTGAAAGTTCAAGAATAGTTCGAAAGACATTGGTTGGTAATTGTTTTGATAAGTTTTTGGTTCTTATTACCATAATTCTAATGAAAAAAAGTCGCATATAGATATGACAACGATTGGGTTGACTTAAAGAATAAGCGTAGTTAAGACGTATTAAGTAGTACTTTATGGGGCCGATTCTTTGATAAAATAGAAATGTTATGGTAATGCAATGTTACGGGTCTATATTTGTATGAGTTGGTAGTAACAAACTGTTAAAAAGCTAGAAATTAGACGTTTTATACATAAAACCTAACTTCACGTATGTGCTATCAATGAGACATCAAGAAAACTTGATCACCAACTCATACGAATATAGACCCGTAATAGAGCACTACCATAACATTTCTATAGTATCGAAGAATTTCTGGAGTTCTGATTGCTATTCGAAAACAAATTAAATATATAATAAAATATTATAACTGGTGTTAAGCTCAAAAACCTTTCCAGACTATGGATCGTCTCATCATGAATGTCAATTTACATTTTATATTTTTAATGATGAACATCGATAAAATTAATATTCGTTTTGCTCATAACACAGTATATATATATATATATATATATATATATATATATATATATATTATAATCTCAGTTGAGAAGTATCACGAGTGCATAATAAAAGATCTCACATAATCTCCTCTCTGGCTCTTTTTACGCAGTTCCTTTTGTAATTAATGAAAAATCCCGAAACTTTTTATTTTCGTTCATCCTTCTATGCACGTACGAAACATCGTATAGGTCCTGATGCCCTCTTCTGGGCCGTATATAATTCTTATTCTAATGATACCTATATTTAATAGTGGCATTAAAATGCCTCGTAAAAATTGTTGTTTTTTACGACCTGCCCTAAATCTGAGACTAGAATTTTACGAGAATTTTATTGCCTTCGGAGTCACACACCGCGCGCATCAAGAACAAAAACCTGGCACTAATATCTTGTTTTGTCAGTTCCAATAGTGAGAAATTAGAATTATGGTGAACACAGTAAATTGGGGGAAAAGTGAACTGAACTAGAGTCATTCACTTTGAATGACATGCGATAATGTCGAATAAAATCGATGGGAGAAACAGACTTGTTCACTGAGGTTTTCACGCAAATATTTGTAAAAATAGCTATTAGATCCGAAGCGTGTTGACCAAGATATTCTGTGACATCTAGTTATAGACTAGTAGTGCATGGCATCGTGCCTTAAGGCAAATTGCTGAAACTTCCTGTACCAAACATTATAATTTTAAAAAAAGATTCAAATTTTTTTTTAAAACTTTGAAAAAAAAACATCTTCTGGAAACAGTTGATTTTTTTATACTTCGAAATATTTTGAAAATTTTGAACTTTTTTTTAAATGCAATCACGATACGTTAGCTGCGTGGAAACAAAATATCGAAGCGCCTGAGCGCCGCGTAGCAGTCTAACGGATAAACATTGGTACGGGACCCATAGGAATTAAAATATCTATAAAATATGTGATAGTTTGATGTGCGTATGATGTCTAATGACCATTTTTGTCTACCAAATGGCATGTTTTTTTTTTACTTTTTTTATAGAATATTCAAAACCGCTAGACTTGACTTCCCAAAAATTTCACCAGTTTTTCATTGCGTCAATACAGGTAAAATTTTATGAATCATTCAAATCTGGCGCTCCGCTCTTTCAAAAACTGAATTACCATTTTTGATTCTCTTTGCCTCGTATCTTCGAAACGGCTAGGCCTGCCTAATCCAAAAACTAATCAGCACGTCTGCTTATCATTACGAATCGATTTTTTTTTTAATTATTCAAATCGGTTGATCCGTGTTCCCGAAATCGTCGACGAAAATTTGTATCCGCACTCACACATACACACACATACATCCATTTTTTCTAAGATATGTCAAAATGTTCCATGCTATGTCCATACAAAACTTTGATTGAATTGCGCTCTATCTGAACGTTAATATTATGAGCTGAAACTTCCAGAGAATTGTTTTTTATCTATTTGGAACCATTTGAGCACCTGGGGCCCTGGGAGCAAGGAAATTCGAAAATGACCATTTTAAGGACCACCCTAATCTGCATACAAGTAATATATTTAGTAAATCTAACAAAAAGAACTTACTTTTGACTCTTTAAAAGCAATAAAGCTGACTCAATTTAATAATGAAAACTTGTTCGAACAAACATACTTCACCTTTCTTAAGGCAAAATGCCACTTAACTTATATTTACTTAATATTAACTTATATTATACTTACATACTTTCAACAGTATGGATTGTGATAAACGTACTATTCAAATACCACTATTATTTCGAAAACAAATAAAATTATTAAATAATATAATGTATTACATTATTAGTATATATTATTTTTAGACACCCAAGCAGTGGTTATATCAGTTCCTACTTGAAATAATAAATCAAAAATATCTTTTCAAGAGAAAATAGCTATTCTCCATATTCTCATTTTCCATTGCAGCATCAATTTAAAATTATAGTATCAGAATTCTAGCAAAATTCTGGGAATGATAATATACCATTGGAAAAATTTCAATAATAGGAATAAAAAATATTTTAGTTATTATTTCAAAATTAATGTATATCTATATAAATAAATATATAATAGAATCAAACTCCAACTAAAACTGGGCACTCGTGTAATAAATTAAGATCGTCCGATGTGATCCTTATCCGGAATCAATGATCGCCCATGATGATTGTTTTAATGTATAAAAACGCGTTTTCACCAATCAATAAACAATCAAGTAAATAGTAAAAATGTCGATTAAGTCCGTAAACGGCTATTACGATTATGACACAATATATCAGATAATATCTGTGGCATCTATTGTAATCGAAATAATTAGATTTTATCAACGGTACAAAATTGATTCTTACATCAATTTTCTGTATATGTCAATTACTAATGGGCCTGTTGTTTTATAATGGATACATATTGAATTAAATTCGAATCAAATAGAAATTTTATTTGTTATCGATGTTTTGTGATTGAAATGGTAAGTGTTGTATTAATTATTAAAGAGTAAGGTGTAAGTGGCTTTTTGCCTCAAGGCAAGTTAGATGACATACTTATCTGAATATAGACCTGGTGACCAACAGAAATTGAAATTTATTTAAATTTTTAATTGTTATTTATTTAATTGTTTAAGTTATTAGCATTTTTTTATAATATATGTAAATTATCGACTTAATAAATAATCGGTCCCGGATTCTATCCTTTGAAGCGCCTGATGTCAAGCAGTAGTGAGATCGGTTTTCACTTGGAAATATAGTTAGCAATATGTTCACAAGTGAAAATAGCTTTCATCCGGCATTGCTGCATCAATAAAATATATACCTTATTACAAAAAGAACAATAAGAATTTAAATTTAGCTACTATTAAATTATTCAACTGCTTATTTCAAAAATAAAGATTATTACTTCAAATTTTAATACATTTTTTTAATTAGACCAATTATTGTAGCCCTATAATATTTAAGGATGTTTATTTAGAGTAGAATATAAATTCTGTAACTATGAATAGTTTAATTAAAACTGACACAAATATTTTTTCATCAATAGTATACTAAAACTAGTAAACTGTTGAGACGATTTTTACTGAAAACTTAGCAGCACGATTCCTGTGCTGATGGAATTGGAACAAATTTTGAGTTTTGTAAATTGTTCAGGTTTTTTGGCTGAAAAGTTGCTGGAAAAAATTTCACTTATTGGACAAAAAACAGTCACTTATTTTCACTTAATTATAAAAAAACGACAACCATAATCTCACAAAACTGATAAAAGATGCAAGTTTTCTTGCATTAATGTCTTAAATTTTCAAAATTGGTGCCCTTTCTGAGAAAACGTCGACCAGTAGTCAAATTTTGGCATCCATACATACACACATATTTTTTTCTCAATTTTTACAAAACTAGCAAATCGGATTTTCTGCCTGAAAACAATCTTTTCCTCCTGGAAGTTTTGAATTGACTACCAACTTATAAGACGCAGACTGTTCTTGAAAGTTTCAAAATTTGTTTAGGATTTTTTGAAAAACTTCTATAAATGTTTTTTTATGTAACTGTTAATTACAAAGAAACGGCTTGACCGATTATCACGCAAACAAATCAACTCTAGTCATAATTTAGTTTTATTAAATGATTTGCTCGACAGAATTGTCCACTTTGGTGAAAATAGTTCCGAAGTTATCCTGGCCCTGATTTCTCTAGGTATATATATATATATATATATATATATATATATATATATATATGTATGTATGTGTATTTCGCGTTAAACCAAAATCAATGAATTTAAATATCTGTCGTTAAAAGCAAACGATTCTCCGAACGAAGTCATTTTAAATGAAATACTATTGAAGCCATTGTAACAAAATCTTCTTAAACTAATGCTACCTATTAAATTTCCGTTAAAGCTTTTCTGTTGACTAACGTCATCAAATAATACTTTCGTACATAGATATTAGCTTAATACCACAAAATAATAGAAGCTCTAGTAACAAATTTTGTTTAATAGTATCTATGAACTAGATTACATAAACTATTTAAGTGCAAAGTAATATTTGTAGAAATATTACTCTATAAATATCTTAAATACTAAAAATCTTAAATATCTTCTGCAAATACTAAATGTGTATTTCTTTGTAACACCTAATTAATTTAAGTTATTAATATTTGTCATTTAGTTAAAGAAAGTATGAAATACACATATTTTTGAAAAATAAAAAAATCTAGAAAAATAAAATCAAATATTACTTTTTTATTGATGTACCATGATTGTGAATTATATTTGTTAAAATACTAAATTGTACGTTATAGACGTTGTAATTATTATTTACTTTGTAAAAATTATTAAAATAAGCCAAACTTTTTCTTTACCAACCAAAGCCTATTTTTATTTCATATTTTATTTATTTTATATATTTTATTTATTTTATTGTATTATCAGAGAAGGGTTATTTCCACTTGCTAACATATTTCAGATCTATACTTTAAAGTGAAAATCGATATCATTACTGCTTGATATAAGGCTATCCGAGGTTGGTATCAAAGGAAGCGTCCATTAATCACGTGAAGTTTTTAGGGGGAGGGGGTGTTGACAAAAAATTGCGAAATATTACGTGGGGGAAGGAGGGGTATGGTAAGATATCACGTAATGTTTGGTGGGGGAGGTGGGGTAATTTTGAATATCACCACGTATCACCAAGGGGAAGGGGGGAACCAAAAACTAGCTCACGTGATAAATGGACACCCCCAAAACTAACCCTTGGTTGCAAGATCAAAGCTCTTATTGTATGACAATAAAGAAGTTCCATACCATTTACTCTACTCGATCTACATAATTTGACGTCGATGAACCTAAATCACATTTGTACTATAAATGTTTACTTTTATCACTTCCATATACTAATACTGTTGTTGCTAACATTTGTTCTTAAAGTTGTTCCTTTACCAGCTCCTCCTCTATTCCCAGAGCTTCTAGAAAGTACTTCTATTTTCCTAATGCGCTTTTCTCCTAAATGGTTTCTTTCGCCGCTCAGTTAAGTACCTTATCTAGTATGATTTAGTTCCTAACCATTAGAAATCAATTGTACTTGAGCCAAAGCGATTCTCTACACTCATCTTTCTTCTATTATACATTTAAGCCCGATTCAGGCTTCCGTCGATTCGATCTATTTTACGATAAAGTTGTAATCAATACATTGATCGAAGGTTTCTAAAACTATCGACACTTGGATAACTAGCCATTGGAAAAAAATTGATATTTGCAATTGGGCACCACGTTGGACAAGTAATGGTCCAATTTTAAATTTTTACCTGATGGAATTCTCTCAAAAGCTTTTTCATTGTTGCTTATTGTTAAACTAAGAAAATCTCATTGGAGTTCTTTTCAGACATTGCTCTCAAATATTGTCAATTTTGCTCATAGGAACCTTTATGTATTTTTGACTGCTAAATAAAACAGAGTTCAAAAAAATGTTTCTTATTTTATACGCTCAGACAAAAGACCAAGTTTGAGATATTTTTAAAGCCAATTTTAGTCATATTAGTTAATTTGACGTTGGTTGTGGTGATAGTCGATTGTTCCAGCATAAACTATACAATATTATTAGAAAAACTAACGGGGATCTCTGAACTGGTCAAAAGACACCAGATAAATATTGTTCAAATAACAATAAATCCTTCATAAAATGATATCGGACTAATGTTACTCAGGCGTACAAAACTAAAAATGATCAGGAAACATACAATTGAAATTTATTAGGAAACATAGAACTACTCATACTAATCAGAAAACTGTATACTATAAAATATTAATATATTAAGCATTGATATTGGCATAGAACTAATATTGATCAGAAGACATAGAACTACTGTTGGTCAGAAGTCATAAAACTATAATTAGTTAGGACTATTGAGAATGATATTGGTCGCGAATAACTGAAGATAATCAGAAGCTCCATGACTAACGTTGATCAGAAGCTCCATGACTAACGTTGATCAGAAGCTTCAAGACTTGAGATGATCAGAGACCACAATACTATGTTTGGACTACACAACTAATGTTGAATATATACCAAAAGACTAATGTTTGTCAGGTGCCACTGGGCCAATATTGGTCAAATGCCAAAACTAAAATTGGTCATAAATCAGAGCTAAAATGTGTCTTTATCAAGAACTAAAATTGGTTAGGAGACATTGGATCAATGTTGGTCAGAGACAACACGACCAGAGTTGATCAGGAACGACAAGAGTCATGAATCTATAATTGGTTAACAACCATGAAACTAAAATTGATTAGGAATTACGGGAATGATACTGGACAGGAATAACTGAATATAATTAGAGGCGCCATGTCTAACGTTGTCGAGCTTCTGGCCAACGTTGCCAATCTAGATTTGGTCAGAAACTACAATACTAAATTTGGTTATGGATCACACAACTAATGTTGATTATGAACCAAAAGACCAATGTTTGTCAAGTGGCAACGGACTAATATTGGTCAAATGCCAAAACTAAAGTTGGTCATAATTCAAAGCTAAAATTAGTCTTTATTAAGAACAAAAATTGGTTAGAAGACATTGGATCAATGTTGGTCAGAAACAACACGACTGGAGTTGATCAGGAACGACAAGAAACCATTGGACTAAATGTTAGTCAAGATTCATGAGCCTATACTTGGTTAGTAGACATCATATTAATATTGGTAAGGAACAATAAAACTAAAGTTGATCAACGTTGGCCAGAAGTCATAAACCAGAAATTCGTCAGGAACCAAAACTAACGTTGATCAGGATATGTAAGACTCTAAATCAGTGATCAGGAAACCGAAATAAATTATCCCAAATAGGGATAAAAATAGATTTATTTGGGGTAACAAGTATGTATGTTTAATTGATATTCACTGTGTAGGTCTCTGTAAGGAGATAATCTCTATTCGCCAAGGTGGTAATATCACCTAAGACAAAAATATTTTGGAGTAACGATTAAAAAAGTTTTCCAACCGCTACAAACATAGAACTATTATTGGTAAATTGACCAATAATATTAACTGATCGATATACACTAATATTGAAATTGATCGATATTACAATAATATATAATCACTATTTGTCAGTTAATAATGAATATTACTCGTTTTAGATTATGTTGATCATTATTTTGTTTTATAGAACAATTGTTTAATTTTTAGAAATAAAATTATGAGACCCCTGATACATCTTTAAAACAATATTATTAAATGGGCAAGTTAAGGGTCCAATAATTCAATTTATTCATTTCATTTCAAATTGAGGTATTTGAATATATGGGATAACCCACAACAAACAAATCAAATTGTTACCATACATGATTCTTCAGTACTCGAGGTTGTCTAGTTTAGTCCAAAGATGGTAAGTTTTAGATTATTTAAATTGGAAAACATAAATAGTATCCAGAATCCATTAATAGCCTCTTCGCCAATTAACTTTTAACCTTAAATTAAGCGACTTTCTCCTCGTAGATATTTCGCTATTACAAATTTTCAGATATAAATATACGAACGTATAAACGTGGGTGTATGCACATTTAACTCAACGGCATTTATATCTTTATGGCATTTAAAAATAGTCCCATAAACATCCGAGAAATGTATAAAAATATATCTATATATAGAATATATGTCGGTATTTTGATGTTAACGAAATTCAGAAATAATCCTCACGATAAATGCGGAGATACATGGATCTTAACATATTATATATATAGGACTTACGAATTCGATACCTATATCTAATGTGGTTAAATAAATTTTCTTTATAGTAAATACTACATATGGTATACCATATCTAAAATTAATTTAAATTATTTATTATATTCTAATAAGTACCTATCCGAAAATCAAATTTGGATCAAGATTCTAATCAGAAATATATTCCAAATATATTGAACCTATAGATAGATTCATTATCGCGGGGTGCGTGGATGTTTGATTAATGTAAAAAATACAAATGTAGTAAATATTATAGTAAAAACCAACTAAAATTTCTTATAGAAAAATCTGTATAGTCATAAAATTAAATAATTACAAACTTCATTATATAAATTTACATGAAAAAAATTTAGATTATTTTCACTTTTAAGATGGCGTCATGAATGGAATTACACAAAGTATATGTCTCTTTCAAAAATATTTTTGGGGATATTTTCAATTTATAATTTTTTTTAAATATATGATTTACAGGTTTTGTGCAAGCCTATAGAAGTAAGTTTTGATAATGGCATTCAAAAATTGTGCTATAAAAAAATTAATTAAAAATATAAAATAATTGTTTATGAAAATACTATATTGGCACTATTATATTGATAATAAAGAGGTTGGAACATATTGAATTTTTAACTTCGCGCAGGGTGAAACAAATTAAAAATAAAAATATCTATTTAGAAAAAATGGATGTATGTGTATGTGTGTGTGAGTGTCCGCGTGGATACAAATTTTTGTCGACGATGTCGAGAGCACAGATCAACTGATTTGAATGATTCAAAAAACATTCGATTCCTATTGATGGGGAAACGTACTGGTTAGTTTTTGGCAAAGCTGGGCTGGACCGTTTCAAAGATACAGGGCAAAAAGTGTCAAAAATGGCAATTTAGTTTTTGATATATTTCACTTGAATTATTCGAGTATTCTTGAAGGATATATTCAGGTTTTGATTTTGTCCGATTTGAATAATTAAAAAAATATTTCACTTGCATTATTGGAGTGAAAAATTAATAATTTTTTTGTGAAGGCAATTCCAGCAATTTTGGGTGTTAAAAAAAATTGAAAAAAAAATGTCATTTGCAGCTCGAAAATTATCATTGAACATATGCACATAAAATTATCAGATATTTTATTGACATTTTAATAACGAGCACATAGACAACTGACTTGAACGAGTTTAAAATTTTTTGAAATATTTCAAATTTTTCATAAAAGTAGAATTTATTTAATAACTTGAAATTTTTCAAAAATTTCAGAAGTCTATTTTTTCGAAAATTACAAATAAATTCAAAATTCTCAGAAAAATCTAAACTTTTAAAAATGCAAAGTTTTAACAAATTTTTTACGGTATATATTTAAATAAGAACCTAACCTTGAATTATTATAAGACAATCTTGTGGTTATCCTTACTCCTTGTAATGAGCTAATATTATACATATAAAAGCAGTTATTTTTAAAAACACATTTAAATCTATATGTTTAAGTAAAAACTGATTTCTCGCGTAACCTGATATCAAGCAGTATTGCCAAAGCCTTCATCGCGAAGCCACAGAGAAGCTCTATCAGAAAGTTTAGCATTATTTATTTATGAGATATAAATAACTTTCGAATGTTATCAAAAACTCTTTATATCCTTTTTTGACAAGAATCATAAAGATTTAAATTCACATTGAAATATGATTCCAAATTAAAGCCGTAAAATCAAAATTGTACAATAATATAACAATTATGTAGATAAATTCTATAATTGTGTATTTAAAAATAATCTTATTGACAATGACTCGTAACACAATTAGTAAAAATAGAACTTCATACGATTTTTAAGATACATATATTAACTGCAAAACAATATTTGCAAAATACTTACATCTATAGAAATATATATATATATATATATATATATACATATATACAAGCGTATATAATTGTGAAATGTGTTTTATTTGATTTTTACGATGTTTGCTTGAATATAAAGTCTGCCATTTACACGGTCTGTCACACACAGGAGTCACCCAAAGGCACACACAATATACAAACATTTATGAACATATATATATATATATATATATATATATATATATATATATATAAATGTATATTTACCATGTGAGTTCATATAAGTTTTTGTGATGGTACAAGTAGATGTGTTTGTACATACATGTGCTTCCAAAATACAATAAGCTAGCTATTAACTAGCTTGGCATAATCTAGGGATTTCGAGCAATAAATGTCTGCTATTTACCCAGAAGGTAATACATGATAATACTCTTTCATACGTTACTGTACAAAGTTATGAACATGTACGGATAAATTGCAGGTTCAATTCACCATGGTATTAACTCAGAATGGCACTTCCAGTACCGGATTAACCCAGAGATGAACTGCCGATGGGCCCCTTGACAGCCGCTGCTGATGGAATTGATTGATAAAATAAAATCATTTTAATCCATATGTGCCTTTTTATAAAACCAAATATATTGCTATGACAAACATATACTACAACTGGTACAAGATTTAAAAGTATAATTAATTTTTTGATTGAATAACAATGCTTTTATTAAAAATAATTAATGAAAAATATAGGCGCTGTAACAGTAAAGTTTAACTATATAAGACAAAATTTACAGTTAATCTATATAGGGTGTTTTTTTTTAATTACGATCTGTCACACTTAGGACATTCAGTAATTGTTTCGACTTTTTATTATATGGATCTTGAAATGGATGGCAACCCAGTAGTTGCCCAATTCAATTATGACTAATTATCTATACTCGAAGTATTTTCTAACATTTTTATTATATATATGCAACTATACCCAAGACAGGTAATTTTCACTTGAAGCTATATTTGAGATCTATAATCTCAAGTGGGAATTTGACATCAATTGGGTAAGTCAATTTTTTTTTGGTCATTAAGGCACATCAAGTTGCTTATTCTAAGGATTATTACTAGAAAATGTAACAATCAAATCTGAGAAGTGAAATTTGAGCCAGCGAAATTTTACATAAATTTTTTTGTTCCTTTTCATCCTTTCCAGAACATTTTTCTGAGCTTCATACAATTTGAGCCGCCTTAATATATAAATATACAATAATATTCGCTAACCAATTTACCGAAGTGTATTTTTACTATAACAAAATGTAGGTATAAAAATTCTATTATTGAAAATAATTAATGGAAAAGATATGTGTTGTAACTGTAGGTAGGTAAATTTTTTTGGTCATGGAGACACATTGCGATTAGTGCAAAAATTGTTCTCTGGATTATTTGAAGAAAGTTTGACAGACAAACCAAAGCCAAAGAGTAAATTTTGAGCCAATGAAACTTTGAATAAATTTTGTTGTTCCTTTTTATCCTTTCCTGTACATTTTTTTGGGTTTCATATAATTTGAGCCGCCTTAATATATAAGACATTTGATAACTAATTTTGCAAATTGGTTTTGACTTATCAATAAGTAGTGGAATATTTTTCAAGCCATTTATCAAAAATAAATTCAAATATCTAAAATATAAAAGTACACTTATATACCCAAAATTTTACTTTGACACTGGTGTAATCTGAAGCTGATTTTGTATGAGACTCCAATGCAAAATGAACGATTTAAACTTATATATTATATCTAGCTATGTATTAAGATCATTGATGCAGTTACCACAAGGTTCCAGGTTAAATTCCCGCCTTCAACAACCTGGTTTAGATCTTTTGTATATTGAGAGAACAGTTTTTTGCTAAATGTGATCACTAATTTTCTATTAATATTATATTAACCATTACCATTTTACTATAAGAATAAATCAATAAAAAAATCGATCATTGTACAAAAAAACATGTCTTGATTGGAGATTGACTAGGCTTTATTATAGAGATCTTTATGACGAAAATTTGTATATTCACTTTCAACTCTCTTTATTTCAGGAGCAAAAATTATATAGCTACTAATTATACCATAATAGAAACTTTAATAATTTTACTTTTTCTACTATATAAGTGAGCAAGTCAATTGCCTGAAACAATATTTATAATTACTGATTGCACCTTGTCTATAAATAAATAAATAAATGAAAGATATCAAGTAGTAGTTATATCAGTTTTTACTCAGAAAAACAGACTTAACAAATATGATTTCATATGAAAATAGCTTTTTAAAGATTTGTTGCAATCACACTTAAAAACGACGACTACCTAGGTTTTCTTCTAATAACCGTCAGAAGTATATAAATAAATATAGAATATATATTAAATGATTAAAAAGAACAATCAGTAAATGTTAGCGTTCGTAAAAAGTAATAAACTTAAAATAAGCATCTTTTATAACAGCTTATACAAAATACCTAATTCCGTCTGCTGATCAACAAAACCAACGAAATAAAAATGAATTATTATGGAGATTCAGCAAGAAAATACAGAATATATAGCATATCTACTAAAAATACAGTTTCTGCTTTGAAGAGAGGTTGTTCAGGAATCGATTCCATCACCGGCAAATATAATATCAAACAGCTGTGATATTTTATAGAGCAAAAATATGGTTCCAAATAAAAGTAATTCGCACACACAGCGTCATAAAATGCAACGCGAAGTCATTTACACTAAACTTCTCGGAGATTGAAGTTGGGGACAAACTCAGCTGACGAATACGGATTTGTGGTATCCTAATAAAATATAACCGTTTCTCGTATTTTAAATTATATCCTGAATAAGTGTGAATGATTACATTATAATTATTTATAATAAAACAGGGATTAAAGATCGTCAGGTAAAAAGGTCCACCATCTATATCTAAAAAACAAGTAAAGTTAAGATTTTTGTAAGAACAATATTTGAAAGTAGAGAGAAAAACATGTATAACCAAGCATTACCTACCACGTTGCAAAATTCCATAACAAAACTATTTTCTTTCGTTGTTAGTTTTTTTTATGGGAGCACTGTTGTTTAGTTCACGAGACCTTAATATAATTTTTTAAGTGTACGTTATTTAATTGTTTTATAAGTTGTATTTTATTTTTTTTTAATGTTATCTCTATAAAAGCGTGGTGGGGTAAAAGGTAACTAAACCTTTACCCTGGGCGAAGGTGTACATAATAAAATATAGTAAAAAAAGTATATTAAGTTCAAAAAAGCTATTTTGCGAGAAATAAAATAAATAGTTAGTCCAACTCTGTTGATGATTATTTCTGACAAAATACCAGATCAAGATTATATACAGTTTTATCTATGTACCCATACAATGTCTATTTAGCATTAGTTGAATAATGTAGCTATTATTTTGTAAAATCCTTTCAAAATTAAAAATAAGACATTGGACCTGTTTGCCCCCTAGCCGTTTCATTTTATCCGCCTATAGGTTAAAAAAAAGACCAGGTGACAAATTTTTGAAAAACAGCAAAAAAAACATATATACAATTAGCTGGGAGTTCTACTGAACATGGTCAAATAGTTGTTTGATATGTGTTATTTGTTGTGATAAAATTAGGTTTTTACAATATAATTGCTCAAAGTCAAATTGAGCCTCTTTGCTTTGCCCTACCCATATATAAATATAAATTTTTATTTTATATAATGTATTAGTATATGGTTTGCACTGTTTTTCACTGTTTCACCATGGTGTGTAAAAATCTGAGTGTTGTGCTCATATTTAACATTTAATATATATATATATATATATATATATATATATATATATATATATCAATTATATTTAATTCAGGAGAGCGCGCAAAGTGACAATGTTGCATCATTCTCGCTTACAAAGTAAACTAAGAAGCTCATATCAAAGTTCAGAATAGTTTAAGCGTCTCGGGAAAGCTCTCAACTTCTACAAAGACTGCAAATGTACTATCATTAAATTAAATAATTGCAAAACTTTACGGATAGTTAAATATTTTCAACTTTTCACAATTAATGTCACATTGAAATTACAGTTTTTACTGAAGAAGATGCTGTACATCTTTGTGAAATATACACTAATAAGTGTTAAGAATTATGGAAGGCGATAAATTAAAATATATATTTTTCAAGTGAATAATTTTATTTGTGATTTTTCAGCAGTTAAATAGGAAGAGGTTAATATATCTATTTCTGACCAGCAATATATACTTATTCTCAAGTACGTTTTATAAAGAAATCCTACGGTTGATTTTGATATTTTTACTTCATCAAAATCCGATTCGCTAATTTTATGTTTTCTCGACCAAGCCATTCTGAATCGAATGAGACCAAATTTGAAAAAAAGTATGTGTGTGTTGTGTATGTGTATGTGAACAGATTTTTTGCCGTAAATCGTTTTCTCAAAAACGGCTGGACCGATTTCAAAAATTTAAAAGCCATTCAATGTATCTCGATAAGAACTATTGTTTGTCAGTTTTGTACGATGATCTGATCATAAATAGCATAAAAGTGAAAAAAAATCGTCCACGTTTTAGCCCGCAATTCTGAATCGATTTTGAAAATTCAAAAACCGTTCGAAAGATTTTGGTTGGAAATCTTGCTGATTAGTTTTTCGTAAAGATTGACCGGGCCGGAAAAGAAACTATTTTTACTTATAAATATATTTCAAATCTATATTTTCAAATAAAAACGGACATCACTACTACCTGATAACAAGCTGTCCCAGATCATCAAAAACTCTTATCACTGAGCGACTGAAAAGCCCAAAATGGCTAATTAAATGTAATAATAAAATTAAATAATAATATGTAAATAATGTAGAATTATTAAATTGGTATAAATCTTTGTTTTTGTAGAACATTAATTTAACTATAAAATTTTATATGATGTTTCGACTTTTTATTATGTTTATAATATTTTTTATTTTTTCAGTTCTTAACCGGTAGATCATTGAGCCCCAAATTACACAAATAATAACATGCTAATACAATTTTTTAACTTCCCGTAGGGTAAGTTATAGTAATCGCAAAAAATCGAAAATGAAAATTTTTATATATCTTTACGTTTCAGAGGTTTCTGAATATTTTGGCATACCTTAGAAAAAATGGATGTATGTGTGTGTGTGTGTGTGTGCGTAGTATGTATGTGTGTGCGGATACAAATTTTCGTCGACGATTTCGGGAACACGGATGAAGCAATTTGAATAATTTAAAAAACATTCGATCTGTATTGATAAGGAGACGTGATGATTAGTTTTTGGCGGAGGTAGGTCTAGCCGTTCCGAAGATATGAGGCAAAAAGTGCCAAAAACGGTACCTCAGTTTTTAATAGAACGGAGCGTCCGATTTTAATAATTCAAAAAACATTTTACTTGTATTGACAAGATAAAGATTTGATCAAATTTTTATGAGAGCAGGTTTAGCGGTTTCAGAGATCTAACGAAAAATGTAAAAAAAAATGCCATTTGGCGGTCAAAAATGATCATTAGACATATGCACATCAAATTATCAGATATTTTATAGAGATTTTAACAATAAGTATAAATTTTCTTTACATTCCTATGGGTTCCGTACCAATGTTCACCCGTTAGACAGCGACGCGGCGCTTACGCGCTTTATATTTTGTCTCTATGCATTTAAAGCAGTACGATTGCTTTGAAAAAAAGTTCAGATCTTCCAACATATGTCAAAATAAAGTAAACATTTTTTTCAAAAAAAAAGATTTAAAAAAAAAAAATTTAAATAATTTTTTTTTCAATTTTTTTTTCAAAAAAAGTAATTTTTTGTCAAATTTATAGTTTCTCAAAAATTTTATTTTTTCGAAGTAATTTTTTTCAAAAATGTTAATCGTTTTTTAAAAAAAAAAAAAATTTTTGGTACGGGAAGTTCCAGCAATTTGTCTTAAGGCACGATGCCCTAATTGCCTTAAGACAGAATTCCACTTACAGCTAGTTTCATTTTATATTCTCAATGATCTACATAATATTGGTTTTTACATGTACCTTAATTTTTACGTTCAAAATTGAAAAATAGTGGAAATAATTTTTACACGTATATGTATTTGGTATATTTATTATAACTACATTTACATCAGTTTAACATGCGTATTTAGTATTAACAATCAGATTTTTATACAAAGTAGCGGGATTCATTCGACCTCTTTCAGTCGACCATGTTGTCATTACGGTCATGCAGTTGCCATCAAAGGTTAAATGAATCTTTCTTTGAAATGTCATTTTTAAATGTTTTTAATTTGGTTTAATAGAGATATTGTGCAAGTAATTGAAATGGGTAGCAAACCAAGATTCTAATAAATTTTAGAGAAACAAACCACGTCGTTTAGTTTTTAAAGTATAACTTCTTTAGGTGTGACTAGGGGCTAACTCAGCGAAAGTGCAACGGAAATGCGTTACGCCACAAATACTGATTTGTCATTGGCCAACGAACAAAGATTCTAATAAAATTTAGAGAAACATTATTTAATTTTTATAGTGAAATAAGGGACAGTCCCGGATTTCCACCTAGTGTCCCGGGTTTTTCTTAAAGCAATATTTGTCCCGGATTTTGATTTTTTGTCCCGGATGTCCCGGTTTTTCGAAAATTAATAGTTAAATTAACAAAATGAAAATGAAATTAATTATGAAGAAAATTGAAGAGAAAATATAGATAAAAAAATATAACATATAATATCATAGATAAAGAAGTATTGCATATAACAGTCAAAGTATAAAGCTCTTACTAAAAGTAAGCAATTATGATAAAAAAAGATTAATTTAAAAAAAACTGTTTTTTAATTGTATCCTTAAATAGCATTTATTATATAAACGACTAGCACCCTCCCCCCCGCCGACGTCCCGGATTAGCATAACTTAAAATTGCCGTCTCGGATTTAACTTTAAAAAATATTGTCACCTTAAGCAACACTATTTAAGTTCTAGAGTATAACTCAGCAAAAATGCAACGGAAATTCAACGGAAATGAGTTACGCCACAAATACTGATTCGTCATTGGCCATCTATGAAATCATTCGAGATCATTTTGTCAAGTGTATGTAGATATCTACACTAGCGATCAACTGTCAATACGACAATCATATAGATTGCAAAATGTCAAATATCAACCTAACTAACGTTTGAGATTATGTAGTCAAAATGTAGATTTATAGAAAATCAAAAGCATAATCAATTCAACGAATATTAAACATTTTCAAACAGATTATTATAAATACTGTAACTTACATTATTCTTATTTTATAGATAAAATATAAGAGCTTATGAGTTGGACGGCGACGTCTTTATATGTAAATAAACAAAACTTAATCATTTGGATTTAAAATAAAGGACGTTGTCTATTAATAATCAGAATTATATAAACTGAATTTCAAAGTTAATTATTTTATTTAAAGTATATAAGTGAGATTTGAAACTTTAGCTAAATTAAAATACGAATTATTTTCGATATTCAAAATAATGAAAAAAATGCGAATAAAAAAAATAAAAAATTTCCTAAAAGCAATTGTTTCGTCAATCAAAGCCGAAATATTTTTGAATCATTCAAATCAAATGCTTAGTTCTCTCAGAAACTGTCATTTTTTGCACATTTAGCTTTGTATTTTCAAAAGAGCTGAACTAATCTTTCTATCAATAAGAATTGATTGCTATTTGAATGATTCAAATCGGTTTATCTATACGCCCGAAATCCTATAAAGAAAAAGAGCCTATAAAAAGTAATTTGGTTTTTGAGAAAACGGAGCGTTCGATTTGAATAATTCAAAAAACCATTTTATTTGTACTGATAAAATATAGTACAGTTTGAATTTTTGGGAAGGCAGGTCTAGCGGTTTTCAGAGATCGAGTGAATATGCACATCAAATGATCAAATATTTTATAGAGATTTTAATAATAAGTATAAATTTTGTTTACATTTCTATGAGTTCCGTACCAATGTTTATACGTAAGACTGAAAAGCGGCGCTTACGCGCTTCAATATTTTCTCCGTAAAACAGCCACGCAGCGCGATTGCTTTGAAACAAAGTACAAAATTTTCAGAAAAATTCAAAGTATAGAAAAAATCAGAATATAAAAAATATTAAAGTTTTTCAAGTAAAATGTTTTTAAAAATTTCAAAATTCACAAAAATATCACAACCGAAGTTTTTTTTTTATTTTAATTTTTAGTACAGAAAGTTTCAGGAATTTGCCTTTATAATTTAAATCGAAGCAATATCTTGCGGCATAAATCGACACTCTCGATGTCGTTTATAGATGACACTCGTACACACAGGTCGTCAAGCTGTTGCCTTCTATAGGCAACGGTCATGAAAAAATAGTTTAACTAAAAACTAACTTAGATAGTGAAGACAATCATTGTAATAACAGTTTATGCAACATGTTATAGTTTTAATTATTTAAAAATAAAAAAAATGTGATTCCAACTTCATTATTACTATATATTACATTGTGCCAGTGTTTTTTCTCCTCGGTCCTTTATACATGTGTGATTGTAAATTCAGTTGCGTTACATATAATACCAATACCAGCGCAAATTTGGGTGCGAGCAAATGGGTCATTAAAACAACATAAAATGTTATTTTTGGAAAGCAAAGTACTCCTTCACATGCAAAGCTGATTTTATACGAGTTTCGGCCAAATAAAAAATGATTTATAAAAATAATAAAAACCGTAATGATACTAACCAACCGAACGAACGCTAGATTGCTATTCGCTAGATAAGATAAGATAATCAACTAATTTCTACAGACAAAGAGAAGACGCAATAAAAAAAATGTCGTCCGTCAAGGTAAGAGTAATAATGAGATTTAACCAGGGCTGAGAAGTGAAGTAAGTAATTGTTTGTTAATTGTGAATCGAGAATTAATTTATTATGTGCAATAGTTGGTATTAGTATTTTGCCTTGAGGCAAGTTACATGAACTTCCCGATATGTGGAATTAATCGACTTAATCAATACAAAATAAATTAATTTATGAGTGATTAAAAGTATTCTGAGTAGATTTATTACACATAATTGAAAACGAACGAACACATTAACTCGGAGTATTTTTTAAAAGCAAATTTTCAAAACTCAATAATTTTTATAATTGAACCAGTTTCCGTAAGACTTTATTGGTTTGGTATGTTCATTAAGACCAAGTACTCTATCCTTATACCAAGTACATCGTCTGACTTTAATTTTAACAAACGCCAAAAAAACTACTCATTTTCGCAAACTTCGATGAATTTTTAAAATTAAACTACTTGTCATACGGCCGTATTATTTCAGAAAGTTCTATAAGACCATGATATATATCGCCAAAAAAAGTTCCATAAAAATAGGCTTAATTTTTTTTTCAACGGTTAATTACAAGTAAACTGCTCGGTAGATTGTCACCTAAAACTAATCAGTATCATTCCCAACTAATATCTTTCGAACAGTTTTGATTTTTTAAAATCGATTCGGTGGTAATGTGGACGAAAAGTTTAACACTTTTTTCCAAATTTCAAAGGAACGGCTCGGCCGATCGTCATACAAAACTGACAAGCGATAGTCCACATTGGAAAACATCAAATGGTTTTTAAATTTCTGAAGTCGGTTGAGGCGTTTTTGAGCAAACGTCGATGAAAGGTCTAATTTTGACAAATGCCAAAAAAACGGTACTAATTTTTGCAAACTTTGACGAATTTTTAAAGCTAAACTAGTTGTAGGGCCGTAATATTTTAGTATGACCTAGAAGACTATGGTATCTACCGTCAAAAAATAATAATAAAAATCGTCAAAAAGAAATTATAACACTTTTTCACAAGAAAACGGCCCGGCTGATCTCTACTAAAAACTCATCAGCACGATACCCAACCAATATCTTTGGAACCGTTTTTGAATTTTCAAAATCTAATTGCGGGCTAAAACGTAGACGAAAAAATTGTCATTATTCTGCTATTTACAAAGAAACGGCTTGGCTGATCGTCGCGCAAAATTGATAAACGCTAGTCCTCATCGCGATACATCGAATGGCTCTTAAAATTTTGAAATCGGTCCAGCTGTTTTTTGAGAAAACGTCGGTTTACGACAAAAAATCTGTTCACATACACACACACACACATATAATTTTTTCAAAGTTGGTATCATTCGATTCAGAATGGCTTGAAACGTCGGGAAAACATAAAATTAGCGGATTGGATTTTTTGATGAAAACAAACTTTCCCTTCGGGAAGTTTGTAATAGTATTGTAAAAATAAGCATGAACGTTAATTTACAAAGAAATAGATTTTTTATTGTATAGTTATATTAGCAATTTAAAAATATCAATAATATTATTGTAAAAATATTTTTTTGTTAGTCAAATTTTGAGTTGCAATTCACAGCATCATCATAAAATTTGAATAAAAAATAGGCTCATTATTAATTTCAAAATCCGCAAAAAAATATGTTTTTCTATTAACGATATAAATGTGCTATATGTGACCACACTTTGTAATATATTGCCAATAAAACTAAAACCCGTTGTCTTGAGAAACTTCTACGGAAACTTTGCCTATATTCGTTCTAATACATCTAATAAATAACTTCCGTTCTTGAATGAAAATCACCAATGAACCGGTTAAGATTTGCATATTTTTTTGGCCGAATCACAGAATTAATTCACGATGATGTTTTTTTATTTAAATTAATAATAAACTCGTCTCGTGTATTTTTTTCTGATTATCGCAATAGTTCACAATTAATCAAAAATGAAAAATACCATGTGGGCTGTAACCGGGGGCTTGGTCACACATAATTTAAAACGAAAGCTTCATTAGTGAATATACAGAAATTAATTGGAGTTAGACATGAGAAAGAAATTAATAAATGTCAAGCAAATGCTCAATATAACATATTAGATCGGCTTAATTAAATTGATATAGAAATGATAGTTTAATTCAATTTTAGGGTTACGTGCCAGAAGTTGAATGTAATGCAATGTAATGGAATAGACCTAAAATTATCTTATATTTTAATAATATGAGTATATTTACATTTTTTAAGGTGGTCCTTTCCGAATTTCTTTTCCCAGGGGCTCAAATGCATCCAAATTGATAAAAACTAATTCTTTAAAGTTTTAGTTCTTAAGATAAACTCTAAGATAGTTTGCACTTCAACCAAATTTTTTATATATCTTCTTCCTATTTTGTCGGTATTTGTTAGTAGTATGTGTAATAATTATCCATTACTATTAAAATTAAATATTTATTTGCCAAAAAAACTGCAGATTTTAGGATCAGAATAATAAAATCGACCATATATAAATGGTTAATATTGTCAATAATGTGAATGAAACATCAACTGCTTATATTAGGATATGTTCCATTAAATTTACTGAATGTCCTATACTGGACAGTTGTAAATAAAAGAGTTAATAAAAAAAAATATTAGGATATGTGATTAATGTTTAAATTTCGTATCTTTCAAGCTCATTGTATTAGTTATTAAGAAACATGTCTTGTAAACTTAAAAAATAGTACATATATGATACTGCAGTTGTTTTTATGTACTACGCAAAATAACATTTTTTTGAAGATGTGCATTGTTTATGATTCATACATATCATTTTTTTGTAATCAAGCTAATTGTTTTAGAAATAAATTGGCTTAACAATATTTTTATTATTTGTACTACTATATTAATACAAACACCGTTTTTGATGATGAAAAATGTGCAAGTTATTAAAATAAACATAATTGTCTTGTGAACATTTATTTTTGTATCAAAAGCAGCAATAAAAAGAGAGCTAAATTACTGCATAGTGAGCAGTACAAGCATTTAAATTGTAAGCATTAATATTCAATTTTTCAAAAATAAAATTATTAAGTATTTCATCATTTCATTAATACCTTTTAGTACATTTTTCCAAAGGAGGACCTCTCAAAGTCGACCGATTAAAAATTTTAAATGCAAAGTTTCACAAAAAGTTTTAGTTGTTAAAACCTTGTGGAAATTGTGTTATTATTTTTTACTGTGGTTCTAGAAATGTTATTCACGTTTATGGTTCCAAAGTGTTACTATCACCTCAATTTGGCTTGACGTTAAGTTCTGGGACACCGTGTATATATATTTTTATATATGACAATCATTTCGTAACAGTTTCAAGTAAAATGTAGGAAACTTTTCAATTAGCCAGAATATCATTGCATGCTTATTTTATTATAGCATTTGTTCGTTACGTCAATCTGTTTTTCTTAATAATCACATTGAATGTATGTAATATCACACTCTGGCACACAAGCAATTTGTTCGTAATGTTTCAAGTGCACGCTCAAAAAATCTAATGATAATTTAAGCTTAACACGCTTCAATATACAGAAAAAACGATTTTCATTTTGGTGCTTGAGTTTTGGCAAAAATTTTTATATATATATATATATATATATATATATATATTAACAAAGTCTAGTAATCGAGCATAACATCAATAAAAAACATGAATTTCTTTCAAAAATTTATTTTAAATCCATACGTTTTGACTATAATCCTAGCCTTCATTCAGTGGAAAAATTTGTTAATCTTAGTGTTAAATTGGAAAATTATAATAATCCATGGTATCAGGATATGGTAATGCACTACACTATGTATTATAAACATTAAACTTGTAATTACACAATATTTTCACAAAATACTAATTTAAAAAATCACAATTAGATAAAGTGTTGTTCGTAGACTGATTGAAGGATTATACCTTTATTTATAAATTTTCATTCGATTTTTTTGCGATTACTATAACTTAGCCCACGGGAAGTTCAAAATACATCATACAAACTAGCTGTAAGTGGAATTCTGTCTTAAGGCAATTAAGGCATCGTGCCTTAAGGCAAATTGCTGGAACTTCCCGTACCAAAAATTATTATTTTTTTAAAAACCATTGACATTTTTAAAACAAATTTACTTCGAAAAAATAAGATTTTTGAGAAACTATAAATTAAACAAAAAATTACTTTTTTTTGAAAAAAAAATTTTTTCAAAAAAAAATCTATTTTTTTTTTTTTTTTTAATTTTTTTTGGAAAAAATAATGTTTTCTTCTTTATTTTGGCATATTTTGGAAGATCTTTTTTCAAAGCAATCGTACTGCTTTAACTGCATAGGGACAAAATATAAAGCGCGTAAGCGCCGCGTCGCTGTCTAACGCATAAGCATTGGTACGGAACCCATAGAAATGTTAACAAAATGTATACTTATTGTTAAAATCTCTATAAAATATCTGATAATTTGATGTGCATATGTCTAATGATCATTTTTGACCGCCAAATGGCTCATTTTTTTACTTTTTCCTCCATATCTCCGAAACCGCTAGACCTACCTTCATGAAAATTTTATCGATTCTTCATCTTGTCAATACAAGTAAAATGTGAATTATTCAAATCGGACGCTCCGTTCTCTTAAAAACTGAGTTACCGTTTCCGGCACTTTTTGCCCCGTATCTTTGGAACGGCTGGACCTGCCTTCGCCAAAAACTAATCAGCACGTCTCCTTATCAATATAAATCGAATGTTTTTTGAATTATTCAAATCGGTTGATCCGTGTTCCCAAAATCGTCGACGAAAATTTGTATCCGCACATACATACACACATGTACATACATACATACATACACACACACACACACATACACACACACACACTCACACACACATACATCCATTTTTTCTAAGGTATGCCAAAATGTTAAGAAACCTCTGAAACGTAAAGATATATAAAAATTTTCATTTTCGATTTTTTTGCGATTACTATAACTTACCCTACGGGAAGTTAATTATTTAAGAAAACATATTCTTGGAAGAAGAGGTTGTAGTCAATATCTTATATACATATATACATTTCAACATATATAAACATTATATGTAGTTCATATATAACGTATGTAATTTCATATTTCAGTTGAGTATCAAAAGCTCGATAGTTTAAAAACTATTATTTGGTTATTGAATTTCACAACGCAGCAAATATAGAAATGTATAAATATGAACATGAATAATGTATATGTATACATATACATATTATATACATTATATAATTCTTGTGTGCGATTTTAACTTCTGGAAAAGTGGCATTATTAATATAATATTAACACTTAAGTACTGACCTTTGATTTAATGGGCCATTATCATCATTAATTCTCTAGGCTGCTGGCTACCTGAAATATCAAAATAAATTAATTTTTCAAATGTTCTGATATGTGGAATATGAAAAATTTATGATACATGTCTGATGTAATATAACTTTGATGTCTTTTATTTTTATACCATGTTTTTGTAATTAACTAATTATGTAATAGCAAAAAATTTTAATTATTTTCCTAACTGCATTCAAAATATGTATAAATTATTTTATTAAATTTTCTTAAACTGAACAAATTCTTGAGAACATCAAAATGTGTTAATTTTATATAATTTTTGTATCATAAAAAATAAACTTTGAAAAATATATAAATAATTATGTGTAATATAATAAAATGATTTTAAAAATGCTGAAAAATTCCTAATAATACTTGGGTGTTTTATAAAAATTTAATTATTGGTAAAGTATTCAATCAAATACAATGGCAAGGCAATTAAAATGTTCCAAAAAGCGTTTAAAAATTTTGTATTGAATCATGCATACTAAAAGTAATTTTGGCTAAAACCAGTGATTGTCAGGAAAGATAAACAGATAATCGTAAAAATATAATCTCCGATTTTTACTCGATATTAATATTTAAGCACTCCAGGAAAAATGGAATATGCAAAGAACAGTAATGGTCAAATGGACAAATGAAAAATTGTGAAAGTATCATTTCCGATTTTTTACTTGATATCAATAATCCAAATAGGAGAAACCGGGTACGGTTGTGGCACTTTTTTTGGTCAGCCAGAATTTTTGTAATTTACCAGTTAGCTGTGAGAAAAGTTAAAGTTCAAGTTAAATGGTAATTTGAAAATCTACGTAAAAATACTGAAATACTGTCCTAAAATACCATGAAATAGTTATAAAATCATATTATACAAAAAAGGGTGAGTATTACAATCGTCTACTCGCCTAGGACGCATGTCCCTGTAACAGAAAGCCCCTGATAGTTTTCCTGTATGTGACCAAATTGTAGATTTTTCATCTGAATACTTAATTAAACCAATCAAACCTTTTGACACGCAAGCCTTGCCCTATAACATCTTAAATCATGTGACCCAATCATAAAGTTGAGACCATAAATTACGAATAAATCATCGAAAACGAAATCCCCATATGACGTAATACTCAAACCGTTCCTCCTGGTAATAAAATATTTTCATTTCGAATTTTGCATATGACAAATCTATATACTTATGTCATTACTTCCATAAAAACTGCACCCAAAACTCGTGAAAATGCTTAAAGGCATATGAAATTGCAGTCCCCATAAAAAGAATATCCTCTCCTCCATCAGGGGAAATATTGTCGAGCGGGCGTTGCGGAAAGGGACTTACAGCAAATCACATCACAGTCTGGTGCCTGTGCAAATTATACGATTTTTGCATAAGGGGAGACGGGAAACCGTTCCGAAATTGGTTTTTAAAACATTTTCATTTTTATTTTATTAAAATGTTTAAATACTTTAACGATGCAATATGTTGCGACGGCACTTACGACGACGTAGAGTCGTAGAGTCGTAGACGCACGCACACGTGCTAGAGAAGAATTCAATTTTCACAATTGATATTTGAAATTGAAAGAGAGATGAAAATGTCGGTTATTGAAATCGTTTGAAATAATTTAATTGTCCGGGATAATGTAAATATATATATATATATATATAATAGTTTTGTCAACGTTGATACATATTTAAAATATTTTTGCAGTCCAATCGTCGAATTAAAAAAAAATAGAAAAATTATTTATTCCATTATACGTTTCGATACTTGATGTGTGCCATCATTCAGGAATCCAACCAGAAAAAATAACATAAAAAATTAATTATGTAAAATTTATTGAAAACTAAATTTGTGTGAAAGAATAAGATACTAACATATTAATAAACGAGGAATTAATGGAGCACATATTGCCCTCCTATATTGTATGAATTCAATAGCGGTGCATTATGAACACTGATCAAGGTTACGCATGGAATAAATAATTTTTCTATTTAGTTTTTTTAATTTGACTTGGGTTGCAAAAATGTTTCATATATATATATATATATATATATATATAGGGTAGGGCGGGGTACAAAGTTCCGATTTGACTTTGAACCATTATATTGCGAAAACCAAACCAGTATCACAACAAATAATACATACCAAACAAATTACTATCGGACTATGTTCAGTAAAACTCCCAGCTAATTCAACATTGTAAAAAATAAGTTTTTTTGCTGCTTTTCAAAAAATTGTCACCTGCTCCTTTTTACCCCATAAATGGAGTAAGATGAGAAAGGCAGGGGGCAAACAAATCCAATATTTTATTTTTAATTTTGAAAGGATTTTACGAAATAATAGTTACATTATTTAACCATAGCAAAATATAAATTTCATGGGTACCTTTTTTGTTGAGATATAACACTGTATATAGCCTTGATCTGGAATTTTGGCAGAAATATTTATCAGTAGAATTGGAATAATTATTTATTTAATTTATCTTTTGTGAAATAGCTGTTTTCGACTTAATTCACTTGTTTATTTACTATTTTTTATTGTTTGCACCTTTTCCGTGGTAAAGGTTCTGTTGATCATTTTTATCCCGCCTACGTTTGAGCGCTTATATATGATATATAAAAAATCTTGAATCTAACTTAAATTTAGCAATACATTTTATAAAGTAATTAAATTACGTATACTACTTAAAAATTATATTAAGGTCTCGAAAACTAAACGACAGTGCTCACAACAGAAAAAACTAACAACGAAAGACTTCCAAATATATTTTGTTAAAAAAAATTTAACTTTACTCGTTTTTGAGATATGGGTGGTGGACCTTTCTACCCGCCGACATTCAAGCGCCGTTTTACTTTCTCTTTCTCTCTGTTTGTCTCTTTCTCTTTCTATTTATATATAAAGGGTGTTTCAGAATAGTATTGATCGTAACTAGTTTGGAAAAATAGAAAAAAATTATTCATATAAAGTATGAGTCTTCAAGTACAACTTAGAGCTTTGGTCAAATTCTGATCATTTTTCGATTATTGTGGTTAATTTTTATTCATTTTGTTCATTTAAACTTTAGATTCGTAACCGTAAATAACATTTCTAAAACCACAGTCAAAAATTAATGACACTATTGCCTCGAGTTTTCAAAAATCAAGATCTTTGGTTAAACTACAAATTTAAAATGTTCAAAATTGATCAATTTTGAGAGGACCTCCTTTACAAAAATATCACTAACCTAATCAATTTCACATGCATTACACTTATTGTCATTTAAAATAAACTTTAAATAACTGCAATAATAAAGACAGAACAATTCTTTTTTTTTATTAAAAAGTAATTTATCCAAACTGAAAATATGATTTTTTACATTTGATCATGCGTTAAATTGTTAGGAATTTACTTGTCGAAACTATGAAAACCCTAGCCTAACTATCGTGAAAATCGTTTTTTTTTTGCCCTTATTCCCCGAGCTAAAGGGTAAGTAATAAGCAAGTCATTATTTCTATCAATCATCTGTTCCAAAATGCACATGACTTCAATGATGAATTGCCAAAACTGCTGCTGCATTTAGTATTTGTCTAGTAATAGATATATTTCAACAACAAAAAAAGGCAAGTTGATAAGTTTACAACAAAATAAGATTAGTTGAAAATTTAAAAAAAAGTGGTTGACCAGGTTGGGTTGGCCTTTCGAGAAAATATTGGGTTAGTTAATAAATTTATTATTTTGTCAATCAAGACTCAGAGTCTTATAATATAAAACTGTTAGCATAGGCAAAAAAAAAGAACAATAAAATAATGTATACAATATACATAATAAATAACTAAGAAAAATTAAGAAACTAAAGTAAAATAATGAAATGAAGTAAGAAATAAAAATATCAATAAAAAATTTGGCTTGGTGAGAGGTGTTGTCGACTAAAGCAAACACATTGATAATAAAAAATTTACACAAATAAAATAATATATATAAAGCTTATATAAAGTCCGCGGGTAAAAAGGGCCACCACCGATATCTTAAAAATAACCAAATCAGGAATTTTTTTACAGCAATATTTATAAGTAAAAAGCCATGTTTGAAAATGCATATCAAAAGCATTTTTTTCAGTTCTTAGTTTTTTTGGTTGGGAGCACTGTTGTTTAGTTCACAAGACCTTAGTATAATTTTAAAATGTACGTTATATAATTGTTTTATAATATGTAGGAGGAAGTCCCGCAACGGCGGACGGCACTAAGCACCGGACACTCTAACACGTATTATTTAAGCGAGTATAAATCTTTTCATTTCAAAATACAAGTGAACACTCTATACATGTGCAGACATCCCAAAGTGTGGAAATGGCTACATATGTGATCAATGCAGGTTATTTTGAAATGTCCGGTACTAGGTGCCACTGGTTAAAATCATATTTTTTGATACCAATGTTTGATTGATAGTATAAATTATTTTTTAGCAAAGATTGCGGTTTTGTTATTTTATTTTCATTTCTAACTTTATTATTTAACATAAATAATAATTTAATTAACAATCGTGAAATATTTTTTGATTTATTTATAAATAACCGTGGGTGTCCGCCACTAGGGGACTTCCCCCTATTGTTAATTTTAAGTTAGATTCAACATTTTTTTTATATACTCTCTATAAAAACTTACACGTGGGTGGGGTAAAAACGACCAATTAAAGCTTCAACATGGCAAAGATGTAAAGTATAATAAATATTAAATAAAAAAAGTAAATTAAGTTAAAAAAAAAACAAAATTAATAGTTATTCTAACTCTGCTAATGAATATTTTTTATGAAATACCAGATCTAGGTTATATACAGTGTTGCCTTTGTAAAAAACTTGCCCTTAAAATTTATATTTTGCATTGGCTGGGTAAATTAGCTATTACTCCGTAAAATTTCTTCAAAGATATAAATAAGATATTAGATCCGTTTGCCCCTACCTGTACCATTTTACCCTGTCTATGGGGTAAAAAAGACCAGGTGACAATTTTTTGAAAAATAGCATAATCTGTCTGTTATACGATAGATGTCTGTTTGATTGATAGGTGTTATTTGTTTTGATGTAGTTGGTTTGGTTTTCACAATACAATTGCCAAAAGTCAAATTGGACTTTTTTGCCCCGTCTTACCCTATATCATAAAAATTATTAACTTCCCGTAGGGTAAGTTATTGTAATGGGCCGAAAATCGGAATTGAAAATTTTTACATTTCTCGACGTTTTGAAGGTTTCTGAACGTTTTGGCATACCTCAGAAAAAATGGATGTGTGTGTGTGTGTGTGTGTGTGTGTGTGTGTGTGTATGTATGTATGGATACAAATTTTCGTCCACGTTTTCGGGCGTACGGATCAACCGATTTGAATGGTTTAAAAAACATTCGATTCCTATTAATAAGGAGAAGAGCTGATTAGTTTTTGGCAAAGACAGGTCCAGCAGTTACGGAGATAAGGAGCAAAGAGTGCAGAAAATAGAAATCGAGTTTTTGAGAGAACGGAGCATCCGATTTGAATGATCTAAAAAACATTCCATTAGTAATGATTGGGAGAAAAGGTTATTAGTTTTTCGCAAAGGCAGGCCCAGCCATTTCGGAGATACAGAGCTAAATGTACAAAAAATGGCAGTTTTTGAGAGAACTAAGCGTCCGATTCAATTGATTCAAAGAACTTTCTGCTTGTCTTAACAAAATAATTAATTTCGGAAAAAAAAAATTTAGTACCATTTTTTTTTTTTTTTTTTTTTTTTTTTTAATTTTTTGTATATCGAAAATAATTCAGATTTTATTTTTAATTCTGACTATAGTTCTAATATACTTTAAACAAATAATTTCAACTCTGCAATTCAGTTTATATAATTATTATAAATATTAGACAATAATACAATATTTATAATAATCTATTTGAAAACATTCAATATTCCTCGAACGTTTCGTTACGGTACGGGAAGTTCCAGCAATTTGCCTTAAGGCACGATGCCACCCACCCCACTAGTTTCGTCGTTCTAATTATCTACGAAATAAATTCCTTACTGATTGTGACCTTAACAGATTTTCTTTCATACAAGTTTCGTTCTTGACGTAGGTACTGTTTTTCTTATCCAAATCTCGTTTCAAGGATACAAAGAATAGTATACAAATAAAAGACGAAGCTCTGAATTGGCTTTTCGCCCGACAAAACGACAGAACGACAGAACGACAAAACGACCACGAAACTCATATAATTAAATACAAAATGAACGAAATGAGGAACTCAGGCGCGCCCCCAGAAACAATTGGAAGGGGGCAGAAAGAAATTTTACTCATTATCTATTATCTACAATTAAAAACAGTTACACTACAATTGAAAACCGTTGTCACTATACTGCATGACGACTACTGCTCAAATTGGGATTGAACGACTTTTTCTAGATGTAAGTTGCTATTGATTGTTTTCTCATCTATTCACTTTACTAGTTTTTTTGTCACCTCCAAAAATTAGATGGTATCTAGATAAAAAAAGATCAAACTTTTTTTTTAAATATAGTTATATAAATTAACTATTTAATTGTTGTTATATTAATTAATATAATTAATTAATAAGCTAACTAACATTTGAAAAACTATTGATTTTAGCATAAGAATATATATATATATATATATATATATATATATATATATACGTATATATATATATATATATATATATATGTCTATATATATAATATATAATATATATAATATAATTTAAAACGAAAGGAAAACTAGATCGGACTCATATTACAAAATTGGTACCTTTTAAAAATATCATGATAAGGCCATAACAATAAGGACAATAAATGATTGGCCATTTACATGAGAAAATTTAGTTCCAATAATTGAAAGACCAGAAAATTACCATATTGCACGAAGAAAATCTGACACCATTGATCTATAAATTTATAATGAAGAGTAATATTTTCATATACGTGTTTTATTTAAAAACAACTCGCCTATTACATTTCCGATATTCATTAATTTTAGTCGAAACGTTTTATTAAATAATATAATTTTTTTTTATTTGAATATTAATAAAACAACAATACTACAAGAGTACAATCTACAGAAGTACATGTAAATGTTGAAATAAAATCGTCCTTAAAAATCGTCAAAATATTCAATATAGAGAAATAATGAAATAAAAATTATACTAAAATTATGCTTTCTAGATTTAAGTTGCTAAAGATTGTTTTCTCATGTATTTTACTTTACCAGTTGCAACCTGTAAAAATCTAATAGTATGTTAGTAAAAATTTCAACCTAACCTGTTTTTTTATGAAATAGTTAAAATTAGAATATTATTAAGTTTAATAAATATATGAAATATAGATACTTGCCATCACAATCAATATATAGATTAAACAAAGAAATACAAAATAACCATGATATTTACATACAACTTATTCAAAGTTATCCAAAAATATTTTTGTAGTATTTTTAATAGTTCAAATATTATTTATTTATATATTTTATTTCAATCCGACGGTGTAGAAATACATATCGTGGTTACAAAATCTTTATTATATAGTAATATTTAATGTAACACAACGCTGCAAAATATTTTATTTACTCTTACCATTTTGTGAAAACGGCAATTATTTTGAAAATTTACAATTTTTGTAAAAATGGGGGATAGAATTCAAAATATTCAATAATTTCAACACTATATTCTTTTCCACCGACTCTCTTATTAAGTGTTTGAAGCGCGCCAGAAAGAAATGGCATTTAATGAGAATTTAATGAAACCTGGGCCGATTTTCCGGTCATTTGTATAATGCTTGTACTTCTCTCTCTACGTAAAATATCCCTGAAGGGGATATTGTTAAATAAAATGTACTTCCGCCAACAGAAAATCAGTGTTTGGAATTTCTTTCAGGGACGTTTCTTTTTTCAATTGCGCCTTGATTAATTTTCAAAGACAAAAGTTGGTTTTAATCTAAATTTAAATTATTTTTTTCCAAAAGTTTTGCTGACAATACGGAAACTGGGCTTAATTGCGATTTATATGAGAAAAGAAATAAATTTTAAACTTTTGCTGGCACACAAGGATATTGAAAATCTATTCGAACTCTAATTTTTGCCATTAAGTGACGCTCAAATTAATATATATATATATATATATATATATATATATACATACATATATATGTATATATGTAGTGAAAAAGCAAGGAGACTGTATTAGATATATTTCTAATAGCGATGTTAGAAAAGCTATTTTATAGATATATATATATATATAGATATCAATACAGCTTGATATCAAGCTGGCTAGGATAAGAGTCAAACACAAAAAAAGTAGTTGCTTCTTCAAGTTTTTTAATAATTTTGTTAATTTTCGATAATAAACAAACTTTCGACACAGATGAAAGTTAGTGATGTGCAAACTCGAATCAAGTGATTCGAATCGTTCAAATCAAGCCCTTAGCAACCTGATTCGAATCACATCATACTTGATTCAAATCAGCTCGTATTGAGCCGAAAAATATATAATGTGATATAAATTGTAATTCATAATCATCAACATAATTTTATATAATCCAGTACAACAAATGTAAATTAAATTAAACTTTCGGATTTCTAACCCCTGGATCTATTCTGATATAAGTCTTAGAAGATTACTAAAACTTGCACCTAGTTTGCAATATTTAATTAATATATCATTACTAAATTTACAGCGATATGATTTTGTATCATCGAATACAACAAATCAGTATCAGGGTTAGTAAACTTTCCAGGTTTCCAGCCTCTGGATCTGTAGGGTAAGTTATAGTAATCGCAAAAATACATTTTAGCATACCTTAGAAAAAATGGATATATGAATGTGCGTATATGCGGATACGAATTTTTGTTGAAGATTTCGAGAGCGCGGATCAAACGATTTGAATGATTCAAAAAACATCCGATTCCTATTAATGAGAAGACGTGCTCATTAGTTTTTGCCAATTCAATAGCAATTCGATTTTTGACAGAGCGGAGTGTCCGATTTGAATGATTCAAAAAACATTTTATTAGTATTGGTGGAGAGAACAATTGACAAAGTTGTTGGGGAGACAGGTCTAGCGGTTTCGGATCCAGAAAAAAAGGTTTGAAGAAAATTCCATTTAGCGGTTTAATATCAAATTATCAGATGTTTTAGAGATTCGATTAATAAGTACAAAATTTGTTTGCAATTCTTTGGGTTCCGTTTCACTTATACAGTTCAACAAATTTCCTTGACATTTTTGATACTGTGGATTATAGGACTTGAATGGTTTGTAAAATTTTCAAAATAATCCAAAATTTTCAAAAATTCGATGTTTTTGAAAATTTCCATCAAATTTCAAATTTTTCAAAGAAATCGATTTGTTTTCTGAATTATCAAAAAGGATATATATATATATATATATATATATATATATGTGTGTGTGTGTGTGTGTGTGTAGTGTGTGTGTATGTGTGTGTGTCTGTATGGTAAAAAGGCAACCGGTAAACCATGGGCTATTGAGACTAACCTTTTTCTGTTGAGACTGTATTAGATATATTTACAATATCAATGTAAGAAAAGCTAATTTCTACTTGAAATCCATCATCTCAATAGAAAATCTAATATCAATACAGCTTGATATTAAGTTTGCTAAGATGAGGATCGAATTTCCAATTCTTTGAGTTACGTATCAACATTTATAATGTTTAAAATTCACTTATATAGTTCAACAAATTTTTTCGACATTTTCGATACAATGGATCAATCAACTTCAATGTTTTCTAAAATTTTCAAAATAATTGGAAATTTTCAAAAAGTATATGTTTTTGAAAATCTTCTTCAAATTTCAAATTTTTCAAAGAAGTCGATTTGTTTTCAGAACAATCAAAAAAGATAAAAAATGTTTAAAAAAAATAAAAACTTTTAAAAAGAATGAAACTTTTTCAAAATTTTAAAGCTTTTTAAAATACTTACATTACGATACGGTAAGTTCCATCTATTTGCCTTAAGGCCCCATGCCATGCAGATATTTAATTTAAATATCTTTATTAATTACAGCACTATAATTTTATTTTATATTATCTTTTACCACATACCAGTATCAGAGTTAGTGAACTGTCCCGGTTCCTAACCCCTGGATCTATTCCGATGTAAGTCTTACAAGATAAATCTAGAGATGTATGCATGGATTATATCAAATGTAAGAATGAGACGCGTTCTATTCTCTATGATGGCTCTTGTGGAATATTCCGTTGGGACATTAGAAAAATCTTTATTTAAAAGCTTCATGGGCATTTTGTACGAATGACACGCTGAGTGGGTGGATTGATTTGTAGACGGGAACTTACACGAATGTTTAGAAATGTTTGAAACACGAGTTTTTTTCACAGAATTGTAAAGAATACTTGATGTTTGACCTGTGTTGTATAATGATAAAAAATCGCTTAGGTCTGAACGATATTGTAGGAAAAAATTGAGATTTCTTTACAGGGATAAGTTTTGGTATTATAAATTATGCACAAAAAGGTTATACATATCATATATTAATATTGTTTATACGTACATAAAATAAATATTAATCCAGAATTAACTAATGTATCTATAAATGAATATAAATCCGTAATTTACGTATCTATCTATCTACCCACATAATTATCTTTAAAGAGTGCACATAAAACAAAAATCCGATTTTTTTTAAAAAGTTTTATTTTTTAAATTAACTTGTTATTGGACACAATGTAGATATCGAATTTATATCAGACACAATATATGCTAAAATATATGTGGCAATTGATTTTTTAAGGCAGGTTAATTCAAGCATATTTAGGGAGCTTTCATTAATCACGTGAGATTTATATGGGGCGGGGGGATTGACAAAAAATTGCAAAATATTGCATGGGGAAGAGAAAAGTATAGTAAGATATCACGTGTATGTATTTTTGCCTGAATTTTTCAATAAAATCCAAACATTTTAAAAATAAATCAAAAATTTTACTTTTTTTGTAATACGTGATGTTTGGTAGGGGGAGGGGAGTAATTTTGAATATCACAACATATCACCAAGGGGAAAGAAGGGGTTCCAAAAACCCTTAAAAAATCGATCACGTGATTAATGGACGCCCCCTTAGTGCTAGTAATATAACAAATAATATTAAATTGTAATAAGTTTATATTCATACTTCGAACATAATATATTATAGCAGATCACAGTATCATAGTATCAATCATAACCAATCAAAAAATAATATTAATCAGAAAAATAATATTAGATAATAATGTTTTACGAAAATTGCCAAAAGATTTAACATTCATTTTAACAAAAAAAACATCAATATATATACATCATATTTGTATTTGTATTTGTATGTATGTATATGTATATACATAATGGGTAGTACTGCCCTAGTAAAAAATAGTGTAAGAGATTTTCCATTGCCATTTCACATTGCAGTGCCCTAAACGGACTATTTAAATTGAAAACATATTTTTTATCTATATTTTCAAGTGTAAATGAACATTGCTACTGCACGTTGTCAGGTTGTCCAGAGCGGAGTAAATTATGATTCGTAGTTCAAAAAACACATACAGCTCTAAATTTTTACACTTCTACCACAAACCCCTATTTCGTAATAGTGATCGAATTTTAGTCATTAGTGATCGAGCAACTTTTTATCTTGATTTCAGTCATTGTGTGTTATTTACTGAAATTTAATTCAGATTTTTCGATCTCAAGGGTTTGCTTAAATTTATCTTATCTATTCTTCAATATAATTTTTAGATATTGGCAACCGTAAGGTTATTCGATAAAACTAGATGTGTCAGTATTCACTGAAAAACGCGGGTATGGTTTATCAATACCTTGAATCTCCAAATGTGCCAATTCAATTAAAAAATTATGTCAATTTTAGGTTAGGCTAGGACTTGCAATGACTATCAATGTCCCCCATGAACAATTATATGTGTCATGCTTTGCAGTAGGTAAACCATTTGTGTTATTTGTTTTAGTTAATTCTTTCACTTATATACCACATATTTCCACATTCGCAATAAGTTAGTTATTTTTATGCAATAATTTTTCTAGAAATATTTTTTATGACTAGACATTTGCCGAGTCAGCTAGTATATATAAATAGCTAGTTTAACATAAAAAGTTTTTTAAGCAGGCATCCATCCATATAATACGAATAACTAAATTTTTATTTAAGAAATTAATTTTTAATTTTGTCAAATTAAATACTTTTTATTTTTATTTTCTTTTATTATTTCACCAAAATTATCTATTTTAAAGTATTTCAATGCGATTTTGAGTTTGCATTTTTCCATAAAACTTGTGAATTTTATTCACTGCTGATTGAAATTTGTGAATTTTATTCACTGAGATCGAAACGTATGGAAGCAAAAGATATATATATATATATATCTTGAAAAAGTATTACATATGTTCGTTTTTATTTGAAAATACATACCGGGTATGTAACTGAATACATCACCTCAACTTTATATTTTTATACATGGATATAGTATTTCTTTGACATTGAAATATGACACAAGGATATAAAAGACAATTCATCAAAATAAATTCACGAAATAATTAAAACAAATTTATTCGACTGCTTTTGTCTCGGTTTTCGGCAGTTGGGCTCATATAGTTATTATCATGCTTTGGTAAACACGTAAAAAACTTTAAAATGCTACCAAATTTTTTTTCTGGCTTGAAATATTTTTTTAATTCAAAATTATTTTTTTATTTGCGATATTTTTTTTCATACAGTTTTTTATTGTAAAATTTGTTTGATAAATTACTACATGTTTTAAATACTTCACGATATCTTGGCGGATTATAGAATTATATATTACTATGAATATAATATACATATATATGAGTAGATTTTCTAAGACGATACATCAAATAAAAGGCAAAAAAATTAAATTTATCATTAATTTTTCCATACGTTTCGACATGAAAATTTTATGTCATCATCAGTGAATGTACATATAGTTCTCAGTTGCACACTTTGTTAATATCTATGTAGTAAAATCAAAATTATTGTTCTATTTTAACTCACAATTTTATTTCTCTGTTTATGCAACAATAGCTTATGAGATATTTTGTACAGTAATTGCTTTTTTAAAGAAAAAAAAAATAGTAAGTCATTTTTTTTAGCCTTAGTGGCACTATGGGATTCGGATTCTATGAGTCATTTCAGGAAATTCTACCAAAAAAACATATCTAGAAAGTGAATTTCAAGCCTGCGATGTAGTTTTTTCTGCGATACCAATTAAGAGTTAACACTCGTTGTATTGAAAAAAAAAGTAGTAAGTAAAATATTGTACCACTAAGGCACTATGGGATTCAAATACTATAAGTCATTTCAAAAAACTTTACCGAGAAAACCATAGCTGAGAAGTGAACTTCAAGCCAGCTAAATTTACAATGTATTATTTCTGCAATCCCGATTAATATAATAGTTACCACTCGTTTATTGGAAGAAAAAAATACAAACCCGATCTGTATGTGGGCATTTTTAAGTGCAGAATCCATATTTGATATTTATTGTTACAAATTAAATAATTAATTGAGTATTTTCAACGCCAAACATTTTGGACTATTTACAAGTGGAGTTTGCATTGTACGAAAGTCAAATATTTGTCGATTTTTGCAATGATTTTAGCAATTTTTCCCAACCAAGACAAAAAAAAATTGACAAAATAAAGGAAAGATTTCTGCTGTTAATAATTTGTAAAAGTGTTATTTTGACCGTGAACAATCTCTTCATATAATTATCTTTATTGCATTTTGAATACAATATTTTTCGTAAAGTACTACATTGAAAATTTATTTAGTTTCAAATTCAGTCAGAGCTATAATTTGTTCAAACAAGTTTCTTGAAATAACTCGATTAACTTGATTCTTGAAAAAATATGACAAAATGAAGGAAAGATCTATGCTGTTAGTAATTTGTGAAAATAAGTATAATCTTTGGCTGGAAAAAATCTCTACAAATAATTTCTTTATCGCTTTTTGAATACAATATTTTAAGTATTGGATAAAATACTACATTGAAAATTTAGCTGATTTAAAATTTAGTTCAGAGATATGGTTCATTCGGTCAAAATTTCTTGAAAAAACTTGAATGATTTGTTTTTTGAAAAAATATGACAAAATGAAGGAAAGATTTCTGCTGGTAATAATTTGGAAAAATTAATGTAATCTTCGACCCCAAAAAATCTCTATAAATAATTATATTTATTGCTTTTTAAATACAGATTATTGGTATTGGATAAAATACTGCATTAAAAATGTAGCTTGATTAAGTTGTTAATAATTTGAAAAAAATTATGTAATCGTCGATCCTAAAAAATCTCTATAAATAATTATCTTTATTGCTCTTTAAATACAATATTATTGATATTGAATAAAATACTACATTGAAAATTTAGTTGGTTTTAAACTCAGTTCAGAGCTATGATTTATTCGACCAAGTTTCTTGAAATAACTTGATTAACTGGTTTCTTAAAAAATATGACAAAATGAAGGAAAAATCTTTGCGGTTAATAATTAAGAAAATAAATGTAATCTTTGACCCCAACAAATCTCTATAAATAAATATATTTATTGCTTTTTGATTACACATTATTGGTGTTGGATGAAATACTACATTAAAAATGTAGCTGGTTTGAAATTCAATTCAGAGCTATGGTTCATTCGGTCAAATTTCTTGAAATAACTTGATTAACTTGTTTCTTGAAAAAATATAACAAAATGAAGGAAAGATCTCTGCTATTAACAATTTGTAAAAATAAGTGTAATCTTTAAATACAATATTATTGATATTGGATAAAATACTACTTTGAAAATTTAACTGGTTTGAAATAAAGTTCAGAGCTTTAGTCTCTTCGACAAAGTTTTTTGATATGGCCCATAAAACTCGAATCACGATGTGCCCCTGTGTATTTTTTCGGCTTCAACTAATAAATGAGTGACCATAAAATTATGTCAACTGGTCGTATTCAATTCGAAATGATCTTGTGTATATATATATATATATATATATATATATATATATATATACATATTTATATAAATTTACATGTACAATGGTATATTGTATTACATTGTAGCAATGTGCAGTGTAAGGAGAGCCCGATGTTCCCATTCGTGTTTTACTGTTTTAATAATTCAAAACGCATTGGCGTGCGATAATACAGATTTGAATCCATTGAATATGTAATATACATAAGTACTCTTAAAGTGTATGCAATATGAAAAATATACTAAGTGTATTATCATGTAAGAGAAGGATTATTATTTCATGCTTATAACAGATTCAAACCGATAGGCATCGAAACGCGTACGAAAAACCCACACTTTACATATATATCTACCTGTAGATACTAAACATTGAAAAAAATTATTAGTACAATTTATTATTACAACATGTATCTTATTACAAAAGGAACACCTTGCAGTTTAAATTATTGTTATGTTAATTTCTAATTAATGAAAATTAATAAAGAATTAACAGTTAGTAATATTCTTATAGAAGGTTGTTAGAAATAATATATTTACAATTAAGCGTTGTCCTTAGAAAAAAAAAAACTTATCCTTATAGTAATTTTTGTCAAATGGTAGTTGATTAATTGTTAATACTAACTAGTGGGGTGCATGATATTGTGCCTTAAGGCAAATTGCTAGAACTTCCCGTAACAAAAATTATTTCATTTAAAAAGATTAACATTTTTGAAAAAAATTACTTTGAAATAATTAGATTTCGGGAAGTTGAAAAATAGTAGCAAAATAAACCTAAATGATTTAAATTTTAGTAACTTTTGTTAAGTAGTAGATGATTAATTAAATGCCAGTAGTTTAGACTGGGTACGGTTGTGCCAGGGTGCGCTAGACTGTACGCTAGACTGTACTGATTTAGAGATAGAGTCCAAAAGGAAAAGATTAAGTATGTTTATTCAAACAAGTTTCCATTATTGCATTGAGTCAGCGCCCTACGTTAACAAGATCTATAGATCAAATTGCTTTTAAAGAGTCAACAGTAAGTTTTCTACTTCGATTTCTTTTAATAATATCAATTACTTGATACAGATAGATCTCTTTGTTTATTATTTTGCTGTAAGAAGAACATTAGTAGTTTCATTATAATTCAATTAGTTTTTGCGTGAATAATTTAGCTCAGTCATAATGATTATATATTTTCAAAAGTACGGTTTTCCCCTTTTCCGGGGAAGATTAAAAAGATAAAAAAAAATCTAACTTATACAATATAAAAGAAAAAGCAAAAAATTCCTAGATAACTGAAAAAATAAAAAAAAATTGCTGATAAAAAAAGTGGCACAACTGTACCCAGTACCCATCTAGCCTTATGGATTAATTAATTTATCATTTTTAATTAATGAATTTTTGTCAAGTAGTTGAATTGTCAGTACTGAAAAATTGTTAGAAAAAAATTCACTCTAATTTTATTTAAGAGTGATCATAAATTTTTTCTCTGAAAATTTGATAATTTATTTTAGATTATTGTAAGGATGATTACTATATTACAGTTGCTATCAATATAGACTTCTCTACTGATTTCTCTATTGTGCAACAATTTTTCACCAATTCATTAATGTTCTATAGTATGACAATCAAGGTCTTCATGGAAAACTGATTTTTCGCTCCCAGGGCTTATAGGCATTACTGCACAATACAAATTTATGCTCGAGTTGTTACTAAATTATACCACACTTGATTTTTAATTACAAAATGTTTTCAAATTAGAATATCCGCCGATATTGTTACTTTAGCTATAGAAAAATTCTATATATTTATAATTTTTTATAATTCTATAAATCAATATAAAGCATTAGGTCAAAAAATTAAAAAAAGAAAAAAATGTACTAGATGCTCAACGATCAGTTACAAAATTCCTTTATCTAGGTGTTACTAGAAGGCAAGCATATAATTGATCATTCTCTTTCGGATTAGATGATTATTAATTTTTAACTTCCCGTAGGGTAAGTTATAGTAATTTTATAATAAAATTGGTATTTTCATTCGATGACATATTATATAGCTAACTTCAAGTACAAGCTGATATGACTACTGCTTGATATCAAGCTGTTGAGACAGCAATAGAGCATTGAAATTGTGGTTACAATACAAAGCTCTCTGCCTGGAACCACATTTAATATAAGCAAAATAATTAATAAATTAGGTATTGATTAAATGTTTTTTTTGCTGAGTATATTACCTAATAGAATTATTTTTCTCAATTTAAAGAGATATGACAAATATTTAAGTTAAATTAGTTTATCAGTTGACGATCAAAATATGTAATGGATATGTATCATAAATATGATATAATTATAACCTAACAAAATTGTGATTGATATATCAATATTTCTTTGTAAAAAAATATTTATCATTGATCAATATAAAAAGCTTTGTTCTTGCGACTCAGCGTTGTTCTATACACTCCTCAGACTGCCTGACATCAATCGCTAGTTATATTGGTAAAGAAAATATAGATCTAAAATATGCTACCAAATGGAAATAGGCCATACCAATGGCATTATTGTATCAAATATGACAGATAAGTCAACCATTGGGTTGCTTTCCAAAAAGCCATGAAATTATTAAGTATCGTCAGAATAGTTAATAGCACTCTTAAGTTCATTGCTGATACAAATATTCATTATTCATATATATTTTGCCTAAGGCCAGCATATTTTCAACTTTGTCGTCCCAACCTAACAGAGTGTGAAATGCTATTTTTTTATCAATATGATTAGAAAATGTTTAGTGCTGCCATAAAAGTCAGCACTAAAAGTCATAAATGAATGATAAATGTGTCTTAAGTTAAGTTGCAAATGATAAACTTATGTTTCAGACAATGAGCTAATTGTGAAGGTTATCTGTACATAGATTAAAATTACACTCAATTAGAAATACTAATAATGTATTATTACTAATAAACTCTCATAAATGTATATATATATATATATATATATATATATATATATACAAGCGTACATACATTTTTTCTAATGTATGCCAAAATGTTCAAAAACCTCCAAAACGTGAAAATATGCAAAAATTTTCAATTTTGATTTTTGGACGATTACAATAACTTACCTTAATAAAAGTTAAAAAATATTTATATTAGGTTGTCAAATATCTCCCTTCCGCTTTTTTGCTCTTGGTTTATAGTACAAAAAGGCGGAAGGGAGATATTTGACAACCTAATATTTATGGCTTATTAAGTAATACGTTTTTCATTATTTCCAATATGATATCTTACGATTAATTCCACTGCATAATAGTTTATTATATAATTGAATGATGCTAATCAATTACATAGATATGCAATAAATATTGTAAAGTTTTGTATTTGTTAATATTATTGTAATCTATATAGTGGGGTGCATGGTATCATGCCTTAAGGCAAATTGCTGGAACTTCCTGTACCGTAATTAAACATTCGAGAAATAAAAATAATCAATAATTGTTTTAAATAATTTCAAATAGATTATTTATTATAAATTCATACTGTAAGTTTTTAATATTCAAAATTACGAAATTCTCTGTAAAATTATGTTTTGCACACCGTCTACTCATATAAAATGTTATTTGAATTAGTTCAATCGGATGATCCGTTCTCTCAAAAACTGGATTACCGTTTTTACACCCTTTGCGCTTATACCTCCGAAACGGCAAAATTGCCTTTTGCATAAACTTCTCACGATTGAGTACGAACCGAATGATATTTCAATCATACAAATCGGTTATTCTATACTGTCGAAAATGTCGACAACATTCGTTTGAACCATATACGTGAAAAAAATCTTAGTACGAAACCCAAAAAAAATGACACAAAATATAGATAAACGCTAAACCTCCCTTTCAAAAATTTCAATAATGAATATCAATATAAATAAAATATATTTTTTTAAATTATTCAAATCGGACGCTTCGTTCTCTCAAAAACTGAGTTACATTTTTTGCTCTTTTTGCCCCGCTAGAACTGCCTATGCCTAAAAACTAATCAGCACATCTCCTTATCAATACAAATCGAATGTTTTTTAAATAATCGTCGACGAAAATTTGTATCCGCACACACACACACGTAAAAATATATAAAAATCTTCATTTACGATTTTTTGCGATTACTATAACTTACCCTACGGAAAGTTAATGAAGGCTTGAACAAAAAAAATTACATCTTCTATCGATCTTTGAACATGATATAAAAATGCAGTTGGAATACATTACTATTCACTCATGCATCACAAGGCTTCTAAATAATTACAATGGTCAAATGTCGAACAGTATATAAATTATAACTTAACTTTGTGTATATGTATGTATCTAAGGATATATATTTTATTATGAATATGATCATTAGTGTCATCTAATGAAGTTTATCAGCAAAGCAATAATTACTCCAAGTCGAATCATAAGAAGACCGGTTGCCATTACTCTACGATACAAAGTTGCAATATTATCGATCCTCGCCTTCGGATGCATACAGATAACTATATTAAAATGTCGTAAAATTTTTGACCTGGATTAGTAAGTATATAAACAATGAGCTATTGCTATTGCTAACTAAAGGTCGAACACTGATGTATTCATACATTCAATAAATATAAAAGTAATTTGTTAATATTTTATAAAACAAATAGATTTGCCATAGTGGTTGCTTCTCAGTAAAGAACAAGGCCGGCAACATTTGATGTAGAGAATTTAGGGCATAACTTGGAAATTAACAACATTGTTAGCAATTGGAATTTTAATACTATCAACAAATTATTTATATTTTTGCTATAGTAAAATTATTCATCATTTGACCCAACTTTGGCCATTGAGGCCTAATTTAATACTGTTCCGGACCTAATAAACATTCCAAATTTTACAAAAGTATATTATTAATGAACATTATTATTAGGTTCGAAAGGCCTATTTATTATAGGTAATAGCAATAAACAATTATGATAAATATAATAATTATAACATGGTAAATGCAATGTCAGTGATATGCGTTTGACGCTTAGAAGTTGTCGAAAAAAATTTAATATAAGTCAATGTCAATCATATATGTGTGACATAAAAAATAGTATTTTTCCAGGAGTTTTGGCAACAAAAAATTTTTTTGATACATTTTTTACATAATAAGTTACCTAAAAAAGCTACCATGGCTCATGTGAAAATTTTTCAGATATTATCGTGGCGATTAACGTGTTATTATGTTTATTGCCCAGATATTTTTTCTGTTAAAAAACATTATCGAAAAAAATGAAAATGTGTATATATTTTTACGTTTCAAAGCTTTCTGAACATTTTGGCATACTTATAAAAAAATGGGTGTATGCGTGTGTGTGTGTGTGTACGTGTGTGTGTGCGGATACAAATTTTCGTCTACGATTTTGGAAACACCGTTCAACCGATTTGAATAATTCAAAGAACATTCGATTCGTATTGATAAGGAGACGTGCTGATTAGTTTTTAGACATAAGCAGGTCGACTATACAAAAAGAGCCAAAAATGGTAATTCAGTTTTTGAGAGAACGAAGCGTCCGTTTTTTTCCTACCTAATGTAAGATGTTTTTTTTATTTTTTATACAGCAATCATGACTATATATATGTTTTATAAGCTATTGTGACGTAAATACAAATCTTAGGGTTCATTAAATGCAACCCAACGGTCGACCATTTTGTATCTAAATTAGATTTTTATTAAATTTCTTGTTATATATTAAATCTATAATTTTAATTGAAAAACTGATATCAACACTGCTTGATACCAAGCTCGTCGAGAAAGGTATGGGATGCGAAACCAAAAGTGACAACAAGATTTTGGTCAAAATAGAGATTTAAAAAACTTAATATTGAGTTATTTATTCTACAGATAAAAGTATTACACGCAGAAAAACAGATTCAAAAAAATGTTAAATACAAAAAACATTTTTCGTTCACATAAATACAAAAATTGATATAAAAATCTTTAATAAATTAAGTTTATGAAATTATAAGTTTATATTACAAAATAAATTTATACATTATAATTAAATTTTATAAATTTTTTGAATAAAATTTTAGCAAATTATAAAATTTTATTTAATTTCTTACGATATAAAATTATAAAGTATGAAATAACGATTATTATGGAAACTGTATAAAATAATAATTGCGCTTTTATTATTATTGAATAGCAATCACTACTATTCTTACGATTAGTGTTTCAAAGGATTTTATAATATATTTTTCTGCAATCTGGCATTATTAGAAGTACCCAAAGGTTGTACTTCCTCTATGTAATGAGCTTATTATTAGATACATCTCTAATTTGATATATATTGCAACAATGTCATTAGATCTATTTTCTAAGCTGGTATCACTACTGCTTGATATCAAGCTGGGCGAGACGAAAATAGAACATAGAGCTTGTACAAGAGTCTCGTACAAGTTGAGCATCGATATTTTAAATTAAGTCTATACCGATTTAGTTAATTGATAAATGTTAAATTCAAAAATATTTGTATCTGAAAATTATTTTTGAATAATTGATTATTTTTTCTAATTTTTGTAAATGTTCATTTTCCCTAATAGAAACTGATTAAAATTAAAACTTTTTCATATATAAAATTGTAGGATCATTTTATTTTCTATCAACATAAAAACTGTTTTATGGAAAATGTTACTCATTGCTGCTTCCAATAAAAGCCATCACAAATCTAAATTGAATATACAGCAAATGGAATATTTTTCACTAATAATCTTATATTAAACTTAATAATACTTAATAAAATTTAGCCAGTTTATTTACAATAACACATAGAAGCCAATTTCTTAATAAAATGGGAATGTTATGGTAACGCTAAATTAACGGGTCTATCTTTGTATGAATTGGTAGTCACAAACTGCCAAAAGGATATGTATTTGCTGTGCGATCAGCGTTTTACACATAAAACCTAATTTCACGTATGTGTTATCAAAGAGTCATCAGAAATCTGCACTTATGATAAAATTGATGTTTGGCTTTTGTGCTTTTGCAGGTTAGATTTTATGTGTGAAACTCCTGATCGCACAGCAAATAGATAGCTTTTTGACAGTTATTTACAGCCAACTTATACGAAGTTAACATAACCATAACCATAACATTTCTATACATTAATTTATGAACTTCAAGCTTATCCTTTTACCTTAAGAGAAATGAAATTGGATGGAAGTTTCCACATGCAAAAAGGCATTCCGAATTCTCTTTTCGCATAATTTAAATTCCCCTGTGTTTGCTCCTAAATCAAAATTACATCACCTTTAATATTTTATTATTAGACCGAGTTGTTCATCGATTCTAACCTAAGATCCAACAGATACATCCAGCAGTCGCAAAGTCTGAATCAGTTGTTCTAATGATAATAAATGTTAAGCGAATTAAATCTATTACGGTATTCAGGAACGTGTATTTATGCATAAGATTTCTAATGAAAATTTATGCACGCAAATTAATTTAATTAAAAACCCCTCCTTCGTGTTTTCATTTTACTCCTTCACTGAACTCGAAGTTAATTTTTCGTGGGCGCTATAAGGCTAAGAGATGCCCGAGGCCAAATGCAGAACTACATCGAAGCAAACTTGTTTGGCTTTATACACAAACGGAGGCTTCGGTTATATTATATTCACTTATACACTATCAAAGGAATATATACATATATACATTCAAATATACACACACACATATATATATATATATATATATATATATATATATATATACACATGTCGAGATTTGGTCGTTCGACGTTGAACATATTCTTAAAAATAATTGCAGCCAAATCGTCGAAAATAAAGAAGCCAATAAATAATAATAAATATTTATGCTGTTCGTTTCGAGCACGAAGTAGGTGTCACCATTCAAATGAAGACAAATGAAAAAAATCAAGTAAAACAGCAATGTGAGTGTTAAAAAAATATTTTTTTTTTACTTTTCTCTTCATTATTGATGTATTTTGTTGTAACTATATAGGTACATATATCTGCAGACGAATTGAGTTGAAATATAAATAATAGAAGTTTATAGTGAATTTATCATCAATAATTGAATTCGACTAACTAGTAGTGCAAGGGATCATGCCTAAAAGCAAATTGCTGGAACTTCCCGTACCGTAATTTAAAATTTTAAAAAAGCGCTAACATTTTTTGTAAACTGAATTTTTTTTCATTTTCAAATTTTTCTTAAAGCAATCTAGCTGCGTAGCTGTTTTAGGGACGAAATGTAGCGCGTAAGCGCCGCGTCGCAGTCTTACGGATAAACATTGGTACGGAACCCATAGAATTGAAAATTATTTTTTTACTCGCGAATTCCGAGATTTATGTGAATTTTTCCGCAGGAGCGGCAGCTTCCGAGTGGAAAGGGTTAAAATTAAAATCTTTATATAATATCTGATTATTTGATGTGCATATATCTAATGATCATTTTTGACCCCCAAATGGCATTTATTTTTCCTACTTCCTGTAGGGTTATAGTAATCGTTCAGAAATCTAAAATACATTTTTTTTGCATATCTTTACGTTTCAGAGGTTTCTGAACATTTTGGCATACCTTGGAATAAACTTATATGTGTGTGTATGTATGTTAGGATACATACATACAATTTTTTGAACTATTTTAATTTTAATTATTCAAAAAGCATTCGATTCCTATTTATAAGAAGACATGCTCAATGGGTATCAAAAACTTTCAAGAGTTGCCAAATTTTCAAAATGTTTTCTGAATTGTTCAAATTGGACGATCCGATCTCTCAGAATATAAATTGCCATTTTTAGCATTTTTGCCTTGTATCTTTGAAACGGCTGGACCTGCCTTTGCCAAAAACTAATCGGCACATCTTCCCCTTAATAGGAATCGAATGTTTTTTGAATCATTCAAATCGGTTGATCCATGCGCCCAAAATCGTGGAAAAAAATTCTATCCAAACACACATACATACACACACACACGCCTTTCTTTCATCCTTTTTTTTATTAAAACCAATATTATCGATACGTCCAAACTAAAATTTAATTGGATTTTAAATAATAATTTAAGAATGAAAGTAAATTAACTACAAAATAGTACTTTATATTTGAAATTAACATATTGCATTTCACAAGCTTATGATAGCAAAAAAATATATGAATATTATAAATGTCTCACATTTATAGAGATTCTGTATAAATACTTATTGACCAATATACAACATATTTTTAAAAACCAAATTTTGACTTATAGAAATTTTCCCAGTTTTTAAATGAGAGAACAAAAATATTTTCTATGAATTGTGCCAAAAATTTTTTGTTATACTGCATGTACATGCTATCATCCACATATGTGTTTTTTATAAAATGAATTATTAATAGAGAGAATCCGTTACTATAATACCACTTTCAGATTTATTAATATTCTATACACAGTTGAAAATAAATTTAAAACATCACTAAATTTTCAAAGATATAAAATATTGATATTCGTGGACACGGGGATAAAATTTCACCATTTCATGTTTCATGATCCGAACTGTATATTTAACGTGCTTTGAAATTATTTACGGTTTTATATCACAGCTTTCAAAATTGATGTTACAAAATCTGAAAACCAGAACCGCAAAATTTGCAAGTAATAAAACGAACATTGTAATAAAATGAATCATTCTCAAATTAATGAAAGTCATTTGATGGAGACATTCGTCCTCAGAGTTATTTCTATAAGATATGTTTTAAAAATATCCTGGTCATATATTTTTGTAGGAAGCAATTTAGGGGCCAATTCTTGGATAAAGTAGAAATATAATTTGCAGATAAGTGCAAAATTTCCCGTCATCGTCAAAAACTTTGAAGCAATTTTGAAAGTTCAAAAACTTTCCAAGGGAACTTTCCATTTCTATTCGATTCCCAAATGTCATACCTTGAAAGATTTTTGAAATTTCAAAATTTAGACGGAAAATTTTGCACTTATCTGTAAATTATAAAAAAAAACGGCTGAGCCAATCTTCTTACAAAACTGAACAACGTGAATTCTTATCAAGTTTCATCGAATGGCTTTTAAACCAGTGCAACCGTTTTTGAGAGAAATTGTGAATGGGTTGAGATTGAGAATGAGTTTCTAATTTTGGTCTCAAACGATCCAGATTGACTTGAAACGTTAGGAAAATATAAAATTAACAATCTGGTGAAAACTAACTTCTACTTTGGGAAGTTAATATTCATCATTTTCTCTAATGAAAAAATCGTTTAAAATAACCTTCCTTATACTATCTTACAGAATTACGGATCTGATAACTAATCATGAATTGAAGCAATTTAGGTATAAAACTAGGTATGAGTGTCATTTGGGGGGGGGGCGTCCATTAATTACGTAAGATTTTTAGGGGAAGGGAGGGTTTGACAAAAAATCACACAAAATTTTACGTTAGGAAGGAAAAGGTGTAGTAAGATATCACGTGCATTTATTCTTTACCTTAATTTTTTAAAATAAATTAAAACAATTTGAAAAAATAAAAAAAATTACAATTTTTTCAGGTAACTGAAAACGTGATATTTGGTAGGGGGTATTTTTGAAAATCACCGCATATCACCAAGGGGAGAGGATATCCAAAAATCCTTAAAAAATCGATCACATGAGTAATGGAAAGTTGCATTAACTTACTGGTATGTGTAAGTATTTGATTTGATCAATAAATATTGGATTTGTAACTCATTGATCTCTCTAACAAATCTTTTTGTTTGCTTGGCTAAGTATCAACTTGTCTACTTTTGTACCTGTCTACCTGTCGACCCGTTTACCTGCCTACCTGTCTCTAATCAATAAATCGGATGCTACGTTCTCTTAAAACCTGACATGTTTTGTACTCTTTGTTTAGTATCTCTAAAACATCCAGACCTGTCTTTGTCCATCGCCGTCGATACGAATCGAATGTCTTTTGAATGCATCTATCTGATGCTTCGTTCGTATAAAAACTGAATTCACATTTTTTGCACTTTTTACCGCGCTTCACTAATACGGCTTGATCTGCCTTTGCCAAAAAATTATCAGCACGTCTCTCCATCAATAGGAATCGAATGTTTCTTGAATCATTCAAATCGGTTGATCCGTGATCTCAAAAATTTGTTTCCACGGAAAGATTCACAGTCACACACACATACATCTACATACATTTTTTGTAAAGTACGTCAAATGTTCAGAAAGTTTTGAAACGGAACGACATGCTAAAACCATTTATTTTCGATTTTTTGCGATTTCTATAACTTAACCTACGGGAAGTTAATAAATGTAGTTATTGTTTTAGAAATATATCAGAATCAAAAACACATACTTTTTAAAATGATTTGGAAAAAAATATGATCAAATCATATAATTTTTATTATATTTTAATAACATGTAATTAAATTTTACAGCCTTATAAAGGTGTTAATAAACTTTCTAGAATCTAGAGTATAAAAATTCTAGAGTATCATTAACATTAAACAGTCGCAAATATAATGTGAGTGAATATCTGCTATATTGCGAATGAAACTTTTGAGAATCGACGCATTAGATGATTTTCCGAGTCAAAGTATTAGTTGAAAGGATAATTTTTTCTTTTCTTATCGAACGATAAAAGCCGAACTATGAATTACTCGACCATATGAATTTTTATCATGAAGCTTTTAGATAGTTGTCATCGGAACGCTTATTTATAGATTTTCGATGCTTTATTACGCCATAACTCAAGCAATTCACCATTTATTGTAGCGCTTCCTTTTGGCCGATGGAATTATTTTATATTGGTACCATATAGATTAGAGGAATCACAGCAACCAGAATTTCTCCACTCTTCTCGTACGAACAAAAATGTATATAGGGTAGGGCGGGGCACGAAGGTCCAATTTGAAATTAAGTAATTATACTATTTATAAACTAAAAGAACTACATCACAATACATAACCCGTGTCAGGCAAGCAATTATCGAACTATGTTCAATAAAATTTTCATTTATTCCTAATTATTGAAATGTGTTTTGAAGTAAAACTTCTTTAGGCGCGACTAGGGTGT
>NW_020538040.1:26609485-26658789 GCF_003426905.1 Ctenocephalides felis
CCGCGAAAGTGCACGGAAATGCGGTACGCCACAAATACTGATTTGTCATTGGCCAACGAACAAAGATTCTAATAAAATTTAGAGAAACATTATTTAATTTTTATAGTGAAATAAGGGACAGTCCCGGATTTCCACCTAGTGTCCCGGGTTTTTCTTAAAGCAATATTTGTCCCGGATTTTGATTTTTTGTCCCGGATGTCCCGGTTTTTCGAAATTAATAGTTAAATTAACAAAATGAAAATGAATTAATTATGAAGAAAATTGAAGAGAAAATATAGATAAAAAAATATAACATATAATATCATAGATAAAGAAGTATTGCATATAACAGTCAAAGTATAAAGCTCTTACTAAAAGTAAGCAATTATGATAAAAAAAGATTAATTTAAAAAAACTGTTTTTTTAATTGTATCCTTAAATAGCATTTATTATATAAACGACTAGCACCCTCCCCCCCGCCGACGTCCCGGATTAGCATAACTTAAATTGCCGTCTCGGATTTAACTTTAAAAATATTGTCACCTTAAGCAACACTATTTAAGTTCTAGAGTATAACTCAGCAAAAATGCAACGGAAATTCAACGGAAATGAGTTACGCCACAATACTGATTCGTCATTGGCCATCTATGAAATCATTCGAGATCATTTTGTCAAGTGTATGTAGATATCTACACTAGCGATCAACTGTCAATACGACAATCATATAGATTGCAAAATGTCAAATATCAACCTAACTAACGTTTGAGATTATGTAGTCAAAATGTAGATTTATAGAAAATCAAAAGCATAATCAATTCAACGAATATTAAACATTTTCAAACAGATTATTATAAATACTGTAACTTACATTATTCTTATTTTATAGATAAAATATAAGAGCTTATGAGTTGGACGGCGACGTCTTTATATGTAAATAAACAAAACTTAATCATTTGGATTTAAAATAAAGGACGTTGTCTATTATTAATCAGAATTATATAAACTGAATTTCAAAGTTAATTATTTTATTTAAAGTATATAAGTGAGATTTGAAACTTTAGCTAAATTAAAATACGAATTATTTTCGATATTCAAAATAATGAAAAAATGCGAATAAAAAAAATAAAAAATTTCCTAAAAGCAATTGTTTCGTCAATCAAAGCCGAAATATTTTTGAATCATTCAAACCAAATGCTTAGTTCTCTCAGAAACTGTCATTTTTTGCACATTTAGCTTTGTATTTTCAAAAGAGCTGAACTAATCTTTCTATCATAAGAATTGATTGCTATTTGAATGATTCAAATCGGTTTATCTATACGCCCGAAATCCTATAAAGAAAAAGAGCCTATAAAAAGTAATTTGGTTTTTGAGAAAACGGAGCGTTCGATTTGAATAATTCAAAAAACCATTTTATTTGTACTGATAAAATATAGTACAGTTTGAATTTTTGGGGAAGGCAGGTCTAGCGGTTTTCAGAGATCGAGTGAATATGCACATCAAATGATCAAATATTTTATAGAGATTTTAATAATAAGTATAAATTTTGTTTACATTTCTATGAGTTCCGTACCAATGTTTATACGTAAGACTGAAAAGCGGCGCTTACGCGCTTCAATATTTTCTCCGTAAAACAGCCACGCAGCGCGATTGCTTTGAAACAAAGTACAAAATTTTCAGAAAAATTCAAAGTATAGAAAAAATCAGAATATAAAAAATATTAAAGTTTTTCAAGTAAAATGTTTTAAAAATTTCAAAATTCACAAAAATATCACAACCGAAGTTTTTTTTTATTTTAATTTTTAGTACAGAAAGTTTCAGGAATTTGCCTTTATAATTTAAATCGAAGCAATATCTTGCGGCATAAATCGACACTCTCGATGTCGTTTATAGATGACACTCGTACACACAGGTCGTCAAGCTGTTGCCTTCTATAGGCAACGGTCATGAAAAAATAGTTTAACTAAAAACTAACTTAGATAATGAAGACAATCATTGTAATAACAGTTTATGCAACATGTTATAGTTTTAATTATTTAAAAATAAAAAAAATGTGATTCCAACTTCATTATTACTATATATTACATTGTGCCAGTGTTTTTTCTCCTCGGTCCTTTATACATGTGTGATTGTAAATTCAGTTGCGTTACATATAATACCAATACCAGCGCAAATTTGGGTGCGAGCAAATGGGTCATTAAAACAACATAAAATGTTATTTTTGGAAAGCAAAGTACTCCTTCACATGCAAAGCTGATTTTATACGAGTTTCGGCCAAATAAAAAATGATTTATAAAAATAATAAAAACCGTAATGATACTAACCAACCGAACGAACGCTAGATTGCTATTCGCTAGATAAGATAAGATAATCAACTAATTTCAACAGACAAAGAGAAGACGCAATAAAAAAAATGTCGTCCGTCAAGGTAATAAGTAATAATGAGATTTAACCAGGGCTGAGAAGAGAAGTAAGTAATTGTTTGTTAATTGTGAATCGAGAATTAATTTATTATGTGCAAAGTTGGTACTGGTATTTTGCCTTGAGGCAAGTTACATGAACTTTCCGATATGTGTAATCAATCGACTTAATCAATAAAAAATAAATTAATTTATGAGTGACTAAAAGTATTCCGAGGGGATTTATTACACATAATTGAAAACGAACGAACACGTTATAGTCGGAGCATTTCCTAAAAGCAAATTTTCAAAAATCAATAATTTTTATAATTGAACCAATTTCGGTAAGACTTTATTGGTTTAGTATGTTCATTAAAATCAGACACTCTATCATAATACCAAGTACATCGTCTGATTTTAATTTTAACAAACGTCAAAAAAACTACTCATTTTCTTAAACTTTGATGAATTTTTAAAATTAAACTGCTTGTCATAAGGTCGTAATATTTCAGTAAGTTCTATAAGACCATGTATATATCGCTAAAAAAAGTTTCATAAAAATAGGCTTTATTTTCAACAGTTTATTACAAGTAAACGGCTCGGTAGATTGTCACCTAAAACTAATCAGTATTACTCCCAACTAATATTTTTCGAACGGTTTTTGATTTTTCGATAGTTGGTATGAGCTTAAATGTGCACAAAAAGTTTAACACTTTTTTCCAAATTTCAAAAGAACGGCTCGGTTGATCGTCACACAAAACTGACAGTTTTTAAATTTCTGAAACCGGTTCAGGCGTTTTCATGCAAACATCGATGAAAGGTCTAATTTTGACAAATGCCAAAAAAACGATACTAATTCTTGCAAATTTTGACAAATTTTTAAAGCTAAACGAGTTGTCGTAGGGCCTTTATATTTTAGTATGATCTAGAAAACTATGGTATCTACCGTCAAAAAAATAATAATAAAAATCGTCAAAAAAAATTTTTTTAACACTTTAGCACAAGAAAACGCCCCGTCCGATCTCTACCAAAAACTCATCAGCACGATTCCCAACCAATATCTTTCGAACGGTTTTTGAATTTTCAAAATCGAACTGCGGGCTAAAACACTATTTCTAAAAAAAAATTCACTTGTCTGCTATTTACAAAGAAACAGCTTGGCTGATCGTCGCGCAAAATTCATAAACGCTAGTCTTCATCGCGATACGTCGAATGGCTTTAAAATTTTTGAAATCGGTCCAGCCGATTTTTTGAGAAAACGTCGATTTTCGGCAAAAAATCTGTTCACGTACACACACACACATATACTTTTTCCAAATTTGGTCTCATTCGATTCAGAATGGCTTGAAATGTCGAGAAAACATAAAATTAGCGAATCGGATTTTTTTATGAAAACATAAACTTCTCCTTCAGGAAGTTAATAATATTATTGTTAAAATAAGCAAGAACGTTTATTTACAAAAAAAACAAATTTTTGATTGTACAGTTATACTAGTTAATTAAAAATGTCAATAACATTATTAAAAAAATTATTTTTTGTTAGTCAAATTTTTGAGTTGCAATTCGCGAGTATCATCATAAAATTTGAATAAAAAATAGGCATATTATTAATTTCAAAATCTGCAAAAAATATGTTTTTCTATTAACGATATAAATGTGCTATATGTGACCACACTTTGTAATATATTGCCAATAAAACTAAAACCCGTTGTCTTGAGAAACTTCTACGGAAACTTTGCCTATATTCGTTCTAATACATCTAATAAATAACTTCCGTTCTTGAATGAAAATCACCAATGAACCGGTTAAGATTTGCATATTTTTTTGGTCGAATCACAGAATTAATTCACGATGATGTTTTTTTATTTAAATTAATAATAAACTCGTCTCGTGTATTTTTTTCTGATTATCGCAATAGTTCACAATTAATCAAAAAATGAAAAATACCATGTGGGCAGTAACCGGGGGGCTTGGTCACACATAATTTAAAACGAAAGCTTCATTAGTGAATATACAGAAATTAATTGGAGTTAGACATGAGAAAGAAATTAATAAATGTCAAGCAAATGCTCAATATAACATATTAGATCGGCTTAATTAAATTGATATAGAAATGATAGTTTAATTCAATTTTAGGGTTACGTGCCAGAAGTTGAATGTAATGCAATGTAATGGAATAGACCTAAAATTATCTTATATTTTAATAATATGAGCATATTTACATTTTTTAAGGTGGTCCTTTCCGAATTTCTTTTCCCAGGGGCTCAAATGCATCCAAATTGATAAAAACTAATTCTTTAAAGTTTTAGTTCTTAAGATAAACTCTAAGATAGTTTGCACTTCAACCAAATTTTTTATATATCTTCTTCCTATTTTGTCGGTATTTGTTAGTAGTATGTGTAATAATTATCCATTACTATTAAAATTAAATATTTATTTGCCAAAAAACTGCAGATTTTAGGATCAGAATAATAAAATCGACCATATATAAATGGTTAATATTGTCATTAATGTGAATGAAACATCAACTGCTTATATTAGGATATGTTCCATTAAATTTACTGAATGTCCTATACTGGACAGTTGTAAATAAAAGAGTTAATAAAAAAAAATATTAGGATATGTGATTAATGTTTAAATTTCGTATCTTTCAAGCTCATTGTATTAGTTATTAAGAAACATGTCTTGTAAACTTAAAAAATAGTACATATATGATACTGCAGTTGTTTTTATGTACTACGCAAAATAACATTTTTTTGAAGATGTGCATTGTTTATGATTCATACATATCATTTTTTTGTAATCAAGCTAATTGTTTTAGAAATAAATTGGCTTAACAATATTTTTATTATTTGTACTACTATATTAATACAAACACCGTTTTTGATGATGAAAAATGTGCAAGTTATTAAAATAAACATAATTGTCTTGTGAACATTTATTTTTGTATCAAAAGCAGCAATAAAAAGAGAGCTAAATTACTGCATAGTGAGCAGTACAAGCATTTAAATTGTAAGCATTAATATTCAATTTTTCAAAAATAAAATTATTAAGTATTTCATCATTTCATTAATACCTTTTAGTACATTTTTTCAAAGGAGGACCTCTCAAAGTCGACCGATTAAAAATTTTAAATGCAAAGTTTCACAAAAAGTTTTAGTTGTTAAAACCTTGTGGAAATTGTGTTATTATTTTTTACTGTGGTTCTAGAAATGTTATTCACGTTCATGGTTCCAAAGTGTTACTATCACTCCAATTTGGCTTGACGTTAAGTTCTGGGACACCGTGTATATATAATTTTATATATGACAATCATTTCGTAACAGTTCAAAGTAAAATGTAGGAAACTTTTCAATTAGCCAGAATATCATTGCATGCTTATTTTATTATAGCATTTGTTCGTTACGTCAATCTGTTTTTCTTAATAATCACATTGAATGTATGTAATATCACACTCTGGCACACAAGCAATTTGTTCGTAATGTTTCAAGTGCACGCTCAAAAAATCTAATGATAATTTAAGCTTAACACGCTTCAATATAAGAAAAAAAACGATTTTCATTTCGGTGTTTGAGTTTTGGCAAAATTTATATATATATATATATATATATATATATATATATATTAACAAAGTCTAGTAATCGGGCATAACATCAATAAAAAACATGAATTTCTTTCAAAAATTTATTTTAAATTCATACGTTTCGGCTATAATCCTAGCCTTCATTCAGTGGAAATATTAGTTAATCTTAGTGTTAAATTGGAAAATTTTTAAAATGGTAATGCACTACACTATGTGTTATAAACATTAAACTTGTAATTACACAATATTTTCACAAAAAACTAATTTAAAAAATCACAATTAGATAATTTGTTGTTTGTAGACTGGTAGAAGGTTTATACCGTTATTTATAAATTTTCATTCGATTTTTTTTGCTATTACTATAACAGTTCAAAATACATCATACAAATTATTTAATAAAACATATTCTTGGAAGAAGAGGTTGTAGTCAATATCATATATATATATATATATATATATATATATATATATATATATACATTTCAATATATATGAACATTATATATAGTTTATATATAACGTATGTAATTTCATATTTCAGTTGAATATCAAAAGCTCAATAGTTTAAAAACTATTATTTGGTTATTGAATTTCACAACGCAGCAAATATAGAAATGTATAAATATGAATATGAATATGAATATTATATACATATATATATATATATATATATATATATATATATATATGTGTGTGTGTGTGTGTATATATACATGCGTGTGTGTGTGTGTTGATATATATACATTATATAATTCTTGTGTGCGATTTTAACTTCTGGAAAAGTGGCATTATTAATATAATATTAACACTTAAGTACTGACCTTTGATTTAATGGGCCATTATCATCATTAATTCTCTAGACTGCTAGCTACCTGAAATATCAAAATAAATTAATTTTTCAAATGTTCTGATATATGGAATATGAAAAATTTATGATTCATGTATGATGTAATATATTTTGGATGTCTTATTTTTATACCGTGTTTTTTTGTGATTCAATAATTATTCAATAGCAAAAAATTTTAATTATTTTTCTAACTATATTCAAAATATGTGTAAATTATTTTATTAATTTTTTTTGAACTTGACAAATTCTTGAAAACATAGAAATATATTATTTTTATATAATTTTTGTATAATAAAAAAATAAATTCTGAAAAATATGTAAATCATTAAATATAATACAATGATTTTATAAATGTTGAAAACCTCTAAAATAATACGATACTTGGTGTGTTTTGTAAAGTATATAATCAAATACATATTCTCAATTTGCATTGCATGTCCAAGCACCTGATAGTTTTCCTGTATATGACCAAATTGCAGATTTTTCATCTGAATACTTAATTGAACCAATCAAACATTTTGACACGCAAGCCTTGCCCTATAACATCTTAAATCGTGTGACCCAATCATAAAGTTGAGACCATAAATTACGAATAAATCATCGAAAACGAAATCCCATATGACGTAATACTTGAACCGTTCCTCCTGGTAATAAAATATTTTCATTTTGAATTTTGCATATGACAAATCTATATACTTATGTCATTACTTCTATAAAAACTGCACCCAAAACTCGTGAAAATGCTTAAAGGCATATGAAATTGCAGTCCCCATAAAAAGAATATCCTCTCCTCCATCAGGGGAAATATTGTCGAGCGGGCGTTGCGGAAAGGGACTTACAGCAAATCACATCACAGTCTGGTGCCTGTGCAAATTATACGATTTTTGCATAAGGGGAGACGGGAAACCGTTCCGAAATTGGTTTTTAAAACATTTTCATTTTTATTTTATTAAAATGTTTAAATACTTTAACGATGCAATATGTTGCGACGGCACTTACGACGACGTAGAGTCGTAGACGCACGCACACGTGCTAGAGAAGAATTCAATTTTCACAATTGATATTTGAAATTGAAGGAGAGATGAAAATGTCGGTTATTGAAATTGTTTGAAATAATTTAATTGTCCGGGGTAATGTAAATATATATATATATATATATATATATATATATATACTAGTTACCTCTGTCCTCTGTACATTAAATCTGTACATATATATGATGATAGTTTTATCGACGTTGATACATATTTGAAATATTTTTGCAGCCCAATCATCAAATTAAGAAAAATTAAATAGAAAAATTATTTATTCCATTAAACGTTTCGACACTTGATGTGTGCCATCATTCAGTAATCAAACCAGGAAAAACACGAAAAAACTTATTATGAAAAATGTATTGAGCACTAAATTTGTGTGAAAGAATAATATACTAATATATTAATAAACGATGAATTAAAAGAGCACAAATTGCCCTCCTATATTGTATGTATTCAATAGTGGTGCATCATAAACACTGATCAAGGTTACGCATAAAAAATTTTTCTATTTAATTTTTTTTTAATTCGACGATTGGGCTGCAAATATATATATATATATATATATATATATATATATATATATATAGGGTAGGGCGGGGTGCAAAGTTCCAATTTGACTTTGAGCAATTATATTGCGAAAACCAAACCAGTATCACAACAAATAATACATATCAAACAAATTACTATTCGACTATGTTAGGTAAAACCAGCTACTTCATCATTGTAAAAAATAAGTTTTTTTGCCGTTTGTCAAAAATTTGTCACCTGCTCGCTCTTTTTTACCCCATAGCCAGGGTAAGATGAGAAAGGCAGGGGGCAAACAGATCCAACGTCTTATTTTTAATTCTAGAGGGATTTTACGAAAAAAGAACTACTATAATTATTAATTAAATGCCAAATACATTTTATGGAAACATTTTTGACAGAGACTTAACACTGTATATAAACTTGATCTAATATTTTATCAGTAATATTCATCAGCAAAGTTGGAATAACTATTTAGTTAATTTATCTCTTATAAAATTGCTTTATTTTAACTTGATTTACTTCTTTATTCACTTATTTTACATTGTTTTCGCCTTTTTTAGGGTAAAGGTTCAGTTGGTCCTTTTTACAAAATAATGACAATTGCTCCAAGTGTTCAAAAATTAGGATTTTTGGTTAAACTACAAATTCAAAGTGTTCGACATTGGTCAATTTTGAGAAGACTTCCTTTAAAAAAATCACTCACGTAAATAGTTTCACACGCATTTCACTCATTGTCATTTGAAATAAACAAATAACTAATAATTAAGACAAAATAATCCTTTTTTTATTACAAAGAAATTTATCAAAACTAAAAATATGATTTTTTACATTTGACCATGCGTTAAATTGTTAGGAATTCTGAGGCCAAAACTACAAAAGCCCTACCCTAACTATTATGGCAATCGTTTTTTTGCCCTTATTCCTCGAGCTAAAGGGTAAGTAATAAGCAAGTCATTATTTCTATCAATCATCTGTTCCAAAATGCACATGACTTCAATGATGAATTGCCAAAACTGATGCTGCATTTAGTATTTGGCTAGTAATAGATATATTTCAACAACAAAATCAGACAATTGAGAAGTTTATAACAAAATAAAACAAGTTAATAATTTAAAAAAAGTGGTTGACCGTTGGGTTGCCCTTTCGAGAAAATATTTGGTTAGATAATATCTTTATTTTTTATTTGGTCAATCAAAGCTCAGAGTCCTATAATATGAAACTGTCCGCATAGGTAACAAGAAGAACAATCAAATAAAGTATGCAATATTATGTATATTGCATACTTTATACATTACATAAGTAAGAAAAATTAAGAAATTAAAAGAATACTAGCTGTAAGTGGAATTCTGTCTTAAGGCAATTAAGGCATCGTGCCTTAAGGCAAATTGCTGGAACTTCCCTTACCAAAAATTATTAATTTTTTAAAAACGATTAACATTTTTGAAAAAAAATGTACTTTGAAAAAATAAGATTTTTGAGAAACTATATATATGGACAAAAAATTACTTTTTTTTTGAAAAAAAAATTAAAAAAAAAAAAAAAAATTTCTTTATTTTGACATATTGTGGAAGATCTGAACTTTTTTTCAAAGCAATTGTACTGATTTAACTGCATAGGGACAAAATATAAAGCGCGTAAGCGCCGCGTCGCTGTCTAACGCATAAGCATTGGTACGGAACCCATAGGAATGTTAACAAAATGTATACTTATTGTTAAAATCTCTATAAAATATCTGATAATTTGATGTGCATATGTCTAATGATCATTTTTGCCAGCCAAATGGCTAATTTTTTTTTTTTTCCTCCATATCTCCGAAACCGCTAGACCTACCTGTATGAAAATTTTATCGATTCTTTATCTTGTCAATACAAGTAAAATACTTTTTGAATTATTCAAATCGGATGCTTCGTTCTCTTAAAAACAGAGTTACCGTTTTCGGCACTTTTTGCCCCGTATCTTCGGAACGGCTAGACCTGCCTTTGCCAAAAACTAATCAGCACGTCTTCTTATCAATACGATTCGAATGTTTTTTGAATTATTCAAATCGGTTGATCCGTGTTCCCGAAATCGTCGACGAAAATTTGTATTCGCACATACATACACACACACACATACACACACACACACACGCACACACATACATCCATTTTTTCTTAGGTATGCCAAAATGTTCAGAAATCTTTGAAACGTAAAGATATATAAAAAATTTCATTTTCGATTTTTTTGCGATTACTATAACTTGCCCTACGGGAAGTTAATAATAAAACGAAGTAACAAAAAATATAAAAGAAAAAGTTGGCTTTGTGTGAAGTGTTGCCGACTAAAGCAAACACATTGATGATAAAAAAATAACCCAAATAAAAAAATATATATGGAATACGTTGGGCTTCTAAGTCCGCGGGTAAAAAGAGCCACCACCGATATCTTGAAAATAAGCAAAATCAGGAACTTTTTGACAGCAGTATTTAAAAGTAAAGGGCGATGTTTGAAAATGCTTATCGAAAGCATTTTCTTCAGTTGTTAGTTTTTTTGGTTGTGAACACTGTTGTTTAGTTTACGAGACCTCAATATAATTTTTAATTGTACATTATATAATTGTTTTATAAGATGTAGGGGGAAGTCCTGTAACGGCGGACGGCACCAAGCACCGGACACTCTATTTAACACGTATTATTTAAGCGAGTATAAATCTTTTCATTTCAAAATACAAGTGAACACTCTACACATATGCAGACATTCCAAAGTGTGGAAATGGCTACATATGTGATCAATGCAGGTTACTTTGAAATGTCCGGTACTAGGTGCCACTGTTTAAAATCATATTTTTTGATAACGAAGTTTGATTGATAGTATAATTTATTTTTTAGCAAAGATTGTGGTTTCGTTAATTTAATTTCATTTCTAACTTTATTATTTAACATAAATCATAATTTAATAAACATTTCGTGAAATATTTTTTGATTTATTTATAAATGACCGTAGGTGTCCGCCACTAGGGGACTTCCACCTTTTGTTAATTTCAAGTTAGGTTCAACATTTTTTTATATACTTTCTATAAAAACTTACCGGTGGGTGGGGTAAAAACGACCAATTGAAGCTTCGCCCTGGCAAAGATGTGACAATAAAAACGTAGTAAATAAAAAAGTAAATTGAGTTAAAAAAAACAAAATTAATAGTTATTCTAACTCTGCTGATGAATATTTTTTATGAAATACCAGATCTAGGTTTTATACAGTGTAATCTTTGTACAAAATGTGCCCATGAATTTTATATTTTGCATTGGCTGAATAAATTAGCGATTCCGTAAAATTTCTTCAAAGATATAAATAAGATATTAGATCCGTTTGCCCTTACCTGTACTATGTTACCCTGTCTATGGGGTAAAAAAGACCAGGTGACAATTTTTTGAAAAATAGCATAATCTGTTTGTCTATTATACGATAGATGTCTGTTTGATTGATAGGTGTTATTTGTTTTGATGTTGTTGGTTTGGTTTACACACTACAATTGCTAAAAGTCAAATTGGACCTTTTTGCCCCGTCTTACCCTATATCATAAAAATTATTTCGTCGTTCTAATTATCTACGAAATAAATTCCTTACTGATTGTGACCTTAACAGATTTTCTTTCATACAAGTTTCGTTCTTGACGTAGGTACTGTTTTTCCTATCCAAATCTCGTTTCAAGGATACAAAGAATAGTATACAAATAAAAGACGAAGCTCTGAATTGGCTTTTCGCCCGACAAAACGACAGAACGACAAAACGACCACGAAACTCATATAATTAAATACAAAATGAACGAAATGAGGAACTCAGGCGCGCCCCCAGAAACAATTGGAAGGGGGCCGAAAGAAATTTTACTCATTATTTATTATCTACAATTAAAAACAGTTACACTACAATTGAAAACCGTTGTCACAACTGCATGACGCCTACTGCTCAAATTGGGATTGAACGACTTCTTCTAGATGTAAGTTGCTAAAGATTGTTTTCTCATCTATTCACTTTACTAGTTTTTTTTGTCACCTCCAAAAATTAGATGGTATCTAGATAAAAAAAAGATCAAACTTTTTTTTTAAATATAGTTATATAAATTAACTATTTAATTACTGTTATATTAATTAATATAATTAATTAATAAGCTAACTAACATTTGAAAAACTATTGATTTTAGCATAAGAATATATGTCTTCACGTTTGGTAAAAATATAATTTAAAACGAAAGGAAAACTAGATCGGACTCATATTACAAAATTGGTACTTTTTAAAAATATCATGATAAGGCCATAACAATAAGGACAATAAATGATTGGCCATTAAATGAGAAAATTTAGTTTCAATAATTGAAAGACCAGAAAATTACCATATTGCACGAAGAAAATCTGACACAATTGATCTATAAATTTATAATGAAGAGTAATATTTTCATATACGTGTTTTATTTAAAAACAACTCGCCTATTACATTTCCGATATTCATTAATTTTAGTCAAAACGTTTTATTAAATAATATAATTTTTTTTATTTGATTATTAATAAAACAAAATCTACAGAAGTACATGTAAATGTTGAAATAAAATCGTCTTTCAAAATCGTCAAAATATTCAATATAGAGAAATAATGAAATAAAAATTATACTAAAATTATGCTTTTTAGATTTAAGTTGCTAAAGATTGTTTTCTCATGTATTTTACTTTACCAGTTGCAACCTGCAAAAATCTAATAGTATGTTAGTGAAAATTTCAACCTAACCTGTTTTTTATGAAATAGTTAAAATTAGAATATTAAGTTTAATAAATATATGAAATATAGATACTTGCCATCACAATCAATATATAGATTAAACAAAGAAATACAAAATAACCATGATATTTACATACAACTTATTCAAAGTTATCAAAAAATATTTTTGTAGTATTTTTAATAGTTCAAATATTATTTATTTTTATATTTTATTTCAATCTGACGGTGTAGAAATACATATCGTGGTTACAAAATCTTTATTATATAGTAATATTTAATGAAACACAACGCTGCAAAATATTTTATTTACTCTTACCATTTTGTGAAAACGGCAATTATTTTTAAAATGTACAATTTTTGTAAAAATGGGGGATAGAATTCAAAATATTCAATAATTTCAACACTATATTCTTTTCCACCGACTCTCTTATTAAGTGTTTGAAGCGCGCCAGAAAGAAATGGCATTTAATGAGAATTTAATGAAACCTGGGCCGATTTTCCGGTCATTTGTATAATGCTTGTACTTCTCTCTCTACGTAAAATATCCCTGAAGGGGATATTGTTAAATAAAATGTACTTCCGCCAACAGAAAATCAGTGTTTGGAATTTCTTTCAGGGACGTTTCTTTTTTCAATTGCGCCTTGATTAATTTTCAAAGACAAAAGTTGGTTTTAATCTAAATTTAAATTATTTTTTTCCAAAAGTTTTGCTGACAATACGGAAACTGGGCTTAATTGCGATTTATATGAGAAAAGAAATAAATTTTAAACTTTTGCTGGCACACAAAGATATTGAAAATCTATTCGAACTCTAATTTTTGCCATTAAGTCACGCTTGAATTAATCTTTATATATATATATATATATATATATATATATATTTGTGTGTGTGTGTGTGTGTGTGTGTGTGTGTGTGTGTAGTTAGAAGGCAACCCATATGTTAACTCTTTCTGTTGGGATTGTATTAGATGTATTTCTAATAGTAATGTTAGAAAAGCTATTTCTTACTTGGAATTTATTACCTCAAGTGAAAATCTGATATCAATACAGCTTAATATCAAGCTGGCTAGGAAAAGAGTCAAACACGAAAAAAGTAGTTGCTTCTCCAAGTTCTTAACAATTACAATTTTGTTAGTTTTTGATAATGAATAAAGCTGATTTTAATCACTTTTTACTTGATTCAAACCAGCAGAAAAATATATACTGTAGTACTAATTTTAATTTATAATCATCAATATAATTTTATGTAATCCAGTAACACAATTGTATTAAATAGTAAACTTTCCCATTTCTAACTTCAGGATCTATTTGGATATCCGAATCACTAAGACTTACACCTAGTTTACAATATTTAATTTATATATCATTACTAATTACAGCAATATGATTATTATATCATCGAATAAAACAAATCTGTATCAGAGTTAGTAAACTTTCCAGGTTTTCTAGCCTCTAGATCGATTCTTATAATTATTAGAATAATACCAAGACTACACTTAATTCATAATATTAACTTCCCGTAGGGTAAGTTATAATAATCGCAAAAAACGAAAATGAAAATGTTTGCATATCTTTACGTTTCAAGATCTTCTGAACCTTTTTAGCATACCTTAGAAAAAATGGATGTATGAATGTGCGTATATGCGGATAAAATTTTTTGTCGACGATTTCGAAAGCGCAGATCAAACGATTTGAATGATTCAAAATACATTAGATTCCTATTAATGAGAAGATTTTCTCATTAGTGTTTGGCAACGACAGGTCTAGCCGTTTCGACGATACAAGAAAAAGTACCAAAAATAGCAATTCAGTTTTTGACAGAGCGGAGTGTACGATATTAATGATTCAAAAAACATTTTATTTGTATTAGTGGAGAGAACAATTGACATAGATTTTGGAGAGGCGGGTTTAGCGGCTTCGGATCCAGAAAAAAACGGTTGAAGAAAATTCCACTTAGCGGTCAAAAATGATCATTAGACATATAAATATGAAATTATCAGATGTTTTTTTAAAGGTTCGATTAATAAATACAAATTATATTTCCAATTCTTTGGGTTTCGTTTCACTTATATAGTTCAACAAATTTTCTTGACATTTTTAATACTGTGGATTATAGGACTTGAATGGTTTCTAAAATTTTCAAAATAATTCAAAATTTTCAAAATGTCAATGTTTTTGAACCATTGGTTAACCATGGGCTCTTGAGACTGTAACCTTTTTCTGTTGAGACTGTATTAGATATATTTACAATATCAATGTAAGAAAAGTTAATTTCTACTTGAAATCCATCATCTCAATAGAAAATCTAATATCAATACAGCTTGATATTAAGTTTTCTAAGATGAGGATCGAATTTCCAATTCTTTGAGTTGCGTATCAACATTTATAATGTTTAAAATTCACTTATATAGTTCAACAAATTTCTTCGACATTTTCGATACAATGGGTCAATCAACTTCAATGTTTTCTAAAATTTTCAAAATAATTGAAAATTTTCAAATATTAGATGCTTTTGAAAATCTTCATCAAATTTCAAATTTTTCGAAGAAGTCGATTTGTTTTCGGAACAATCAAAAAAGATAAAAAATGTTTAAGAAAAATCAAAATTTTTAAAAAGAATGAAACTTTATCAAAATTTTAAAGCTTTTTAAAATCCTTACATTACGATACGGTAAGTTCCAGCTATTTTCCTTAAGGCACGATGCCATGCACCACTTTAATTTAAATATCTTTATTAATTACAGCACTATAAATTTATATTATCTTTTACCACGTACCAGTATCAGAGTTAGTAAACTTTCTGGTTCCTAACCCCTGGATCTATTCCGATGCAAGTCTTAGAAGATAAATCTAGAGATGTATGCATGGATTATATCAAATGTAAGAATGAGACGCGTTCTATTCTCTATGATGGCTCTTGTGGAATATTCCGTTGGGACATTAGAAAAATCTTTATTTAAAAGCTTCATGGGCATTTTGTACGAATGACACGCTGAGTGGGTGGATTGATTTGTAGACGGGAACTTTCACGAATGTTTAGAAATGTTTGAAACACGAGGTTTTTTCACAGAATTGTAAAGAATACTTGATGTTTGACCTGTGTTGTATAATGATAAAAAATCGCTTAGGTCTGAATGATATCGTAGGAAAAAAATTGAGATTTCTTTACAGGGATAAGTTTTGGTGTTATAATTTATGCACAAAAAGGTTATTATACATATCATATATTAATATTCTTTATACGTACATAAAAAAAATATTAATCCAAAATTAACTAATGTATCTATAAATAAATAAATCCATAATTTACGTATCTATTTAACTACCCACATAATTAAAGAGTGCACATAAAACAAAAATCCGATTTTTTTTATAATTTTTTTTTTTTAAATTAACTTCATATAGGATTGTTATTGGACACAATGTAGATATCGGATTTATATTGGACACAATATATGCTAAAATATATGTGGCAATTGATTTTTTTAAGGCAGGTTAATTTAAGCACTTTTAGGGAGCTTTCATTACCACGTGAGGTTCATAGGGAGTGAGGAGATTGACAAAAAATTTCGAAATATTACGTGTGGAGAGGGGAGTATAGTAAGATATCACTTGTATTTACTTTTTACCTGAGTTTTTTAATAAAATCCAAACATTTTCAAAAAAAAATCAAAAAACTTTTTTTGTAACACGTGATGTTTAGTAGGGGGAGGGAAGTAATTTTGAATATCACAACATATCACCAAAAGGGAGGAAGGGGTTCCAAAAGCCCTTAAAAAATCGATCACGTGATTAATGGACCCCCCATTAGTGCTAGTAATATAACAAATAATATTAAATTGTAATAAGTTCATATTCATACTTCGACTATAATATATCATAGCATCGATGATCCATGGTATGGATAATTATCAATTGAAACAACAATACTAATCCGAAAAATAACAAAGGGTAATAATGTTTTACGAAAATTGCCAAAATATTTTACATTCATTTAAAAAAAAAAACATCAATATATGCATGTGTGTATGTATGTATATGCATGTGTGTATATATAAAGGATATTACTCACCTAGGGCAAGTCTGTGAGCTGAGTTAAACTACAACTCAATTCAGGGAAGAATAGTGAGAGATTTTCCATTGTCAAAACGGGATATTTTCAATTGAAAACATATTTTTGATCTATATTTTGAAACTGAACATTGCTACTGCACGATGTCAGGTTGTCCAGAGCGAGCTTAATTGTAATTTGTAATTTAAAAACACAAAGCCCCAAATTTTCACAGTCTTACCACAAACCTCTATTTCGTGATATTCATTTTAGCAACGAAGCAATTTTTTATCCCGACTTCAGTCAGTAAATATTTCTCACTGAATTTTAATTCAGATTTTTTTGAGCTCAAGAAAAAACAATTCTTAGATATTGGCGAAGAAAAAGTTACTATCGATAAAACTACACGCGTCAAATTATCAATATTCACTTAATTAATGAAAACAGCGGTAATGATAGGTATATCAATACCTTAAATCTCCAAATGTGCCAATTTAATTTAAATGAAGATTAAGGCTAGTACTTTTAATGACTATCAATATGCCCCAAAAACAATTTTATGTGCCATACTTTGCAGTGGGTAAACTATTCGTATTTGTTTTAGCTGCTTCTTTCACTTAAATACCAGATATTTTTACAATCGCAACAAGTTAGTTATTTTTATGCAATAATTTTTCTAGAAATATTTTTCATAGCTGGAGATTTGCCGAGTCAGTTAGTATATATAAATAGCTAGTTTAACATAAGAAGTTTTTTGAGCAGGCATTCATCCAGATAATACAAAAAACTAAATTTTTATTTAAGAAATTAATTTTTAATTTTGTCAAATTAAATACTTTTAATTTTTATTTTCTTTTATTATTTCACCAAAACTATCTATTTTAAAGTATTTCAATGCGATTTTGAGTTTGCATTTTTCCATAAAACTTGTGAATTTTATTCACTGCAGAAGAGATCGAAACGTATGGAAGAAAAAGACTAATATATATATATATATATATATATATATATATATATATATATCTTGAAAAAGTATTACATATGTTCGTTTTTACTTGAAAATACATACCGGGTATGTAACTGAATACATCACCTCAACTTTATATTTTTATATATGGATATAGTATTTCTTTGACATTGAAATATGACACAAGGATATAAAAGACAATTCATCAAAATAAATTCACGAAATAATTAAAACAAATTTATTCGACTGCTTTTGTCTCGGTTTTCGGCAGTTGGGCTCATATAGTTATTATCATGCTTTGGTAAACACGTAAAAAACTTTAAAATGCTACCAAATTTTTTTTCTGACTTGGAATATTTTTTTAATTCTAACTCATTTTTTTATTCGCGATATTAGTTATTAAGTTTTTCCATACAGTTTTTTATTGTATAAAAAATTATTTTTGATAAATAAATTACTGAACGTTTTAAATACTTCACGATGTTTCGGCGATGAGTAGGATGTACATAGTTCTTAGTTGCTCACTTTGTAAGTCTCTATGCAGTGAAATCTAAATTATTTTTTTATTTTAATTTACAATTTTTATGAGCTATAATAGCTTATGAGATATTTTATACAGTAATTGCTTTTTTAAAGATATAAAAAAATAGTATGTCAAATTTTTTAGCCACTAAGGCACTATGGGATTCGGATTCTATGAGTCATTTCAATAAATTTCACCAAGTATATATATTTCACCGGTATATATATATATATATATATATATATATATATATATATACATATTTATATAAATTTACATGTACAATGGTATATTGTATTACATTGTAGCAATGTGCAGTGTAAGGAGAGCCCGATGTTCCCATTCGTGTTTTACTGTTTTAATAATTCAAAACGCATTGGCGTGCGATAATACAGATTTGAATCCATTGAATATGTAATATACATAAGTACTCTTAAAGTGTATGCAATATGAAAAATATACTAAGTGTATTATCATGTAAGAGAAGGATTATTATTTCATGCTTATAACAGATTCAAAACGATAGGCATCGAAACGCACACGAAAAACCCACACTTTACATATATATCTACCTGTAGATACTAAACATTGAAAAAAATTATTAGTACAATTTATTATTACAACATGTATCTTATTACAAAAGGAACACCTTGCAGTTTAAATTATTGTTATGTTAATTTCTAATTAATGAAAATTAATAAAGAATTAACAGTAAGTAATATTCTTATAGAAGGTTGTTAGAAATAATATATTTACAATTAAGCGTTGTCCTTAGAAAAAAAAAAACTTATCCTTATAGTAATTTTTGTCAAATGGTAGTTGATTAATTGTTAATACTAACTAGTGGGGTGCATGATATTGTGCCTTAAGGCAAATTGCTAGAACTTCCCGTAACAAAAATTATTTCATTTAAAAAGATTAACATTTTTTGAAAAAAATTACTTTGAAATAATTAGATTTCGGGAAGTTGAAAAATAGTAGCAAAATAAACCTAAATGATTTAAATTTTAGTAACTTTTGTTAAGTAGTAGATGATTAATTAAATGCCAGTAGTTTAGACTGGGTACGGTTGTGCCAGGGTGCGCTAGACTGTACGCTAGACGGTGCGCTAGACTGTACTGATTTAGAGATAGAGTCCAAAAGGAAAAGATTAAGTATGTTTATTCAAACAAGTTTCCATTATTGCATTGAGTCAGCGCCCTACGTTAACAAGATCTATAGATCAAATTGCTTTTAAAGAGTCAACAGTAAGTTTTCTACTTCGATTTCTTTTAATAATATCAATTACTTGATACAGATAGATCTCTTTGTTTATTATTTTGCTGTAAGAAGAACATTAGTAGTTTCATTATAATTCAATTAGTTTTTGCGTGAATAATTTAGCTCAGTCATAATGATTATATATTTTCAAAAGTACGGTTTTCCCCTTTTCCGGGGAAGATTAAAAAGATAAAAAAAAATCTAACTTATACAATATAAAAGAAAAAGCAAAAAATTCCTAGATAACTGAAAAAATAAAAAAAAAATTGCTGATAAAAAAAGTGGCACAACTGTACCCAGTACCCATCTAGCCTTATGGATTAATTAATTTATCATTTTTAATTAATGAATTTTTGTCAAGTAGTTGAATTGTCAGTACTGAAAAATTGTTAGAAAAAAATTCACTCTAATTTTATTTAAGAGTGATCATAAATTTTTTCTCTGAAAATTTGATAATTTATTTTAGATTATTGTAAGGATGATTACTATATTACAGTTGCTATCAATATAGACTTCTCTACTGATTTCTCTATTGTGCAACAATTTTTCACCAATTCATTAATGTTCTATAGTATGACAATCAAGGTCTTCATGGAAAACTGATTTTTCGCTCCCAGGGCTTATAGGCATTACTGCACAATACAAATTTATGCTCGAGTTGTTACTAAATTATACCACACTTGATTTTTAATTACAAAATGTTTTCAAATTAGAATATCCGCCGATATTGTTACTTTAGCTATAGAAAAATTCTATATATTTATAATTTTTTATAATTCTATAAATCAATATAAAGCATTAGGTCAAAAAATTAAAAAAAGAAAAAAATGTACTAGATGCTCAACGATCAGTTACAAAATTCCTTTATCTAGGTGTTACTAGAAGGCAAGCATATAATTGATCATTCTCTTTCGGATTAGATGATTATTAATTTTTAACTTCCCGTAGGGTAAGTTATAGTAATTTTATAATAAAATTGGTATTTTCATTCGATGACATATTATATAGCTAACTTCAAGTACAAGCTGATATGACTACTGCTTGATATCAAGCTGTTGAGACAGCAATAGAGCATTGAAATTGTGGTTACAATACAAAGCTCTCTGCCTGGAACCACATTTAATATAAGCAAAATAATTAATAAATTAGGTATTGATTAAATGTTTTTTTTGCTGAGTATATTACCTAATAGAATTATTTTTCTCAATTTAAAGAGATATGACAAATATTTAAGTTAAATTAGTTTATCAGTTGACGATCAAAATATGTAATGGATATGTATCATAAATATGATATAATTATAACCTAACAAAATTGTGATTGATATATCAATATTTCTTTGTAAAAAAATATTTATCATTGATCAATATAAAAAGCTTTGTTCTTGCGACTCAGCGTTGTTCTATACACTCCTCAGACTGCCTGACATCAATCGCTAGTTATATTGGTAAAGAAAATATAGATCTAAAATATGCTACCAAATGGAAATAGGCCGGCATTATTGTATCAAATATGACAGATAAGTCAACCATTGGGTTGCTTTCCAAAAAGCCATGAAATTATTAAGTATCGTCAGAATAGTTAATAGCACTCTTAAGTTCATTGCTGATACAAATATTCATTATTCATATATATTTTGCCTAAGGCCAGCATATTTTCAACTTTGTCGTCCCAACCTAACAGAGTGTGAAATGCTATTTTTTTATCAATATGATTAGAAAATGTTTAGTGCTGCCATAAAAGTCAGCACTAAAAGTCATAAATGAATGATAAATGTGTCTTAAGTTAAGTTGCAAATGATAAACTTATGTTTCAGACAATGAGCTAATTGTGAAGGTTATCTGTACATAGATTAAAATTACACTCAATTAGAAATACTAATAATGTATTATTACTAATAAACTCTCATAAATGTATATATATATATATATATATATATATATATATATATATATACAAGCGTACATACATTTTTTCTAATGTATGCCAAAATGTTCAAAAACCTCCAAAACGTGAAAATATGCAAAAATTTTCAATTTTGATTTTTGGACGATTACAATAACTTACCTTAATAAAAGTTAAAAAATATTTATATTAGGTTGTCAAATATCTCCCTTCCGCTTTTTAGTACAAAAAGGCGGAAGGGAGATATTTGACAACCTAATATTTATGGCTTATTAAGTAATACGTTTTTCATTATTTCCAATATGATATCTTACGATTAATTCCACTGCATAATAGTTTATTATATAATTGAATGATGCTAATCAATTACATAGATATGCAATAAATATTGTAAAGTTTTGTATTTGTTAATATTATTGTAATCTATATAGTGGGGTGCATGGTATCATGCCTTAAGGCAATTGCTGGAACTTCCTGTACCGTAATTAAACATTCGAGAAATAAAAATAATCAATAATTGTTTTAAATAATTTCAAATAGATTATTTATTATAAATTCATACTGTAAGTTTTTAATATTCAAAATTACGAAATTCTCTGTAAAATTATGTTTTGCACACCGTCTACTCATATAAAATGTTATTTGAATTAGTTCAATCGGATGATCCGTTCTCTCAAAAACTGGATTACCGTTTTTACACCCTTTGCGCTTATACCTCCGAAACGGCAAAATTGCCTTTTGCATAAACTTCTCACGATTGAGTACGAACCGAATGATATTTCAATCATACAAATCGGTTATTCTATACTGTCGAAAATGTCGACAACATTCGTTTGAACCATATACGTGAAAAAAATCTTAGTACGAAACCCAAAAAAATGACACAAAATATAGATAAACGCTAAACCTCCCTTTTCAAAAATTTCAATAATGAATATCAATATAAATAAAATATATTTTTTTTAAATTATTCAAATCGGACGCTTCGTTCTCTCAAAAACTGAGTTACATTTTTTGCTCTTTTTGCCCCGCTAGAACTGCCTATGCCTAAAAACTAATCAGCACATCTCCTTATCAATACAAATCGAATGTTTTTTAAATAATCGTCGACGAAAATTTGTATCCGCACACACACACACGTAAAAATATATAAAAATCTTCATTTACGATTTTTTGCGATTACTATAACTTACCCTACGGAAAGTTAATGAAGGCTTGAACAAAAAAAATTACATCTTCTATCGATCTTTGAACATGATATAAAAATGCAGTTGGAATACATTACTATTCACTCATGCATCACAAGGCTTCTAAATAATTACAATGGTCAAATGTCGAACAGTATATAAATTATAACTTAACTTTGTGTATATGTATGTATCTAAGGATATATATTTTATTATGAATATGATCATTAGTGTCATCTAATGAAGTTTATCAGCAAAGCAATAATTACTCCAAGTCGAATCATAAGAAGACCGGTTGCCATTACTCTACGATACAAAGTTGCAATATTATCGATCCTCGCCTTCGGATGCATACAGATAACTATATTAAAATGTCGTAAAATTTTTGACCTGGATTAGTAAGTATATAAACAATGAGCTATTGCTATTGCTAACTAAAGGTCGAACACTGATGTATTCATACATTCAATAAATATAAAAGTAATTTGTTAATATTTTATAAAACAAATAGATTTGCCATAGTGGTTGCTTCTCAGTAAAGAACAAGGCCGGCAACATTTGATGTAGAGAATTTAGGGCATAACTTGGAAATTAACAACATTGTTAGCAATTGGAATTTTAATACTATCAACAAATTATTTATATTTTTGCTATAGTAAAATTATTCATCATTTGACCCAACTTTGGCCATTGAGGCCTAATTTAATACTGTTCCGGACCTAATAAACATTCCAAATTTTACAAAAGTATATTATTAATGAACATTATTATTAGGTTCGAAAGGCCTATTTATTATAGGTAATAGCAATAAACAATTATGATAAATATAATAATTATAACATGGTAAATGCAATGTCAGTGATATGCGTTTGACGCTTAGAAGTTGTCGAAAAAAATTTAATATAAGTCAATGTCAATCATATATGTGTGACATAAAAAATAGTATTTTTCCAGGAGTTTTGGCAACAAAAAATTTTTTTGATACATTTTTTACATAATAAGTTACCTAAAAAAGCTACCATGGCTCATGTGAAAATTTTTCAGATATTATCGTGGCGATTAACGTGTTATTATGTTTATTGCCCAGATATTTTTTCTGTTAAAAAACATTATCGAAAAAAATGAAAATGTGTATATATTTTTACGTTTCAAAGCTTTCTGAACATTTTGGCATACTTTAGAAAAAATGGGTGTATGCGTGTGTGTGTGTGTGTACGTGTGTGTGTGCGGATACAACTTTTCGTCTACGATTTTGGAAACACCGTTCAACCGATTTGAATAATTCAAAGAACATTCGATTCGTATTGATAAGGAGACGTGCTGATTAGTTTTTAGACATAAGCAGGTCGACTATACAAAAAGAGCCAAAAATGGTAATTCAGTTTTTGAGAGAACGAAGCGTCCGTTTTTTTCCTACCTAATGTAAGATGTTTTTTTTATTTTTTATACAGCAATCATGACTATATATATGTTTTATAAGCTATTGTGACGTAAATACAAATCTTAGGGTTCATTAAATGCAACCCAACGGTCGACCATTTTGTATCTAAATTAAGATTTTTATTAAATTTCTTGTTATATATTAAATCTATAATTTTAATTGAAAAACTGATATCAACACTGCTTGATACCAAGCTCGTCGAGAAAGGTATGGGATGCGAAACCAAAAGTGACAACAAGATTTTGGTCAAAATAGAGATTTAAAAAACTTAATATTGAGTTATTTATTCTACAGATAAAAGTATTACACGCAGAAAAACAGATTCAAAAAAATGTTAAATACAAAAAACATTTTTCGTTCACATAAATACAAAAATTGATATAAAAATCTTTAATAAATTAAGTTTATGAAATTATAAGTTTATATTACAAAATAAATTTATACATTATAATTAAATTTTATAAATTTTTTGAATAAAATTTTAGCAAATTATAAAATTTTATTTAATTTCTTACGATATAAAATTATAAAGTATGAAATAACGATTATTATGGAAACTGTATAAAATAATAATTGCGCTTTTATTATTATTGAATAGCAATCACTACTATTCTTACGATTAGTGTTTCAAAGGATTTTATAATATATTTTTCTGCAATCTGGCATTATTAGAAGTACCCAAAGGTTGTACTTCCTCTATGTAATGAGCTTATTATTAGATACATCTCTAATTTGATATATATTGCAACAATGTCATTAGATCTATTTTCTAAGCTGGTATCACTACTGCTTGATATCAAGCTGGGCGAGACGAAAATAGAACATAGAGCTTGTACAAGAGTCTCGTACAAGTTGAGCATCGATATTTTAAATTAAGTCTATACCGATTTAGTTAATTGATAAATGTTAAATTCAAAAATATTTGTATCTGAAAATTATTTTTGAATAATTGATTATTTTTTCTAATTTTTGTAAATGTCCATTTTCCCTAATAGAAACTGATTAAAATTAAAACTTTTTCATAAATAAAATTGTAGGATCATTTTATTTTCTATCAACATAAAAACTGTTTTATGGAAAATGTTACTCATTGCTGCTTCCAATAAAAGCCATCACAAATCTAAATTGAATATACAGCAAATGGAATATTTTTCACTAATAATCTTATATTAAACTTAATAATACTTAATAAAATTTAGCCAGTTTATTTACAATAACACATAGAAGCCAATTTCTTAATAAAATGGGAATGTTATGGTAACGCTAAATTAACGGGTCTATCTTTGTATGAATTGGTAGTCACAAACTGCGAAAAGGATATGTATTTGCTGTGCGATCAGCGTTTTACACATAAAACCTAATTTCACATATGTGTTATCAAAGAGTCATCAGAAATCTGCACTTATGGTAAAATTGATGTTTGGCTTTTGTGCTTTTGTAGGTTAGATTTTATGTGTCAAACTCCTGATCGCACAGCAAATACATAGCTTTTTGACAGTTCTTTACAGCCAACTTATACGAAGTTAACATAACCATAAGCATAAAATTACTATTATATAAGAGAATTGGCCTTATACATTAATTTATGAAGTTCCAGCTTATCCTATTTCAACCTTAAGAGAAATGAAATTGGATGGAAGTTTCCACATGCAAAAAGGCATTCCGAATTCTCTTTTCGCATAATTTAAATTCCCCTGTGTTTGCTCCTAAATCAAAATTACATCACCTTTAATATTTTATTATTAAAACCAAGTTGTTCATCGATTCTAACCTAAGATCCAGCAGATACATCCAGCAGTCGCAAAGCCTGAATCAGTTGTTCTAATGATAATAAATGTTAAGCGAATTAAATCTATTACGGTATTCAGGAACGTGTATTTATGCATAAGATTTCTAATGAAAATTTATGCACGCAAATTAATTTAATTAAAAACCCCTCCTTCGTGTTTTCATTTTACTCCTTCACTGAACTCGAAGTTAATTTTTCGTGGGCGCTATAAGGCTAAGAGATGCCCGAGGCCAAATGCAGAACTACATCGAAGCAAACTTGTTTGGCTTTATACACAAACGGAGGCTTCGGTTATATTATATTCACTTATACACTATCAAAGGAATATATACATATATACATTCAAATATACACACACACATATATATATATATATATATATATATATACACACATGTCGAGATTTGGTCGTTCGACGTTGAACATATTCTTAAAAATAATTGCAGCCAAATCGTCGAAAATAAAGAAGCCAATAAATAATAATAAATATTTATGCTGTTCGTTTCGAGCACGAAGTAGGTGTCACCATTCAAATGAAGACAAATGAAAAAAATCAAGTAAAACAGCAATGTGAGTGTTAAAAAAATATTTTTTTTTACTTTTCTCTTCATTATTGATGTATTTTGTTGTAACTATATAGGTACATATATCTGCAGACGAATTGAGTTGAAATATAAATAATAGAAGTTTATAGTGAATTTATCATCAATAATTGAATTCGACTAACTAGTAGTGCAAGGGATCATGCCTAAAAGCAAATTGCTGGAACTTCCCGTACCGTAATTTAAAATTTTTAAAAAAGCGCTAACATTTTTTGTAAACTGAATTTTTTTTCATTTTCAAATTTTTCTTAAAGCAATCTAGCTGCGTAGCTGTTTTAGGGACGAAATGTAGCGCGTAAGCGCCGCGTCGCAGTCTTACGGATAAACATTGGTACGGAACCCATAGAATTGAAAATTATTTTTTTTACTCGCGAATTCCGAGATTTATGTGAATTTTTCCGCAGGAGCGGCAGCTTCCGAGTGGAAAGGGTTAAAATTAAAATCTTTATATAATATCTGATTATTTGATGTGCATATATCTAATGATCATTTTTGACCCCCAAATGGCATTTATATTTCCTACTTCCTGTAGGGTTATAGTAATCGTTCAGAAATCTAAAATACATTTTTTTGCATATCTTTACGTTTCAGAGGTTTCTGAACATTTTGGCATACCTTGGAATAAACTTATATGTGTGTGTATGTATGTTAGGATACATACATACAATTTTTTGAACTATTTTAATTTTAATTATTCAAAAAGCATTCGATTCCTATTTATAAGAAGACATGCTCAATGGGTATCAAAAACTTTCAAGAGTTGCCAAATTTTCAAAATGTTTTCTGAATTGTTCAAATTGGACGATCCGTTCTCTCAGAATATAAATTGCCATTTTTAGCATTTTTGCCTTGTATCTTTGAAACGGCTGGACCTGCCTTTGCCAAAAACTAATCGGCACATCTTCCCCTTAATAGGAATCGAATGTTTTTTGAATCATTCAAATCGGTTGATCCATGCGCCCAAAATCGTGGAAAAAAATTCTATCCAAACACACATACATACACACACACGCCTTTCTTTCATCCTTTTTTTTATTAAAACCAATATTATCGATACGTCCAAACTAAAATTTAATTGGATTTTAAATAATAATTTAAGAATGAAAGTAAATTAACTACAAAATAGTACTTTATATTTGAAATTAACATATTGCATTTCACAAGCTTATGATAGCAAAAAAATATATGAATATTATAAATGTCTCACATTTATAGAGATTCTGTATAAATACTTATTGACCAATATACAACATATTTTTAAAAACCAAATTTTGACTTATAGAAATTTTCCCAGTTTTTAAATGAGAGAACAAAAATATTTTCTATGAATTGTGCCAAAAATTTATTTGTTATACTGCATGTACATGCTATCATCCACATATGTGTTTTTTATAAAATGAATTATTAATAGAGAGAATCCGTTACTATAATACCACTTTCAGATTTATTAATATTCTATACACAGTTGAAAATAAATTTAAAACATCACTAAATTTTCAAAGATATAAGATATTGATATTCGTGGACACGGGGATAAAATTTCACCATTTCATGTTTCATGATCCGAACTGTATATTTAACGTGCTTTGAAATTATTTACGGTTTTATATCACAGCTTTCAAAATTGATGTTACAAAATCTGAAAACCAGAACCGCAAAATTTGCAAGTAATAAAACGAATATTGTAATAAAATGAATCATTCTCAAATTAATGAAAGTCATTTGATGGAGACATTCGTCCTCAGAGTTATTTCTATAAGATATGTTTTAAAAATATCCTGGTCATATATTTTTGTAGGAAGCAATTTAGGGGCCAATTCTTGGATAAAGTAGAAATATAATTTGCAGATAAGTGCAAAATTTCCCGTCATCGTCAAAAACTTTGAAGCAATTTTGAAAGTTCAAAAACTTTCCAAGGGAACTTTCCATTTCTATTCGATTCCCAAATGTCATACCTTGAAAGATTTTTGAAATTTCAAAATTTAGACGGAAAATTTTGCACTTATCTGTAAATTATAAAAAAAAACGGCTGAGCCAATCTTCTTACAAAACTGAACAACGTGAATTCTTATCAAGTTTCATCGAATGGCTTTTAAACCAGTGCAACCGTTTTTGAGAGAAATTGTGAATGGGTTGAGATTGAGAATGAGTTTCTAATTTTGGTCTCAAACGATCCAGATTGACTTGAAACGTTAGGAAAATATAAAATTAACAATCTGGTGAAAACTAACTTCTACTTTGGGAAGTTAATATTCATCATTTTCTCTAATGAAAAAATCGTTTAAAATAACCTTCCTTATACTATCTTACAGAATTACGGATCTAATAACTAATCATGAATTGAAGCAATTTAGGTATAAAACTAGGTATGAGTGTCATTTGGGGGGGGGGGCGTCCATTTATTACGTAAGATTTTTAGGGGAAGGGAGGGTTTGACAAAAAATCACACAAAATTTTACGTTAGGAAGGAAAAGGTGTAGTAAGATATCACGTGTATTTATTCTTTACCTTAATTTTTTAAAATAAATTAAAACAATTTGAAAAAATAAAAAAAATTACAATTTTTTCAGGTAACTGAAAACGTGATATTTGGTAGGGGGTATTTTTGAAAATCACCGCATATCACCAAGGGGGAGAGGATATCCAAAAATCCTTAAAAAATCGATCACATGAGTAATGGAAAGTTGCATTAACTTACTGGTATGTGTAAGTATTTGATTTGATCAATAAATATTGGATTTGTAACTCATTGATCTCTCTAACAAATCTTTTTGTTTGCTTGGCTAAGTATCAACTTGTCTACTTTTGTACCTGTCTACCTGTCGACCCGTTTACCTGCCTACCTGTCTCTAATCAATAAAATCGGATGCTACGTTCTCTTAAAACCTGACATGTTTTGTACTCTTTGTTTAGTATCTCTAAAACATCCAGACCTGTCTTTGTCCATCGCCGTCGATACGAATCGAATGTCTTTTGAATGCATCTAATCTGATGCTTCGTTCGTATAAAAACTGAATTCACATTTTTTGCACTTTTTACCGCGCTTCACTAATACGGCTTGATCTGCCTTTGCCAAAAAATTATCAGCACGTCTCTCCATCAATAGGAATCGAATGTTTCTTGAATCATTCAAATCGGTTGATCCGTGATCTCAAAAATTTGTTTCCACGGAAAAGATTCACAGTCACACACACATACATCTACATACATTTTTTGTAAAGTACGTCAAAATGTTCAGAAAGTTTTGAAACGGAACGACATGCTAAAACCATTTATTTTCGATTTTTTGCGATTTCTATAACTTAACCTACGGGAAGTTAATAAATGTAGTTATTGTTTTAGAAATATATCAGAATCAAAAACACATACTTTTTAAAATGATTTGGAAAAAAATATGATCAAAATCATATAATTTTTATTATATTTTAATAACATGTAATTAAATTTTACAGCCTTATAAAGGTGTTAATAAACTTTCTAGAATCTAGAGTATAAAAATTCTAGAGTATCATTAACATTAAACAGTCGCAAATATAATGTGAGTGAATATCTGCTATATTGCGAATGAAACTTTTGAGAATCGACGCATTAGATGATTTTCCGAGTCAAAGTATTAGTTGAAAGGATAATTTTTCCTTTTCTTATCGAACGATAAAAGCCGAACTATGAATTACTCGACCATATGAATTTTTATCATGAAGCTTTTAGATAGTTGTCATCGGAACGCTTATTTATAGATTTTCGATGCTTTATTACGCCATAACTCAAGCAATTCACCATTTATTGTAGCGCTTCCTTTTGGCCGATGGAATTATTTTATATTGGTACCATATAGATTAGAGGAATCACAGCAACCAGAATTTCTCCACTCTTCTCGTACGAACAAAAATGTATATAGGGTAGGGCGGGGCACGAAGGTCCAATTTGAAATTAAGTAATTATACTATTTATAAACTAAAAGAACTACATCACAATACATAACCCGTGTCAGGCAAGCAATTATCGAACTATGTTCAATAAAATTTTCATTTCATTCCTAATTATTGAAATGTGTTTTTGAAGTAAAACTTCTTTAGGCGCGACTAGGGTGTAAATCCGTACAAATGCAACGAATGTGCGTTACGGCAGATAAGATAAGAGTCGAGTGCCAATGATTCGTCATTCGCTCTCGGTGATATTTCTATACGGGTCGATTGTGATTAGTCGTCGCTTATGTGAATAGATTTATGTCGTTGTATGCGTACCGGCGTCAACGTTGTATGCGTACCGACATCAACAAGAAAATCGGCATAGATAAATAAACATTTTAAAGTTACATCGTAGTACAATTTGTCTTGATATAATAAAAAATGTCTGAATCAGAAGAATATTTTACCCTGTTTCTTAAAAATTATTTCTATATTATTCGTAGTTTCTATAAATCTTTGAAGTTAATTAAATGGAAAATATTTTTCAGGCAAGACAGACATCACAGCTGTTCAAAAAACGAGATTATATCGCAAAAAAGTAAAAAAAATACAAGCAGTCAATGAATGTATGTTAATTGTAATTACATGAAGTTCTTCAAACGCAATTACATGATGAGATGATGAAAAACAATATTTGTTTAGGCGCTGTTTATCATAATCCACTGTGTGAACGACTATTATAGAAGTTATTAATCAGCAATTACTTCATTTCTCTAATGAAGGTTCATTTCTAAATGCTAATTACAATGACAAACCGATCATGTCATATTTGAAGTATGACTTTAATTACATTATTGTTTTTATATAACTATTTTAATTTTAAATATTATACATATTTTTGTTACTATTATAAATATATAATTTATAATGATATAAATGTGTACAATGGTTGACACTAATAAATATGTGCATCACGAGTGTTACCATATTTCTAATAAACATTATTCAAAATTGTTATAAAATGTATTTATTTTTACTTAAATGCCATCTTTTACTGTAGCAAATAAGTTTAAATTATTAAGTTACCAAAAAAACTAATAACGAAATAAAATACTTTTGTTATAGATTTTCAAATATTGTCTTTTATTTCATGATAGCGGCGTCGCTCGATTTAAGGCGATGACTAATTACACATATTTTTCCCTCTACTTTTAAATATTGTTTTTGAAATTTTTTTAACTTTACTTGTGCAAAAGGCTCAATAACCAAAACTCGAACTTGTGAAATAAATTAAAACAGTCCACTAAAGTTTTGAAATGTAAAATTGAAAAAAAGTTTTAAAATCAGGATAGCGATTTCTATATTATTTTAAAGCATATATACAATAGTTTCACGTGTCGTAAAATTAATATATTTATTTTACAAAGAATACTGACTCAGTCGATTTGAATATAAGAAATTAATTATATAGAAGAAGATGAGTACAAAATATATCTTATCTTGAAATAAGTTGATAATATGCAATATATTGCATATGCAATCATATTCAAATGAATTGATGGTAAAATACTCAAGGGTAGTAAAATATCAAAGGTAATATGTGAATTTCAATTTCTGCTATGAATTAGTATGCTATGAAATAAATTGGTTTTGAATTGAATTGGTAAATACTTAAGAGAATAGAATAATATTATATGAAAGATTCTAAAGACAGTTCCAGCAATATTGGTCATTAGAATCCGGACAGAAGTTCTGGGTTCGATTTCGTTTCGAGAAGCCTGATGTCAAGTAGTAGTGAGATCGGTTTTCACTTGGAAATATTGATAGCAGTATGGTTTGAAATGAAAATTTTCATCCGGCGTTGCTGCATCAATATTGGTCCTATTACAGAAATTATAAAAAAAATATAGCACATAGATGAGACAACTCTTTGGGTTGCCATCTTTAAAACAGGCGCAGTATCAAATCAAATAATCTTATAGGACTCATAAGTTATGATTAGTGCTCAAAATGCTAAAGAAAGATTTTCTTTTACCAGATGGATATACAAATGAGTAAGACATACATCAATCTCATATGAATAAAGTTTCGTACAAACCCTTCGAAATCGTGATTCGTAGTTAATGGATTTATACAACAAAATAGAATAATTTAGATTTGATACAATGTTGCCTACAGTAGATTGATTACGCAGATACCTATGTTAATGCTACCATCGTTGTTAGGGACAACCCAACTTATTTAAATTCATTTGAATACATTTCAGCATTGTGCTTAGTTTTGCTAGTAGAAACGTAGTTTTTAAGATTGATCACAGTTTAATGATAAAATACAGTGCTTCTAGGCCAGTCCATATTATAGGGAACACCAGGGTCAGAGGAATCAGTCAACTGTTTCGAATCGACTATCTAACTTGCTTTGCAATGCCCCTATTCCGGATTTTAATTTACTTATTCTTTTTCAGGTCATCAATCATTACATTTATATTTATGTAATTATATGGTACTATTTTGTTGTTTTTTAGTTACATGAAGCATTTGCTTGATGATCAGTATGAATCATATACAGTTTTTTCTTCTTGATTTATGCTAAATATATGCTGCTAAATATATGTGGCTTATCAGCACTTCGTTGCAATTTTTTTCAGAAATCTGTTTTTTTATTAAATATTTGAACTTAAACGCCAAAACTTTTATACATTAATGAAAATAAGATAATTTATAATAGAGTAGGATGGGGCTTAAAGGTACGTGGGTAAAAAGGTTCATAGGTTATTCCAGCTCTGCTGATAAATATTTCTGACAAAATACCAGATCAGGGTTATATACAATGTTATCTCTGTATAAATGTATACATGAAGTTTATATTTTACATTGGTTGATTAATGAAGCCATTATTTCCCTTATAATAAAATAATTTTTCCTTATAATAAAATCCCTTTATAATTGAAAGGGAGACAATGTATGCCCCCTGGCCGTCCCATTTGATCCTTACAAAAGATCAGGTGTCAAATTTTTGTAAAACTGCAAAAAAACATTTTTTGCAATGATGAATTAGCTGACATTTTACTAAACATAGTCAGATATTTGTTTGTTTGATATGTGTTATTTGTTGTGATATAATTGGTTTGGTTTTTACAATATAATTGCTCATAATCAAATTTAAACTTTGTGAAACTTTTGCCTCGTCCTACGTTACAACATAAGGTAATTTATAATATATCGAAATACAAAAAAAAATAAAAATATTCTCTATTCGTTCAATACAACAGCTCATGACCAGCTAAAAAAAAATTAGAGCTAATTTTTTCACGAATTTATGAAAACTATATTTTTATTCGATTATCTAGATAAAAGTAAATTTCTATTCAATTTTTGTGTAAAATTTACATTAAATTGGACATAATTTAATTTCTCAATTTTAAGCATTGATTTAATTAACACAAGGATTTCATGGTTCATTTATTTAAGACTTGAAAAAATTTACAAGTACAAAAAATATCTTAGAAAAAAATTATCAACGTATAGAGAAGATCTTCCAGGAGACAGTTAAATGAGAAAATTTTCATAATATAAGGAGTTTTGTAAAAAAAAAAACAAAATGTTGTAAATATGTATGTAATTTTAATAGAAAAACATAATCAATACATATGTATAGCGATATCTATTTTTACTTATAAATATGTTTCCAAGTGAAAATAAACTTTCCTAGGCAATGCTGCATCAAATTGCATAATAAGCCAGCTCTATTAGATATTTTTTTTCTCTCATTTTTTTTTATTTCCATCCAATTATTAAAGCCTAGACATTCAGTAATTATTATGACTATTGACTAAAGTGTAAAATAATTTTTTAAAATACTACCCAGTGGTAGACGTTTTAAGTTTGTAAAGTGTTAGATAAATTCTAATAATAAAAATGGTCAAATATGGATAAATCAACCGTTGGGTTGACATCCTAAAATCAGACGTAAAGGAAAGTTTCAGCCCAACAGTTTATAGGACATAAGGTTTTGATTGCTATTGAAATATGAAAAAAATATATAAAAAGCATAATGTTATTGAAAGTAATCAGTGCAATATGCACAAACCAATGTATTTTTTAATGTAAGTATAATCTGTAATATTTGTCTGATTTTTTTTTCATTTTATTGTAAAAACTGTGTAAAACTATTATGTATAAAAGACATCGCTATAGTCAAATTATTATTTTCTATATTGCTATGAACAAATCGTGAAAACGTAAAAATTGTGAAATGATGAAATGATTATTTAGATTATAATATAATTAGTATTTTTATTTCACTTTTTATTATAATTATTTATAATTATTATAATTTTTATATTATTTTTATATTATTTCAATTATTGTTTCTTTAATATTTGTTAGCTCTGTAACTCAGACTCATTTGACTTCGATTGTTATAATTATATGGAATAAATATTTTAAAAAAAATGTGATAATGATTACAAAATACACTTGTAATTCATTATACCTGAATTTTATATGAGAATCAAACTTTGTAGTATAATTTCGTCATTATAAAGGGTCGGTCAATATAAGCGGAATAATTATTAATAGATTCTACTGCATTTGCATTATTATTTTATACATGATTTGATGATTTTATAGAATCAATTTTTCGCTTTTAAGCAACGATGATTTAACATTGAGGGAGGCTGGGGTCGATTTAGAAGCTGTTCAGCTATCCCTAGTTTCCCTTTATATATATATATATATATATATATATATATATATAATATATATATATATATATATATATATATATATATATATTTGTGTGTATAGTATATATATAGCTGTACGTTCAGAGAGTTGCAGGGCAACAAGAAATATAATTCAAGTTTTTTATATATCTGTCTTCATAACGGGTGATCAGGGGATAGGAACCTCTGTTTTAGTGCGATTAATCAACTTTTTGTTATGTATTTCGCAATCGGTTTGAATGTAGGATTTCGCTGCCACAAAAAGAAAATTAATAGTTGCGCATCTGAAATTTACAAATGACGATGCATGCATGCCTCTGACAGTTTTTGATGGTCGCGGATGAAATACTGCGATGGCGAATCAATTTTGGTTTGTTTGGCAATTCATGTAATGCGGTTTTCCAAAATGGAATGATTTTGATACAACGCCCGAGAGATATATTGATGGTGCACAAATTGCACATAGATCACATGAGGATGAATAAAATATTCGGAGCTGAGCAAAGGATAAATTGAATTCTGTTTTCTTTGTTATTGTTCGTGCACCATTCCGATGTTTTTAAATGGTTTTAAAGTAAATTTAAAAAACGTGATGGTTTTTTATATATTTGCAACCAAAATAAATATTGATTCAAACTATATTTGAAAAAAAAATACAAATAAAAAATGATGATCATTATAAAAAACCTTCACTTGAAAATAAAGGTTGCAATATGTTACCAAGTGAAAATAGCCCTCAGCCGGTGTTGCTGCTCCAATAAAAAGTCAGCGTTAAATTCTAATAATAAATTTATCAAATTTTGATGGATTAACCATTGGGTTACTATCTAAAAATACAAAGTAAAGTAAAGTTTCAGCCCAGTAGCTTATAGGTTCCGATTGCTATCAAGATATGAGAATAATATTTTTTTTTATAAAAATTCAAGATAAGTAGGCAGTTTTGTAGGCGATTTACTTATAAATTGATAAATTGTTGAATAAATCATAAAAATATAGAGCGTACATCATATAAAGTAAAACCATTTGTTTCCGAAAAAAAATTAAATATTTTATATTATTTGTTTAATATAGTTGTAACATTTTTACTTGAACCAAAATAAATAATAACTGAAAGATAACAAATGTGTTTTTCTTTTTTTTCAGAAACAAATTCTTCCACTTTAAATGGCCCATATTTTCATGATTTATTATTTTAACATTTTACCAATTGACTGCAACAGATTCTTCAAAATTTGAATTAGTAAGATCAATTAATAGTTAATTAGAGAAGTTTTAATCCTAATAAGTGGATAAAAATTATCTAGCATAGGCAATAAATTTGCTTCATCAATTGTGTAATTTGTTTACGAAATAAAGTATACATCACAATTTTCTAGTATATCCAAAACAAAAATACTTATGACAATTACTAAGCACATATTTTTTTAAAATTTATTGGCCTCACTTAGAGCATTTAGCCACCTAAAAGATTTTATTTTTTTCTTTATATTCTATATCATATTTATATATTCTACACTATTTTGCTTATATATTCTATACTATCTTTGTTATTAATATCCTATTCTATCTTAATGTTCTTCTAACTGATTTCTTCGTCCTTTTTTTTTTTCTTTAAATCTAATCTTCTTCAATTCTATTCTTGTTTTTTCTTCTTAGTTCTAATTTTTTATTCAAATTACATTATAAATACTGAAACATGTCATTTAATTGCATTTGTAAATTTTCATTATTCTAATAATTTTCTATAATAATTTCTAAATCCAATTATTATAATAAATATGACAATTAAAAGCTACTTGAAATTGCAAAAATGCTTGAACGTTCTATTTTATTTGCATATCATTTAGTAGACATCATTATTATTTATATCATATTCTATCTTAATGTTCTTTTAACTGATTTCTTCATCCATTTTTTTCTCTAAATCTGATCATATTCAATTCTAATCTTGTTTTTTCTCTTACTTCTAATTTTTTATTCAAATTACATCATAAATACTGAAACATGTCATCTAATTGCATTTGTGAATTTTCATTATTCTAATAATTTTCTATAATAATTCTCACATCAAATTTTTATAAATATGACAATTAATAGCAAAAGCGCTTGAACGTTCTATATTATTTCCATATCATTTAACTAAACATCTTCGTTTCTCCAATATTTTTCTATCATTTATCATGCATCTACTTGAATCAAACAAATATTGCAATAAAAGAATACTTCAACTCGTGATATTTTCATGATGTCAAAAAACGAATAAAACAAATAAAACGGTTCGCTCCCCCTGCAGACTTTCTCTTCTATCGTTTCTCTTATGTGTCTCTCGCGGTCATGGACCAATAGAGAGACGGCGACATCAGCTCGTCTTGTTCTATCTCATCAGACCTCCATTATAAATGAACATCACATAAAAAAGCACACAAACACAAACACAAAACACGAACACGAACACTATTCAGTACAAATGCACACACACAGACACTGATGAAGATTTAATATGTTACACGAACTAGGTGACCAAGACGAGGGTTTGTCAGAAAAATGCTTAATAATTAATTAACTCAATGTCCTTAATTATAGACAAATCTTGCGACCAGCCTCTATTACTATTTTACGAGGTCTTTGAAAACGGACTGGATAGATAGTGTTGTGATAAGGAGTCGATGGACTCCAGAAGATGAGGTAAAACGATACACGTAAAAATTGATAAGTTGTATTTAAAAAGTATTTTGCAATAATTCAATAATCATAGTTACTAAATCATGTGTTATTTGTCAGAGTAATTTAGAAACCAATTCTTTAATAAAATAGAAATGTTGTGGTAACGCAATGTTATTGGTCTATCTTCGTATGAATTGGTAGTAAGATATGTCTAAAAGCTATGTATTTGATGTGCGACCAAGCGTTTCACACATAACATCTAACCTACAAAATGCACAAACGTCAAATAACCATTTTATCATTAGTGCATCTTTCTGATGTCTCTTTAATACCATACGTAAGGGGGCGTCCATTAATCACGTGATCATTTTTTTTAGCGATTTCTGGGCCCTCCCTTCCCTTTGGTGATACGTCGTAATATTTAAAATTACCCCCCTTCCCTCACCAAGCATCACGTGTATTTTCAGTTACGTAAAATTTTTGAACAAATTTTTCGATTTCACGAAAAAATGTAGATTTTTTTCAAAAATATAGGTAAGAAATAAATACACGTGATATCTTACTATACCCCTCCCTCCTCCACGTAATTTTTCGTGATTTCTTGTCATCCCCCCCTCTCCTCATAAAAACCTCACGTGATCAATGGACGACCACTAAGTGTAAAACGCCAAATTACAAGCAAATACATAGCTTTCTGATAGATCTTACTACCAATTCATGCGAAGATAGACCCGTAAAATAGCATTACCATAACATTTCTATTTTATTCGAAAATTGACCCCATAATTTTAAAAAATCCTATAAAACCAATTAAGTTCAACTAAATATATATAGATGATTTTGTTCAGACATAACACCAATTAAAAATTTGGTAAGTAAAATTACAAGTTTATTGAATCCATACGTTTCGATCTACATCGAGATGATCATTAAGTGGAAAAAATGTATTTACAATACTATAACTAAACTAATAACATAGTACAAGCAATTATTAATTCAAACATTGAACTAAAACTTGAACAAAATATATTGGTGTGAAATGGCTTTTTTTATCACTGAATGATGAACCCGATGAGGACCGAAACGTATGATTTCGATAAATTTATAATTTCAATTACCAAATTTTCTAATTGGTATAAAAAATATAATATAGCAAACTGATCGGCGTCCCTTGAAAATGGATAAAATTTTTTTAGTATTCCATAAATCTTGGGATTTCATAGGTTTGTGATAAAAGTTCTGGGCATCCTGATATCGAGCAGTATTGATATCCTGTTCAATTTTAAAAAGATCAAAAATATATTTTTAGGTGAAAATGAACAGAATATATCATAATCATTATAAAAAGAACAATATGAAAGATTCATCAATAATGAAAAAGACAATCAACATTATTTTTTGTAAATTATTACTATTTTTTTCAGGTGTAAATAGACCTTGCCCGGCATTGCTACACCTATGAAAAGTCAGTCCTATTAAATAAAATCCTCGATTATGTATGGATTAACAGCTGAAAAGGTTTTGATTACTGTTAAAAAAAAAAAGAAATATTATTTTTACTAAATTTAAGCTAGGCTGGATATTGATTCAAGTTTATAATGTACTGTAACAAATTGTTAATTATAATTATATTTAAGTATTTTATATTTTAGTTTCTTGTTCAAGTTTCGAATATTAGGTTGCAATTAGCTGCTATATATTCTATGAAGTAATTTCACTTATTTATTAGTTATGAATAAGCTTGGCAAGAGTGATAGAATATTTATTATTATTGATGGCATCTTGCTTATGAATAAATAAATTAATTAATTAATTAATGTAAATTTAACTCAAATAGAGCCATTGAATATCTTAATATAAATTGATAAATAAAAATAAAAAATAAAAAGACTGTAATTAAAATATCTTACTTAATCGAACATAAATTTTTCGAGATTCAAAAATGATCATAATCAAAAATCATAAAACGGTTCAAACGTAACACAAATAATACGCAAAGCAAAAATCCACATAATTATTATAAATTATAAATATTTTAGATAAAAGTACTACATCAGAAAACAACCATTTCTATAGAAAAAAATATACTATTTCATGAATAAGTCATCAATTTGTTAAAACTACCATAATTTATATTAGTTTACACTGATTAATTGTGACTAACCAAAACTTTTACAGTAGCAAATAGTTTTATAATGTACTGGTTAAATGCGGAACTTTACATCGTAATCACATCTAAATGGATAACTTAATGAATCCAATCCATTTATTTAATGAACTCTCGAAAACTAAACTATTCAAGTACTCTTACCTAATGACATTAAACATCAAGTATGTAACCATCGAATATAAGTGTAATTTGAATCTATATGTAAATCTAAATGTTACATGGTAACAAAATACAACCTGATAGTAATTAATAGTATGAGCCGATTCTGCCGTAAAATAGATTAATGTTATGGCAAGGCTATGTTACGTTGCGATTTTCATACAAAATGGTACTGAAAACTTGCACAACTAAAATGCACGTCACAAATATGCAGTTGTATAACATTCTTTTTTGTCGTTTGTGCGTTTTGCAGATTATTGAAGTAAAATACGTGTGTAATTTTTGAAGTGCAAATCCGTAAAAATGCAACGGAAATGCGTTACGGCAGAACTGTACGTCATTCGCTTTCGATGAAATCATTTCTATACGGGTCGATTGTGATTAGCCGTCGTGTATGTGAATAGAGATCTGTCGTTGTATGAGTACCGGCATCAACGTTGTATGCGTACCGATATCAACAAGGGCATCGATATTGATAAATAAAAATTTTAAAGTTACATCGTAGTACAAATCTTGATTTAATGAAAAATATTGATTAATAATATTAATGATTAGTAAGTTTACTGATTAGAAATTATTTCTATATTATTCGTAGTTTTTATAAATCTTTGAAGTTATTAAAATGTAAAATATTTTTAGGCAAGACAGGTATTACAGCTGTTTAATAGAGAATGAGATTATATCGCCAGCGAAATAGTAAAAAAAAATACAAGCAGTCAATGAATGTATGTTAATTTTAATTACATGAAGTTCATCAAATACAATTACATGAAGTTACGAAAACAATATTTGTTTAGTTGTTGTTTAATATAATCTACTGTGTGAACGAATATTATAAAATTTATTAATCAGCAAATACTTCATTTTTCTAATGAAGGTTCATTTTTAAATGCTAATTACAATGACAAACCGATCATTTCATATTTGAAGTATGACTTTAATTCAGCGGTTTCCAACCTTTTCTTTCTTGCGCCCCCCTTTCGAATGAAAAAAATATTGCGCCCCCCCCTTCTTATTTTTTCTAACAATTTAATTTAAATATACTTAGTACAACCAAAATTATGCCAAGTAATACACAGTATTATAAAAAATATACATACAAACATAACTATTTATTATAAGAATTTTCTGTTACACATAAGTAAGATCTCACAAATGGTAATAAAATTTCTAAAGCATTATTTGTCAAAGTAGCGTAATCGTCCTTTACTGGTAACCAAAACTTAACAATATATTTTCGTCCTGAAACATCTGCTTCAATGTGCTATTACTAGATAAATCAATTATCATTTTCTGCTCTGCTGTTGAATGACCAAAATCATCATGTTTCTCAATGACAAATGGATTTCTAATCCATTCGTATTTGGACGTAATTAGATAAAGTATTGCAAAAATTGGTTTCGTAGACTAGTCATATGACTGATATAATAATAAGATCTTTACTTAATTCTATTTCATCAGTAACACAAGTAATTTTAAAAGTGGGAAATATGTTAAAGTTACAAAGTTATTTGATACTAGCTATAAACAGTTCTAGTTTTTTCATAAAACCCGTAATCTAGTCTTTCTGAACAAAAGCACGAATTTGAGATCCTTGCATTGATTTATTTAAATCGCTAAGTCTTTGAAAAATATCAACTAAATACGCAAATTTTGCGAGGAACTTTGTGTCCTAAAACAAAATTGCTCCGTCTCTTTTGTTATCAGCAAGAAATATAGCAATTTTTTTTTGAGCTCAAACACTCTTAGAAATACTTTAAGTATTTTGCTGATTTGTTTTTTGACACTTACTCAGCATTTAAAAATAATATTTTTGAATCAGCTTTGCGCCCCCCTTGGAACGGTACGGCGCCCCCCCCAGGGGGGCGCGCCCCACAGGTTGGAAATCACTGCTTTAATTACTTTATTGGTTTTAAATATTATACATATTTTTAATGCTGTTATAAATATATAATTTATAGTTTATCATTATATAAATGTGTATAATGATTGGAACTAATAAATGTGTGTGCATCACGAGTGTTACCATATTACTAATAAACATTATTCAAAATTGTTATATGATGAATTTATTTTTACTTAAATGTCATCTTGTACAGTAGCAAATAAATTTTACTTCAATCGCGTGTGAACCTTACACGCACTCTTTTTTTATCTCAAACTCCTGCACAGCAATCACATAGTATTTTGACAGTTTTTAGTACTATTTTATATGAAAAACGCTACGCAACATAACCTTGCCATAACATTGATCTATTTTACGGCAGAATCAGATCCTATATTTTTATATCTTCTACCTATTCTCATTTGGCCCCTCCGATTGGAACTCTCGGCCATCACTGAACCGCAGCGCACAAAGTGACTCGAAGATCGTACGATCATTATATTTATGAATTTTTTTCAGTTCGTTATCTGTATAAGTTATATTCTATGCTTTTTTATTAGTTTTTCTTATTCCATCTTATTCGACGCACAAACAAGTATCAAAGCTTTGCTCTGGTCGCTTTTATTCCGAAGCTGACATCACACAATTTTTTTTCTAACACTATACGATCTTTGTAATGTACAATGTTGATAGTCCGAGATATTTGCGAGAATTATTTGCAGAAGAAAACACTTGGAAATGAAACGGAATCATTTTTGTAATGGATACTGTAAGATGTAGCTAAATATCAAAGAGGTTGAATTATTAAATAAGGAATGAGAAGAAGAAATATGAATTTCTTAATATAAATTATTTTTATAAGAAAATACGTTTATGTGAATAAACTATTTTAAAAAACTCTGCAAAATTAAGCATCATAGCATTCTATGGCGTTTTTTTAATCAATATAAACAGTTGAAACTTTTGAAACAGTTGAAAATAATATACTAAAAAAGAGAACCTCGGGGTTATTCTCTTATGATCTTGATGAAACTTTGCATGATAATAGATATGATAGTCCAAAAGAATTTCTCATAATATTATAGGCCTATGAAAAGTGGTTTAATTAAAAAAATTAATTAAAAGTCTGAAACATAGGCTACACTCTAAATATACGCCTCTACAGTGTTTCATATTAATATGTCGAAGACGTAAGTAATAATAATTTTACTTTTTATTCAGGTATTAACATATTCACAGATTGTAATTATATAATTTTCAGATTACAGTAAATTTAAACGATTTCCAGATTTTGATAAGAAAAGATTGTATAATTATAAGCTCAAACTAATTGAATGATTATATAAATATTTGGATATTGAAAATATCAAGAGTTTTAAACCATTATATTAAAATAACTTGAATTTATAGATCAATTATGATAAAATAAATGATGTATCATTAGATACAAAATAAGTATAAAAACAGGGAAGTTAATACATGTACATAAACCATTTATACAGATATGCACAAATTTAGATTGCAATAATATAATCCAGATTATAATTCCAAATGAGTTTTAAATTGTACATTTGTGAGCCCAATGTATCAAATACTTATATCAATATTTATATATTTAAAAATCAAAATGTGTTTACTCAATTTTAACAAAATGGAATAAATGTATAGACTAATGACAGAAAAAATTACGCATCATTAGATTTAATACAATTGGTGTAAAAATAGAGAAATTAAAATTCTTCATAAAAATTTATTTTTATGGACAAGGAAAAGAGGTTTCAATGTTTTTTGCACTCTAGCCATTATCATTTTCATTTATTATTAGCAAATTTATGTTTTGTCATAAAAATTTGCGAATTCTTCTTCCATGTACAAATTAAACACTTTTATTGATATTTTTCTGCAAATATTAATTTTTTTTCAAACATTTCACACATAAATACATACTAAAATTTCTAAAACTTTACTATTTTACTATTTTTATTAACAACGCCCCGATATACATATAAAATTATAAATAAATTATATATATTTTAAAAAACAATTTTATTTTTTTTGTAATAGTAGCAAATTCAAAGCAACAAATTGCAAAATTCTAGTATAAATAAAATTATTTTAATAAATTTATAAAACTTTTCTTCTTTAATTTTACATTTTTGATCATGGCGTCCCGGTGTCCCGGTGTCATAAATTAATTAAATATTTATTAAAAAAACTTATAAAAATTTGTATTTGACATATTAACGCATAATATATAGAATTTTTAAAAATCTAGAATAATATTAACTTCTAATAAAAAATAAAAATTTTGAACATTGTAATTGTACCAGAAGACATACTTAGTCGTACATTTTTAATTTGTTTAGGATTAAATTCGTTTAACTACAACTTTTATTTAACTTGCAGAAAAATATATGCAATAACAACTTATGTATATATGAATAATAATATATTTAACTTGCCGTAGGGTAAGTTATAGTAATCACACAAAAATCGAAAATGAAATTTTTTATATATCTCTACGTTGCAGAGGTTTGTGAACATTTTGGTATAACTTAAATAAAATAATTTTTAGTTCGGAAAGTTCCTGCAATTTGAATTTGGGCACAATTCTATACACTACTAGTTTATACTTTAATCATAAGACTACATAAAATATAAATAATCCTAAAAATATGAGTATATGGGTTTATGTTATGCCATTAGCTATTCCTGTTTTGTTAAAAAACCAAGACTTTTCTTCTATAGAATTTTGCTCGAGTTTTGTAATATTGATCCAGTCTGTTTTTTACCAATTTAAAAAAACGTAGATTCGTAATCTACAATATCCAATTACAACAATGCCGTCAATTTTCGTTGCACAACCTCCCATTAAACTTAAGAGTTATGCCATTAAGTGCACCGAAACCAGAGTCCAGTCACCTGTCAGTGACTTTTCTAATTTTTAATACAAAACGTCTTACATTCGTGTTTTTATTAATAGCTTATGATCTATAAAAAGGTCAAAGACAAATCGCAGTTCGAATTTCACACTGTAATACTTTCTTGCTTCATTCGAAGTAATCAACAATAATTGCGCTAGGACAACTAAAACATAATTGGGACGAAAAAATAAAAAATGCTTTGATTATAATATTGTGAATATGTTTTTGCATGGAACTACGTCATAGGGCAATGTACGCTTAATTTCATTTTCTGGATGCATATGTTGTGTAATTAAAATTATACGTAGTTTATTCATAGATCTTGCATAGTTCTTAGTTCTCTTTTTTGGTTAATGACATTATACATACAATGTACATATACAACAAGTTATAAATGTGATCTTACATAAAATTTCAAAAAAGGCGGAATAAAATTGTAGTAATATTTTTTCTATTTTCTCAAAAACGTTCTCTAAAAGCGAATTTTTTTCCCATACTTGTATATTTGGATAATTCGCATTAAAATTCTAAAATTCGACGTTTTAGTTTTTATCAGTTTCTGCATCAGTTTATTCTAAAACTCACGTGGTTTTTTAATATAAAATTACATAATATTAAGTTTAAAATATTTTTTTTTTAAATTGTTTGGTTAGAGAGATTTGTTTCATGAAACACATTTTATTCTTTAAACTGTACAACTTTAAATAAATTAATATTTCATTACTTCTAAATAATTGAATAATATGTTTCAAAGTGGAAACAAAAAACCTTTGGATCTGAAAATTATATTATTAGAATCTGAATAAATAACTGTTTACTTACAATTAGTAAGTTTATTGTTAAAAGTTTTAACATAAATTTCTATAAAATATTTGATAGTTTGATGCACAAATGTTTAATGATAATTTTTAATGGCATAGTGACTTTTTTTTACTTTTCCAAAACCGCTGCACCTGCCTTAGCAAAAATTTCAATAATTTTTCATTCCGTGAATGCAAGCAAAATGTTTTTTGAATCATTCAAATCGGTCGCTCCGTTCTCTCACAAACTGAACACTTACCACTTTTGACATTTTTTGCCCCGGCTCTTTGAAACGGCTGGACCTACCTCTGCAAAAAACTAATCAGCACGTCTCCCCGAATCAAATGTTTTTTCGAATCATTCAAATCTGTTGATCCGTGTTCTCGAAATCGTCGACAAAAAATTGCATGCGCACGTACATACATACACACACATACAAATACATTCATTTTTTCTAAGATATGCCAAAAAGTTTATAAACTTTTGACTTAAAGATATGTAAAAAAAATATTTTATTTTTTTTGCAATTACTATAATTTGCCTACGGAAAGTTAATTACGCAATTCCATTTATTAAGGATTTGAATACAAAAACTACTGGTGTGTATAGCATCGTGCCTTAAGGCAAAATGCTGAAAGTTTCCGTACCGTAACGAAATATGTTCGAGAAATATTAAATGTTTTCAAATAGATTATTATAAATACTGTAACATTGTCTAATATTTATAAGAATTATATAAACTGAAATGCAAAGTTGAAAATATTTGTTAAAAGTATATTAGAACTTAAGTCAGAATTACAATTAAAATCTGAATTATTTTCGATATACAAAAAAAAAATTTTTTTGAAACAAAAAATTCAAAAAAAAATTTAAACAAAAAATTTAGCAATTATTTTGTTAAAACAAGCAGAAACTTCTTTGAGATATTCAAATCGGACGCTTAGTTCACTCAAAAACTGCCATTTCTTGCACATTTAGCTCTGTATCTCTGAAACCGCTAGACCTGTCTTGCTAAAAACTAATCACCACTTTCCTTGTCATCACGAATTGAATGATTTTTGGATCATTCAAATCGGATGCTCCGATCTCTCAAAAACTCGATTTGTATTTTCTGCACTCTTTGCTCCATATCTTTGAAATGGCTGGATTTGCCTTTGCCATAAATTAATCAGCACATCTCGTTAATCCGTGCGCCCGAAAACGTGGACAAAAAAATGTATCTATTCATACGCACACACACATCCATTTTTTCTGGAGTATGCCAAGTTCAGAAACCTTCAAAACGTGAAGAAATGTAAAAATTTTCAATTTCAATTTTTGGACGATTACATTAAATTACCCTACGGGAAGTTAATAATTTCCATAAGAGGTGCAAAAAATTTGTCAATTCTATGCAAGAACAAATTTTATGAAGCCGCAAATGATGCTTCAGAATTAGAGTCGTAATGCTATTTTCCATTCCAGTCCGAAGTCACAATTTCGGAAATAACTTAGAATAGAGAATTTCGAAATCCAATGCTGTATATTCTCAGTTGAACAATATAATTTATAGTGGTTAACTCAAGGGTTTGAACCCAACACTTTCGATATGCCTGCAATTCCTGACTGACTCTTGGTATACGATATCAGTGATACACGGAATATGAGCCGATATTACCTACCAGATAGAAAAGGAGCTATACTATAACACAACCTGTTCCTAGGGCTATAACTTAAGGCCATCACGGAACAACGCGCATTGGTTAAAATGCGGGTCTGAACAATCGTATATCTTGGCCTTATCTTTCATACACATTCATAAACATCAAAGTCTATTATATGAAACCTACCTACGTATAGAAGTGATATATTTTTTACCTCTATCGTTCAAAACGGTAGCTGGAAATAAGTACGAGAACAAAAACAGAAAAAAACACATACGCTTAATGGTATACCCGCTTATTAGATCAGCTCTTGATAGCTCTGACTCGGACGCGAACGCTCGCCTGGATATCTAAAATAAAACGACAGTTTCTATGAAACAGGTTAATCTGTTTAAACAATCTACTGGATTTGAAATGCTCTTTTTACTTTGTTTTTGCCATCCACAGACAAATTATACACAACATGCTGTGCTTCAAATCGACACCGACGATAGAGGCCAGCCAGCCAGCTAGGCTGGAAACTCGGATGATGGAATTAATTGTAGAGATTGTAATGACTAAATACTGAAACGGTTGCCTTGCAATATGAAACTCGTCCATCGTATCGTAATTGTATTTAGAAATTATTTTGAGAGTTCAATAGCAATAGCAAAAGTTATTAAATCTAAAGCCTGTTTAATTAAATCGCAAAGTATTAACCATTTATGGCCCTAATCAAAATTTTAAATTGCATGAGAGAAATTTGGCCATCAATTTGGAGCAAACGTGACATCATAAAAACGGATTCTGTAAATCTTCTAATGTCCATTTTTTTAAAGGATCGGATGGTTAGTATCAAAAGTATGCTTAATGAAAAAATGTGTTCACAGAACATGGCTTTAAATTATTGAGGGTTGTTGAAATTATAAGTACATATGTAGATTTAGTCTCGTGAAGAAATATTGGAAACTTTTCCCAATATAGCAATAATCACAATCATTACAATGCATCCTGTAAACAACTAAAGCCTGGGACATGTAAAAGCATTTCCTTCGTGATTTTTATGAATAAAAGGGTGTGAATAACGTGTTATGTTTGACAAATGCTATTATAACAATAAATGCCTTGCTTTTTTATTTGTGATATATTACTGCTTGATATCCAGTTGTCCGAAACAAAACGGATATTAAACCTACCACCTTGTGAATGCAAGTTTTTACCACTGAGCCATAAATAAGCTTAATTGTTTCTAATTTTATGTAACAATAAGTAAATCAACGAAACTATTTTTCAATAAATTGATGAAATGAAATTTTACCATCAAAATATATGTCTTGTTCCTGGATACTACTATCAGAAAAAACACTTTTTTATATCTTTTAGCATCGATTAACTCATCAGCCGTTTATAATCCGATAAAAATATGGAAACTTTTTTCTCAAGACTAATTTGTAACCCTGGCTTTGACTTCCTTCAGATGTAATTTTTTATTTTCTGAACATATCCTCTGAAATTGTCATTTTCGCCAAGAAGAAAGTTTTGTGACTCACATACTTTCTAAACAATATTAAATGGTATATGATAAAGATAAAGTAGTAGCTGAACAA
>NW_020538040.1:26659789-26798560 GCF_003426905.1 Ctenocephalides felis
AAAATAATCAATAATGTTTTAAATAATTTCAAATAGATTATTTATTATAAATTCATACTGTAAGTTTTTAATATTCAAAATTACGAAATTCTCTGTAAAATTATGTTTTGCACACCGTCTACTCATATAAAATGTTATTTGAATTAGTTCAATCGGATGATCCGTTCTCTCAAAAACTGGATTACCGTTTTACACCCTTTGCGCTTATACCTCCGAAACGGCAAATTGCCTTTTGCATAAACTTCTCACGATTGAGTACGAACCGAATGATATTTCAATCATACAAATCGGTTTTCTATACTGTCGAAAATGTCGACAACATTCGTTTGAACATGAACCATATACGTGAAAAAAATCTTAGTACGAAACCCAAAAAAATGACACAAAATATAGATAAACGCTAAACCTCCTTTTCAAAAATTTCAATAATGAATATCAATATAAATAAAATATATTTTTTTAAATTATTTCAAATCGGACGCTTCGTTCTCTCAAAACTGAGTTACATTTTTTGCTCTTTTTGCCCCGCTAGAACTGCCTATGCCTAAAAACTAATCAGCACATCTCCTTATCAATACAAATCGAATGTTTTTTAAATAATCGTCGACGAAAATTTGTATCCGCACACACACACACGTAAAAATATATAAAAATCTTCATTTACGATTTTTTGCGATTACTATAACTTACCCTACGGAAAGTTAATGAAGGCTTGAACAAAAAAAATTACATCTTCTATCGATCTTTGAACATGATATAAAAATGCAGTTGGAATACATTACTATTCACTCATGCATCACAAGGCTTCTAAATAATTACAATGGTCAAATGTCGAACAGTATATAAATTATAACTTAACTTTGTGTATATGTATGTATCTAAGGATATATATTTTATTATGAATATGATCATTAGTGTCATCTAATGAAGTTTATCAGCAAAGCAATAATTACTCCAAGTCGAATCATAAGAAGACCGGTTGCCATTACTCTACGATACAAAGTTGCAATATTATCGATCCTCGCCTTCGGATGCATACAGATAACTATATTAAAATGTCGTAAAATTTTTGACCTGGATTAGTAAGTATATAAACAATGAGCTATTGCTATTGCTAACTAAAGGTCGAACACTGATGTATTCATACATTCAATAAATATAAAAGTAATTTGTTAATATTTTATAAAACAAATAGATTTGCCATAGTGGTTGCTTCTCAGTAAAGAACAAGGCCGGCAACATTTGATGTAGAGAATTTAGGGCATAACTTGGAAATTAACAACATTGTTAGCAATTGGAATTTTAATACTATCAACAAATTATTTATATTTTGCTATAGTAAAATTATTCATCATTTGACCCAACTTTGGCCATTGAGGCCTAATTTAATACTGTTCCGGACCTAATAAACATTCCAAATTTTACAAAAGTATATTATTAATGAACATTATTATTAGGTTCGAAAGGCCTATTTATTATAGGTAATAGCAATAAACATTATGATAAATATAATAATTATAACATGGTAAATGCAATGTCAGTGATATGCGTTTGACGCTTAGAAGTTGTCGAAAAAAATTTAATATAAGTCAATGTCAATCATATATGTGTGACATAAAAAATAGTATTTTTCCAGGAGTTTTGGCAACAAAAAATTTTTTTGATACATTTTTACATAATAAGTTACCTAAAAAAGCTACCATGGCTCATGTGAAAATTTTTCAGATATTATCGTGGCGATTAACGTGTTATTATGTTTATTGCCCAGATATTTTTCTGTTAAAAAACATTATCGAAAAAAATGAAAATGTGTATATTTTTACGTTTCAAAGCTTTCTGAACATTTTGGCATACTTTATAAAAAAATGGGTGTATGCGTGTGTGTGTGTGTGTACGTGTGTGTGTGCGGATACAAATTTTCGTCTACGATTTTGGAAACACCGTTCAACCGATTTGAATAATTCAAAGAACATTCGATTCGTATTGATAAGGAGACGTGCTGATTAGTTTTTAGACATAAGCAGGTCGACTATACAAAAAGAGCCAAAAATGGTAATTCAGTTTTTGAGAGAACGAAGCGTCCGTTTTTTTCCTACCTAATGTAAGATGTTTTTTTTATTTTTTATACAGCAATCATGACTATATATATGTTTTATAAGCTATTGTGACGTAAATACAAATCTTAGGGTTCATTAAATGCAACCCAACGGTCGACCATTTTGTATCTAAATTAGGATTTTTATTAAATTTCTTGTTATATATTAAATCTATAATTTTAATTGAAAAACTGATATCAACACTGCTTGATACCAAGCTCGTCGAGAAAGGTATGGGATGCGAAACCAAAAGTGACAACAAGATTTTGGTCAAAATAGAGATTTAAAAAACTTAATATTGAGTTATTTATTCTACAGATAAAAGTATTACACGCAGAAAAACAGATTCAAAAAAATGTTAAATACAAAAAACATTTTTCGTTCACATAAATACAAAAATTGATATAAAAATCTTTAATAAATTAAGTTTATGAAATTATAAGTTTATATTACAAAATAAATTTATACATTATAATTAAATTTTATAAATTTTTTGAATAAAATTTTAGCAAATTATAAAATTTTATTTAATTTCTTACGATATAAAATTATAAAGTATGAAATAACGATTATTATGGAAACTGTATAAAATAATAATTGCGCTTTTATTATTATTGAATAGCAATCACTACTATTCTTACGATTAGTGTTTCAAAGGATTTTATAATATATTTTTCTGCAATCTGGCATTATTAGAAGTACCCAAAGGTTGTACTTCCTCTATGTAATGAGCTTATTATTAGATACATCTCTAATTTGATATATATTGCAACAATGTCATTAGATCTATTTCTAAGCTGGTATCACTACTGCTTGATATCAAGCTGGGCGAGACGAAAATAGAACATAGAGCTTGTACAAGAGTCTCGTACAAGTTGAGCATCGATATTTTAAATTAAGTCTATACCGATTTAGTTAATTGATAAATGTTAAATTCAAAAATATTTGTATCTGAAAATTATTTTTGAATAATTGATTATTTTTTCTAATTTTTGTAAATGTCATTTTCCCTAATAGAAACTGATTAAAATTAAAACTTTTTCATATATAAAATTGTAGGATCATTTTATTTTCTATCAACATAAAAACTGTTTTATGGAAAATGTTACTCATTGCTGCTTCCAATAAAAGCCATCACAAATCTAAATTGAATATACAGCAAATGGAATATTTTTCACTAATAATCTTATATTAAACTTAATAATACTTAATAAAATTTAGCCAGTTTATTTACAATAACACATAGAAGCCAATTTCTTAATAAAATGGGAATGTTATGGTAACGCTAAATTAACGGGTCTATCTTTGTATGAATTGGTAGTCACAAACTGCCAAAAGGATATGTATTTGCTGTGCGATCAGCGTTTTACACATAAAACCTAATTTCACGTATGTGTTATCAAAGAGTCATCAGAAATCTGCACTTATGATAAAATTGATGTTTGGCTTTTGTGCTTTTGCAGGTTAGATTTTATGTGTGAAACTCCTGATCGCACAGCAAATAGATAGCTTTTTGACAGTTATTTACAGCCAACTTATACGAAGTTAACATAACCATAACCATAACATTTCTATACATTAATTTATGAACTTCAAGCTTATCCTTTTACCTTAAGAGAAATGAAATTGGATGGAAGTTTCCACATGCAAAAAGGCATTCCGAATTCTCTTTTCGCATAATTTAAATTCCCCTGTGTTTGCTCCTAAATCAAAATTACATCACCTTTAATATTTTATTATTAGACCGAGTTGTTCATCGATTCTAACCTAAGATCCAACAGATACATCCAGCAGTCGCAAAGTCTGAATCAGTTGTTCTAATGATAATAAATGTTAAGCGAATTAAATCTATTACGGTATTCAGGAACGTGTATTTATGCATAAGATTTCTAATGAAAATTTATGCACGCAAATTAATTTAATTAAAAACCCCTCCTTCGTGTTTTCATTTTACTCCTTCACTGAACTCGAAGTTAATTTTTCGTGGGCGCTATAAGGCTAAGAGATGCCCGAGGCCAAATGCAGAACTACATCGAAGCAAACTTGTTTGGCTTTATACACAAACGGAGGCTTCGGTTATATTATATTCACTTATACACTATCAAAGGAATATATACATATATACATTCAAATATACACACACACATATATATATATATATATATATATATATATATATACACATGTCGAGATTTGGTCGTTCGACGTTGAACATATTCTTAAAAATAATTGCAGCCAAATCGTCGAAAATAAAGAAGCCAATAAATAATAATAAATATTTATGCTGTTCGTTTCGAGCACGAAGTAGGTGTCACCATTCAAATGAAGACAAATGAAAAAAATCAAGTAAAACAGCAATGTGAGTGTTAAAAAAATATTTTTTTTTTACTTTTCTCTTCATTATTGATGTATTTTGTTGTAACTATATAGGTACATATATCTGCAGACGAATTGAGTTGAAATATAAATAATAGAAGTTTATAGTGAATTTATCATCAATAATTGAATTCGACTAACTAGTAGTGCAAGGGATCATGCCTAAAAGCAAATTGCTGGAACTTCCCGTACCGTAATTTAAAATTTTTAAAAAAGCGCTAACATTTTTTGTAAACTGAATTTTTTTTCATTTTCAAATTTTTCTTAAAGCAATCTAGCTGCGTAGCTGTTTTAGGGACGAAATGTAGCGCGTAAGCGCCGCGTCGCAGTCTTACGGATAAACATTGGTACGGAACCCATAGAATTGAAAATTATTTTTTTTACTCGCGAATTCCGAGATTTATGTGAATTTTTCCGCAGGAGCGGCAGCTTCCGAGTGGAAAGGGTTAAAATTAAAATCTTTATATAATATCTGATTATTTGATGTGCATATATCTAATGATCATTTTTGACCCCCAAATGGCATTTATTTTTCCTACTTCCTGTAGGGTTATAGTAATCGTTCAGAAATCTAAAATACATTTTTTTGCATATCTTTACGTTTCAGAGGTTTCTGAACATTTTGGCATACCTTGGAATAAACTTATATGTGTGTGTATGTATGTTAGGATACATACATACAATTTTTTGAACTATTTTAATTTTAATTATTCAAAAAGCATTCGATTCCTATTTATAAGAAGACATGCTCAATGGGTATCAAAAACTTTCAAGAGTTGCCAAATTTTCAAAATGTTTTCTGAATTGTTCAAATTGGACGATCCGATCTCTCAGAATATAAATTGCCATTTTTAGCATTTTTGCCTTGTATCTTTGAAACGGCTGGACCTGCCTTTGCCAAAAACTAATCGGCACATCTTCCCCTTAATAGGAATCGAATGTTTTTTGAATCATTCAAATCGGTTGATCCATGCGCCCAAAATCGTGGAAAAAAATTCTATCCAAACACACATACATACACACACACACGCCTTTCTTTCATCCTTTTTTTTATTAAAACCAATATTATCGATACGTCCAAACTAAAATTTAATTGGATTTTAAATAATAATTTAAGAATGAAAGTAAATTAACTACAAAATAGTACTTTATATTTGAAATTAACATATTGCATTTCACAAGCTTATGATAGCAAAAAAATATATGAATATTATAAATGTCTCACATTTATAGAGATTCTGTATAAATACTTATTGACCAATATACAACATATTTTTAAAAACCAAATTTTGACTTATAGAAATTTTCCCAGTTTTTAAATGAGAGAACAAAAATATTTTCTATGAATTGTGCCAAAAATTTATTTGTTATACTGCATGTACATGCTATCATCCACATATGTGTTTTTTATAAAATGAATTATTAATAGAGAGAATCCGTTACTATAATACCACTTTCAGATTTATTAATATTCTATACACAGTTGAAAATAAATTTAAAACATCACTAAATTTTCAAAGATATAAAATATTGATATTCGTGGACACGGGGATAAAATTTCACCATTTCATGTTTCATGATCCGAACTGTATATTTAACGTGCTTTGAAATTATTTACGGTTTTATATCACAGCTTTCAAAATTGATGTTACAAAATCTGAAAACCAGAACCGCAAAATTTGCAAGTAATAAAACGAACATTGTAATAAAATGAATCATTCTCAAATTAATGAAAGTCATTTGATGGAGACATTCGTCCTCAGAGTTATTTCTATAAGATATGTTTTAAAAATATCCTGGTCATATATTTTGTAGGAAGCAATTTAGGGGCCAATTCTTGGATAAAGTAGAAATATAATTTGCAGATAAGTGCAAAATTTCCCGTCATCGTCAAAAACTTTGAAGCAATTTTGAAAGTTCAAAAACTTTCCAAGGGAACTTTCCATTTCTATTCGATTCCCAAATGTCATACCTTGAAAGATTTTTGAAATTTCAAAATTTAGACGGAAAATTTTGCACTTATCTGTAAATTATAAAAAAAAACGGCTGAGCCAATCTTCTTACAAAACTGAACAACGTGAATTCTTATCAAGTTTCATCGAATGGCTTTTAAACCAGTGCAACCGTTTTTGAGAGAAATTGTGAATGGGTTGAGATTGAGAATGAGTTTCTAATTTTGGTCTCAAACGATCCAGATTGACTTGAAACGTTAGGAAAATATAAAATTAACAATCTGGTGAAAACTAACTTCTACTTTGGGAAGTTAATATTCATCATTTTCTCTAATGAAAAAATCGTTTAAAATAACCTTCCTTATACTATCTTACAGAATTACGGATCTAATAACTAATCATGAATTGAAGCAATTTAGGTATAAAACTAGGTATGAGTGTCATTTGGGGGGGGGGGCGTCCATTAATTACGTAAGATTTTTAGGGGAAGGGAGGGTTTGACAAAAAATCACACAAAATTTTACGTTAGGAAGGAAAAGGTGTAGTAAGATATCACGTGCATTTATTCTTTACCTTAATTTTTTAAAATAAATTAAAACAATTTGAAAAAATAAAAAAAATTACAATTTTTTCAGGTAACTGAAAACGTGATATTTGGTAGGGGGTATTTTTGAAAATCACCGCATATCACCAAGGGGGAGAGGATATCCAAAAATCCTTAAAAAATCGATCACATGAGTAATGGAAAGTTGCATTAACTTACTGGTATGTGTAAGTATTTGATTTGATCAATAAATATTGGATTTGTAACTCATTGATCTCTCTAACAAATCTTTTTGTTTGCTTGGCTAAGTATCAACTTGTCTACTTTTGTACCTGTCTACCTGTCGACCCGTTTACCTGCCTACCTGTCTCTAATCAATAAAATCGGATGCTACGTTCTCTTAAAACCTGACATGTTTTGTACTCTTTGTTTAGTATCTCTAAAACATCCAGACCTGTCTTTGTCCATCGCCGTCGATACGAATCGAATGTCTTTTGAATGCATCTAATCTGATGCTTCGTTCGTATAAAAACTGAATTCACATTTTTTGCACTTTTTACCGCGCTTCACTAATACGGCTTGATCTGCCTTTGCCAAAAAATTATCAGCACGTCTCTCCATCAATAGGAATCGAATGTTTCTTGAATCATTCAAATCGGTTGATCCGTGATCTCAAAAATTTGTTTCCACGGAAAAGATTCACAGTCACACACACATACATCTACATACATTTTTTGTAAAGTACGTCAAAATGTTCAGAAAGTTTTGAAACGGAACGACATGCTAAAACCATTTATTTTCGATTTTTTGCGATTTCTATAACTTAACCTACGGGAAGTTAATAAATGTAGTTATTGTTTTAGAAATATATCAGAATCAAAAACACATACTTTTTAAAATGATTTGGAAAAAAATATGATCAAAATCATATAATTTTTATTATATTTTAATAACATGTAATTAAATTTTACAGCCTTATAAAGGTGTTAATAAACTTTCTAGAATCTAGAGTATAAAAATTCTAGAGTATCATTAACATTAAACAGTCGCAAATATAATGTGAGTGAATATCTGCTATATTGCGAATGAAACTTTTGAGAATCGACGCATTAGATGATTTTCCGAGTCAAAGTATTAGTTGAAAGGATAATTTTTCTTTTCTTATCGAACGATAAAAGCCGAACTATGAATTACTCGACCATATGAATTTTTATCATGAAGCTTTTAGATAGTTGTCATCGGAACGCTTATTTATAGATTTTCGATGCTTTATTACGCCATAACTCAAGCAATTCACCATTTATTGTAGCGCTTCCTTTTGGCCGATGGAATTATTTTATATTGGTACCATATAGATTAGAGGAATCACAGCAACCAGAATTTCTCCACTCTTCTCGTACGAACAAAAATGTATATAGGGTAGGGCGGGGCACGAAGGTCCAATTTGAAATTAAGTAATTATACTATTTATAAACTAAAAGAACTACATCACAATACATAACCCGTGTCAGGCAAGCAATTATCGAACTATGTTCAATAAAATTTTCATTTCATTCCTAATTATTGAAATGTGTTTTTGAAGTAAAACTTCTTTAGGCGCGACTAGGGTGTAAATCCGTACAAATGCAACGAATGTGCGTTACGGCAGATAAGATAAGAGTCGAGTGCCAATGATTCGTCATTCGCTCTCGGTGATATTTCTATACGGGTCGATTGTGATTAGTCGTCGCTTATGTGAATAGATTTATGTCGTTGTATGCGTACCGGCGTCAACGTTGTATGCGTACCGACATCAACAAGAAAATCGGCATAGATAAATAAACATTTTAAAGTTACATCGTAGTACAATTTGTCTTGATATAATAAAAAATGTCTGAATCAGAAGAATATTTTACCCTGTTTCTTAAAAATTATTTCTATATTATTCGTAGTTTCTATAAATCTTTGAAGTTAATTAAATGGAAAATATTTTTCAGGCAAGACAGACATCACAGCTGTTCAAAAAACGAGATTATATCGCAAAAAAGTAAAAAAATACAAGCAGTCAATGAATGTATGTTAATTGTAATTACATGAAGTTCTTCAAACGCAATTACATGATGAGATGATGAAAAACAATATTTGTTTAGGCGCTGTTTATCATAATCCACTGTGTGAACGACTATTATAGAAGTTATTAATCAGCAATTACTTCATTTCTCTAATGAAGGTTCATTTCTAAATGCTAATTACAATGACAAACCGATCATGTCATATTTGAAGTATGACTTTAATTACATTATTGTTTTTAGATAACTATTTTAATTTTAAATATTATACATATTTTTGTTACTATTATAAATATATAATTTATAATGATATAAATGTGTACAATGGTTGACACTAATAAATATGTGCATCACGAGTGTTACCATATTTCTAATAAACATTATTCAAAATTGTTATAAAATGTATTTATTTTTACTTAAATGCCATCTTTTACTGTAGCAAATAAGTTTAAATTATTAAGTTACCAAAAAAACTAATAACGAAATAAAATACTTTTGTTATAGATTTTCAAATATTGTCTTTTATTTCATATTACACATATTTTTCCCTCTACTTTTAAATATTGTTTTTGAAAATTTTTTAACTTTACTTGTTATTGAGATACTGGTGGTGGTCCTTTTACCCGCGGACCTTTAATTTAAAATAAGCTAAAATAATATTTTAATCTCTTTGCAAATTAAAAAAAAACATCTTAGCTCATCATTCCTTATGCAAAAGGCTCAATAACCAAAACTCGAACTTGTGAAACAAACTAAAACGAGTCCACTAAAGTTTTGAAATGTAAAATTGAAAGAAAGTTTTAAAATCAGGATAGCGATTTCTATATTATTTTAAAGCATATATACAATAGTTTCACGTGTCGTAAAATTAATATATTTATTTTACAAAGAATACTGACTCAGTCGATTTGAATATAAGAAATTAATTATATAGAAGAAGATGAGAACAAAATATATCTTATCTTGAAATAAGTTGATAATATGCAATATATTGCATATGCAATCATATTCAAATGAATTGATGGTAAAATACTCAAGGGTAGTAAAATATCAAAGGTAATATGTGAATTTCAATTTCTGCTATGAATTAGTATGCTATGAAATAAATTGGTTTTGAATTGAATTGGTAAATACTTAAGAGAATAGAATAATATTATATGAAAGATTCTAAAGACAGTTCCAGCAATATTGGTCATTAGAATCCGGACAGAAGTTCTGGGTTCGATTTCGTTTCGAGAAGCCTGATGTCAAGTAGTAGTGAGATCGGTTTTCACTTGGAAATATTGATAGCAGTATGGTTTGAAATGAAAATTTTCATCCGGCGTTGCTGCATCAATATTGGCCCTATTACAGAAATTATAAAAAAAAATATAGCACATAGATGACACATCTCTTTGGGTTGCCATCTTTAAAACAGGCGCAGTATCAAATCAAATAATCTTATAGGACTCATAAGTTATGATTAGTGCTCAAAATGCTAAAGAAAGATTTTCTTTTACCAGATGGATATACAAATGAGTAAGACATACATCAATCTCATATGAATAAAGTTTCGTACAAACCCTTCGAAATCGTGATTCGTAGTTAATGGATTTATACAACAAAATAGAATAATTTAGATTTGATACAATGTTGCCTACAGTAGATTGATTACGCAGATACCTATGTTAATGCTACCATCTTTGTTAGGGACAACCCAACTTATTTAAATTCATTTGAATACATTTCAGCATTGTGCTTAGTTTTGCTAGTAGAAACGTAGTTTTTAAGATTGATCACAGTTTAATGATAAAATACAGTGCTTCTAGGCCAGTCCATATTATAGGGAACACCAGGGTCAGAAGAATCAGTCAACTGTTTCGAATCGACTATCTAACTTTCTTTGCAATGCCCCTATTCCGGATTTTAATTTACTTATTCTTTTTCAGGTCATCAATCATTACATTTATATTTATGTAATTATATGGTACTATTTCGTTGTTTTTTAGTTACATGAAGCATTTGCTTGATGATCAGTATGAATCGTATACAGTTTTTTCTTCTTGATTTATGCTAAATATAAGTGGCTTATCAGCACTTTATTACAACTTTTTCAGATTTTTTTTATTATATATTTTATATTATTTTATATTATTATTTATTATTTATATATTTTTATTATATATTTTATTATTTTTTATTATACACGTTGGTGCAATCTGTATGTCAAGACTTGTGTACATTAGTAAAATATAATGGCAAAGATGATTTATAATCTTTCAAAATACAAATAAAAAACAATGTAAAATTTTTCCGATAATCTTGTTTAAACTAACAAACTAATATATCTCGTGTTAGAAGAAAGGTAAATTTTCCTGAACAATTATCATTAAAAACAATTATTTATAATTATTACCTCTAATATAAGAAACTAAAGCGGATATATTGTAACAGAGTAAAAAATAATATTTATAAATATAAAAGTATCTTAGAAATATGTATATCAATTTATAGAGCAAAACATAGGACGATTTGTTTCACCTTTTTATGTTAAGAAAGCTATTGGACCAACTCTTTTATACTAAATTTTCATATATTTTCAAGTTTAGCATCATACCAAAATATCATAGATTAGATAAAAATGGACTTTTATTTCAAAGTTTTAGGTGTAGAACACGGATAAGTAGTTTTAACTGCATGTTTTCATTAGATTTATAATTATATGAAATACATATATAATAATTATATGAAAACAAAAAATAATGTCGAACAGGTTAAAGTAAGTTTTTACTAAATTTTTACGTGTAAAATTTAATTTTTACATTAGTTTTAACACAATTTCATATTTCTATAGATTCAATTCCACAATTTTAAACAATGCTCTAATATGAGGATTTCATGGGTCATTTATTCAAGACTTATGGTTCTTTAATAAGCAATTTTATATACTTGTGACAATAAATATCTGATGATTTTTAATAATATATTTAATTATATATTTAGTAGTAGTCTAGTTTTGTCAAATAAACATTATTATACCAGTACGTATGTAATGTATATTTTAATATAAAAATATAATCACTACATAACATATGAATCAATATGTCCGTAGGATAAATTGTAACTAATTATAAATTTAATAATTGGATCTAAAATTATTAATTTAATAGTAGTAGAGTATATTTTAACTGTCCATTATGAAGTGTTATAAAACATTAAACAAACTTTTTCTTAATTACTGTTTAAATTATATTATATCAAGCAAATTCAATAAGTTTCTACAAACTTATTGGTGATATGTTATGTAGTAGCAATATCAATTTTTACTTGAAAATATAGCTTTTAAATATATCCCCAAATAAAAATAACCCTTTCTGGGCAGAAAATTAAATAATAAGTTAGCACTATTAGATAAATTCTATTAAAAAACTTAATAAAATATGAATGGATCAACCGTTGGGTTAATATTCTAAAAACAGACGTGAAGGGAAGTTTCAGTCCAACAGCTTATAGGATATAATATTCTGATTACTGTTAAAATATGAAAAAAGAATAAAAAACTGCATATGGAATTGAAGGTGATTAGTTCATAATGCACAAACCAATGTATTTTTCAATATACCTAACTATTATTTGTAATTTTTGTCTGAATTTTTTTGCTTTATTGTAGGAACTGTCTAACTATTATGTTAAAAAGATATCGATATGGTCAAATTATCATTTTTCATATTGCTATGAACAAATCGTGAAAACATAAAGAGATTGTGAAATGTTCAGTGGAACAGTGATTATTTAGATTATATTATAATTAGTATTTTTATTTTATTATAATGATTTATAATCATTATTATTTTTATATTAATTCTATATTATTTCAAATATTGCTTCTTTAATGTATATTATATCTGTAACTCATTTGACTTTGATTGTTATAATTGCATGGAATAAAAATTAAAAAAAAAGTAATAATAGTTGCAAAATACACTTGTAATTCATTATATCCGAATTTTTATAAAAAAAAAATATATATGAAAATCAAGCTTTATAGTTTAATTACGTCATTATAAACGGTCGGTCAATATATGCGAAATCATTATAAATGGATTCTGGTGCATTTGCATTATTTTATACATAATTTGATGATTTTATAGAATCAATTTTTCGCTTTTATGCAACGATTTAACATTGAGGGAGGCTGGGGTCGATTTAGAAGCTGTTCAGCTATCCCTAGTTTCCCTTTATATATATATATATATATATATATATATATATATATATATATATATATATATATATATATATATATATATATATATATATATATTTGTGTGTATAGTATATATATAGCTGTACGTTCAGAGAGTTGCAGGGCAACAAGAAATATAATTCAAGTTTTTTATATATCTGTCTTCATAACGGGTGATCAGGGGATAGGAACCTCTGTTTTAGTGCGATTAATCAACTTTTTGTTATGTATTTCGCAATCGGTTTGAATGTAGGATTTCGCTGCCACAAAAAGAAAATTAATAGTTGCGCATCTGAAATTTACAAATGACGATGCATGCATGCCTCTGACAGTTTTTGATGGTCGCGGATGAAATACTGCGATGGCGAATCAATTTTGGTTTGTTTGGCAATTCATGTAATGCGGTTTTCCAAAATGGAATGATTTTGATACAACGCCCGAGAGATATATTGATGGTGCACAAATTACACATAGATCACATGAGGATGAATAAAATATTCGGAGCTGAGCAAAGGATAAATTGAATTCTGTTTTCTTTGTTATTGTTCGTGCACCATTCCGATGTTTTTAAATGGTTTTAAAGTAAATTTAAAAAACGTGATGGTTTTTTATATATTTGCAACCAAAATAAATATTGATTCAAACTATATTTGAAAAAAAAAATACAAATAAAAAATGATGATCATTATAAAAAACCTTCACTTGAAAATAAAGGTTGCAATATGTTACCAAGTGAAAATAGCCCTCAGCCGGTGTTGCTGCTCCAATAAAAAGTCAGCGTTAAATTCTAATAATAAATTTATCAAATTTTGATGGATTAACCATTGGGTTACTATCTAAAAATACAAAGTAAAGTAAAGTTTCAGCCCAGTAGCTTATAGGTTCCGATTGCTATCAAGATATGAGAATAATATTTTTTTTTATAAAAATTCAAGATAAGTAGGCAGTTTTGTAGGCGATTTACTTATAAATTGATAAATTGTTGAATAAATCATAAAAATATAGAGCGTACATCATATAAAGTAAAACCATTTGTTTCCGAAAAAAAATTAAATATTTTATATTATTTGTTTAATATAGTTGTAACATTTTTACTTGAACCAAAATAAATAATAACTGAAAGATAACAAATGTGTTTTTTTTTTTTCAAAAACAAATTCTTCCACTTTAAATGGCCCATATTTTCATGATTTATTATTTTAACATTTTACCAATTGACTGCAACAGATTCTTCAAAATTTGAATTAGTAAGATCAATTAATAGTTAATTAGAGAAGTTTTAATCCTAATAAGTGGATAAAAATTATCTAGCATAGGCAATAAATTTGCTTCATCAATTGTGTAATTTGTTTACGAAATAAAGTATACATCACAATTTTCTAGTATATCCAAAACAAAAATACTTATGACAATTACTAAGCACATATTTTTTTAAAATTTATTGGCCTCACTTAGAGCATTTAGCCACCTAAAAGATTTTATTTTTTTCTTTATATTCTATATCATATTTATATATTCTACACTATTTTGCTTATATATTCTATACTATCTTTGTTATTAATATCCTATTCTATCTTAATGTTCTTCTAACTGATTTCTTCGTCCTTTTTTTTTTTCTTTAAATCTAATCTTCTTCAATTCTATTCTTGTTTTTTCTTCTTAGTTCTAATTTTTTATTCAAATTACATTATAAATACTGAAACATGTCATTTAATTGCATTTGTAAATTTTCATTATTCTAATAATTTTCTATAATAATTTCTAAATCCAATTATTATAATAAATATGACAATTAAAAGCTACTTGAAATTGCAAAAATGCTTGAACGTTCTATTTTATTTGCATATCATTTAGTAGACATCATTATTATTTATATCATATTCTATCTTAATGTTCTTTTAACTGATTTCTTCATCCATTTTTTTCTCTAAATCTGATCATATTCAATTCTAATCTTGTTTTTTCTCTTACTTCTAATTTTTTATTCAAATTACATCATAAATACTGAAACATGTCATCTAATTGCATTTGTGAATTTTCATTATTCTAATAATTTTCTATAATAATTCTCACATCAAATTTTTATAAATATGACAATTAATAGCAAAAGCGCTTGATCGTTCTATATTATTTCCATATCATTTAACTAAACATCTTCGTTTCTCCAATATTTTTCTATCATTTATCATGCATCTACTTGAATCAAACAAATATTGCAATAAAAGAATACTTCAACTCGTGATATTTTCATGATGTCAAAAAACGAATAAAACAAATAAAACGGTTCGCTCCCCCTGCAGACTTTCTCTTCTATCGTTTCTCTTATGTGTCTCTCGCGGTCATGGACCAATAGAGAGACGGCGACATCAGCTCGTCTTGTTCTATCTCATCAGACCTCCATTATAAATGAACATCACATAAAAAAGCACACAAACACAAACACAAAACACGAACACTATTCAGTACAAATGCACACACACAGACACTGATGAAGATTTAATATGTTACACGAACTAGGTGACCAAGACGAGGGTTTGTCAGAAAAATGCTTAATAATTAATTAACTCAATGTCCTTAATTATAGACAAATCTTGCGACCAGCCTCTATTACTATTTTACGAGGTCTTTGAAAACGGACTGGATAGATAGTGTTGTGATAAGGAGTCGATGGACTCCAGAAGATGAGGTAAAACGATACACGTAAAAATTGATAAGTTGTATTTGAAAAATATTTTGCAATAATTCAAATAATAGTTACTGGATCATATGTTATTTGCCAGACCAATTATTTATAATTATTTATAATTAAGAGACCAATTCTCCAATAAAATAGAAATGTTATGGTAAGGCTGTGTTATTGGTCTATCTTCGTATAAATTGGTGGTAAGAACTATCAAAAACTTATGTATTTGATGTGCGACCAAGCGTTTCACACATAAAATCTAACCTACAAAATGCACAAACGTCAAATAACCATTTTATCATTAGTGCATCTTTCTGATGTCTCTTTAATACCATACGTAAGGGGGCGTCCATTAATCACGTGATCATTTTTTTAGCGATTTCTGGGCCCTCCCTTCCCTTTGGTGATACGTCGTAATATTTAAAATTACCCCCCTTCCCTCACCAAGCATCACGTGTATTTTCAGTTACGTAAAATTTTTGAACAAATTTTTCGATTTCACGAAAAAATGTAGATTTTTTTCAAAAATATAGGTAAGAAATAAATACACGTGATATCTTACTATACCCCTCCCTCCTCCACGTAATTTTTCGTGATTTCTTGTCATCCCCCCCTCTCCTCATAAAAACCTCACGTGATCAATGGACGACCACTAAGTGTAAAACGCCAAATTACAAGCAAATACATAGCTTTCTGATAGATCTTACTACCAATTCATGCGAAGATAGACCCGTAAAATAGCATTACCATAACATTTCTATTTTATTCGAAAATTGACCCCATAATTTTAAAAAATCCTATAAAACCAATTAAGTTCAACTAAATATATATAGATGATTTTGTTCAGACATAACACCAATTAAAAATTTGGTAAGTAAAATTACAAGTTTATTGAATCCATACGTTTCGATCTACATCGAGATGATCATTAAGTGGAAAAAATGTATTTACAATACTGTTCGCGCCAATCAAAGCATGCGGCTATATGGATATATAAACAAAAAATCATCTATCAGATAATTATACAAATCAATCAATCAGTCAGAACGTAATCAAAAACTGTATTAAAATTATTGTAAATATACTTATAACGTGTTATTAATAGAAAATAAATATATACAGTTATAATCAAAGTATTTACAATTGGTCCTTCATAAGGCAAGCAATCATAACAACATCCTAATTTTTTCACTGGTCCTTCGAGCCGGATGTGACGTCCAGCAATCGAAGGAGAAATCAAGCAAAACAAGCATAAACCAAGTAAATCAAGATTAAATAAAGAGGAAGTTCAAAATCAAGATAAGAAGTTCAAATTTGGAGCTACAGCTACAAGCACAAGCAAAGCAAGAAACCAGGTTATTCAATTACATTTCCTTCTTATCAATCTTTCCTTATTCAATTAATAAAGTTTAGTACGATCTGTGACAAGATGGAATCGTTAATAACTTTAAAATCACTCAAAACAAAGCAACTAGAAATTCAATCGCAATTAGCATATTGCGAAAAGATTTGCAATCAATGGTCACACATGCCTGTGTGTGAATTGAATATTTCTGAAATAAGCCGTTTTAAAGAATATGTAAGACCTAATTTTGACTTATTTGAAGATACGGTTATCAAAATAGCAACTTTACTTGATGATGAAGAAGAAATTGATAATTTATTTGATAACGAATTAGAAGAGTTTTTTGATAAATACCAAAAATGCTTGACAACATTATCAAAGCTTAGGCTAGCAGCCTTGAATAAATCAGATACTAGTTCGGAACTCAATTTAAATTATACCAAAACAACAAATAATGCAGGTAACATAAAACAGCCTAATTTTTTCACTGGTCCTTCAGTGAAAAAATTAGGATGTTGTTATGATTGCTTGCCTTATGAAGGACCAATTGTAAATACTTTGATTATAACTGTATATATTTATTTTCTATTAATAACACGTTATAAGTATATTTACAATAATTTTAATACAGTTTTTGATTACGTTCTGACTGATTGATTGATTTGTATAATTATCTGATAGATGATTTTTTGTTTATATATCCATATAGCCGCATGCTTTGATTGGCGCGAACATTCTCCCGGCCTTGAAATATAGATTTCAAAATAATTGGTAATCTTCATTAATGTGAATTAATTAAGTAAATGTTAGTGGTTTTGGTAACACTCATATTCCATGAACTCCATTTCTTGATTCTTATTGGAATTTATAGTTTATTGGTTTTTTTTTTAATTATAAGACCAATCAGTAATGATCAGTTCAATATTTTCTAAATTATCTTATTGGAGAACCGTAACATTGTCTCCTTAATACTGGTTATTATGGTTGTATTTGCAGACGAGAAAAGTCTGCATATTCTGACTCCATATTCCACATGCTCTTGTGTTTTGAAGTTGCTGATGTTGAGCAAGCGCGTTTTCGGGGATATCAAGCATTGACGCATAGCAAGTTGATGTTTAAGATTTTTGAATATGGAAGTGATCAGGATCTTTTTTATTGGATCTTAAGCAACATTCAACAATGTTCCGATCTGCGTTTGATTTCTTCCGAAATGTCAATAATTTGAGGTTTTGAAATATAAGCTATGATTGAATATGATTCCACGATATATAGTTCCCTTTTTCGTGTTATTAGTAATCTTGTTTTAGTTCGATTTGTTTGCAGAAATTTATAACATTTCATACCAAATCTTATCGTTTTGTTATATGAATAGGTTTTGCGAGATTTATGCATTGCTATCAAACCATTTTGTAGCTGAATCAGATATTAGTTCAAATATAATACTATATTCATTATATCTTGTGTTTAAGAGACACGCGATAAAATAACATAGAAAAGCCTCCATTTTTTCATTTAATCTTGTTAATAAATATAAGTGGTAAAGATATAACATTTAAATACTCATGTGTTTAGGTATGGTATCGATAATTGATAGATGAATGAATTTTTGGACAGCGCTATGGGGTGACATTTGTAATAAGTTAAAGTTTTAGGTTTGAGTTTTGATTTGAACCCCAACGTGTAAAATTCCATTTCACCTAAGAATGATGTCAATGTCTTTAGTTTTTAAATATTTGTTAATGCGTACTTAAGTTAGGTATGTCTTGCTTGATTGTTAAAACCAATGTTTTTTGCAATGGTTTGTTAATGCGTACTTAAGTTAAGTAAGTTTGCTTGATTGTCATGACTTGTTTTGATTTTATCAATTTATTAAGTGATTTATTCATTTGTTAATCATTAATAAACTCTGTGATGTTTGTCATTTTTGTATTTGTACAAAGTTAAGATTCATAACACGTACCAGTTTAATGAGTACATGCTAAACTTGCAATTCAGATTCATATTTCAATCGCAAAAATTGCAAAATTGTCAATCGTGCGATGCAGTCTTTAGTTAGAAACCAAGATGGACCTCGGCGCGTTGCAATGCTTTAGTATGCTACAATGATTTTAATAAATTGTATGTAACCAGTAGTTTGCATACATTTCTGTTTTGAATAAATAAAATATATTCGCAAAAACGATTTTATATTTATAAAAATAGAGATATTAATCATATTAGAGTGATAATAAGATCGCTCCAATATAATTTTTTATCAAACGCGATACTTAATGCCCGTTTCATTTTTCGCGCAAGAATTTTTAATAATTGTGCCTCACTTATTTTGAGGTATAAAAGTGCGATGTATTTTGATAGGGCTATTCTAGATTTTTCCACTATCAATTTTATTTTATAGCTAGAATTTGAAGTGAAAAACACATTCATTCGCGCGCTATATGTATATGATATGTAATTTCGTGCTTAGACGATTTGGAGTTGGAAAGAAAAGTTTTGAATGGTTAGACTTCAATTCATAAAGATTGAGTTTAGCTTGCGTTAAAATGTTAGTGAGATTGTTGTTAATAAAAAAATTCATTATTGTATCAGCTGTAGTGAATGAACTATGAACGTTAAAATAATTTCTGGGGATTTCGAATATTTTTAGATGTTCAGTTATGCTTTGTTTAGGTGGTTGTTCTGAAGATCGTATTGATAAGAACATATGTTGTTGATTCATGTTTATTTTGTTATTGGAAGTTTTTCCCCGAATTTCTTGGTGAATCTTTTTGTCGTTCATCTGAGTTAAAACTTGTTCGATTACTCTCTTTATATCGACCGTTAGTATTGAAGTATGAATTTTAACATTCGGTATAATGAAACAGATTTCGTTTCGGATATTCGATCTAACAAATTGTAGCTCAGTTAACAGCAGACTTGTATCGGATTTACAAGGTGCTTTCCAAAATTACGCGAAAATTAGTTGTTAAATTGATTGACTTTAACACGTCTGGATGAGGTGAGTATAAACTTATTTTAGGTATGCTTGCTTTTATGAAGTTATCATATTCGGTGAATTGGTTTCTGTTTGCAAATGAAATATGACGTTTTAATGTTTCTTGTCTACTATATCCTATGTCTTTGATATTTTTTGCAAATTGAATTATAGTACCAAAAATTCCGTCAATAGTCTTAGTTGTATTAGTAATAGAATGCTCTTCGCGTTGTTTTTCCGTTTCAGTAAAGTATTGTTTATCGTCGTATGATGGTTTGCGTATTTCTGAAGATATATCTACTTGAGCTTTAAAGTTAGATTCATGATTTGAAACCGAAATTGATTTAGAAATGTTTAATTGAGGTAAATAAAATTGAGGCTGTTTTATGTTACCTGCATTATTTGTTGTTTTGGTATAATTTAAATTGAGTTCCGAACTAGTATCTGATTTATTCAAGGCTGCTAGCCTAAGCTTTGATAATGTTGTCAAGCATTTTTGGTATTTTGAATTTTTCTTCTGCAAAGAACAAAGATATAATTATAAAATATAGATAATTAATACAGTGAAACTGCGAATTTGGGGACTGAATTACCATCATTCAGTAATATAGTACTTAATTAATATACTTATAATTAATACTTTAAATTAACTTCCAAAAATTGACACAATTTTTCTTATATTGAATCTAACATCACTTTAATTGAAAAATCTGGACAGGTGTTCTAAACGTTTTGCAACTAAATATATCAAAATCATATTGATATTGATCATTAAGAGTCTTGCAAAACGAGTAACGTTATTCTATATCTAAATCTAATAAAATTTGTTCACTAATATCAAAAGGAAATATATTCTTCTGTAAGTTTTTAACATCCGAATGCTATCTGTAGCAAATGATAATCTGGGTGGCGGAGACCGTAAACAGATAAAAAAGTCTTCGGCTACGAGTGAAGTAGCGACTTCTTCGGTGAATTCGAACGAAGTCAAAACGTCGGACGAAGGGAATCCCTCTTTTTCGAGGGAGGTGGATAAGACATTAATTCCACCTTCCACAAGCAGTTCCGACGACTCCGTCACAAACGAATCATCTGATGATACCGAAACAAAGGACTCTAGCTTGGACGACATTTTAGCAAACAGAGAAAGGCCTAATAAAACTAAAATTAGAATAACAAAAGCTTCCAAAGAAAAACGAGAACATCTGACAGGTGAACTGGTCAAATCACTTGCTGACAAACATAGCAAAGTGTTATCACACAACAATATTCTAAAAATACAATATATGACTAATGATCAGTCTAGTAAACTTAATAACTCGTCTGAAAGTTCTGAAGACTATCAACCCTTTCCAAAAAATCTAGTTCAAATCGAAGCCAATACTCAAGAAGTCGAAGTCGTGGAAGTAAATACCGTAGAAGCCAATACATCAGAAGTCAACAACAAAGGACTAACTGCTATAAAAGTTAGGAAAACAGAGATAAAAAATACGGATTTCCAAATTGATATAGAAGAGAAAAACGCGGAAACTAGTGCTGGCACAGAAAAGGTACAAGAAGCGAAAGCAGTGATATTGCAACCCAACTCCAATGGGCTTGAGGAGGATAAGGTTGTAAGATCGTTGAAATCACACGAATTACCTTCTATCCAGCCTATTCCGATATTGGATGTAAGTGAAGTTGGCGGCGAGTTTACAGATGTACCTGATGATTCAGCTTTATTAAGGATGAGAAAAATTTTGCCTTATTTTGTTCGTGGCCGAGTTGTTGCCGGCTTTGGAAGAGGATCTAGAGAGCTTGGTATACCTACAGCCAACTTTTCGAAAGAAGTCGTCGATGATATCCATGACGATCTATGCCCAGGAGTGTACTACGGATGGGCGAAAGTAGATCCTTGGCCCGTGATGAAGATGGTTATGAATTTAGGCTGGAATCCGTATTACGAAAATAGAATAAAATCATTGGAAGTTCATATCTTATATGACTTTCCGTGCGATTTTTATGGTTCTCATATGAGGATTTGCATATTGGGGTATATAAGACCCGAAGCCAAGTTTAATTCGATGGAACATTTAATCAAGTCCATCCAGCGGGATACGGAATTAGCTAAGAGTCTTTTGGATAATCCCGATTGCATGATGTATCGTTTTCACGAATATTTTGGATGCGTTTGCGAAGAACCTTCTAATGGCTGACAGTACTATTACAGACAATTTTTATGAATAAATTAGTGTACTTAGGACAAGTACTTACAATTAAAGTACTTATACGTTTTACCAGGAGCAGTGTAAATCATACAACTGAAGAACCAATAATTTTGCCAAGTTATATTTCGGTATTCAATTGTATCGATCCATTTTGTTTTAAGATGATCTGTGCTATTTATTTATGTATTATTTTTTACTAAGTTACTTGTTTTAATAAATACTCAAAAGCCCTCTTACCTCTATACCGTAAAATTATAATTTACATTTTTTTATTTTGAGTTAAAAGTTTAAGCATATTACACATTTTTTAGGATTAATCTTGTAAAGTTACTGCTTCCGATAGGCCAATAGGTATTACGCATTGTATTTTATAGTATTTGTGTTCCGCAATGATACAATTTTAAATACTCATGTCTAGTTATCAGAACAGTTAATGGGTGATTCTTTGGTAGTTAGTGATTTTAGTTTTGAAGTTCATAATTATGTCTATGTCATGCTTGAATGTATCATGTTGTGTCTTGCTGTGTTTCAAAATGGGCCTTGCCACTATATAAATGAATTAGATAGTAATTAGATTATGTTATTGTATGGAATATGAATCGGTTTTAGAATAAATTACGATAATTTCGTATTCCTTTGGAAAAACTGTCTGGTTTTAAACACACCGTGATTAGGCCAATAAAAACTTGTTTTGGGTTTGATAGATTCACTAGCTATGCTTCTATTCCTAGTGACATATAAGTGTTCATAAAGTTTTTATCTTTGGTAAATAGATTTTGATTTGTTCGTAAATCATTTGTGCGTGAACTATAGCATTTACAATTCGCATTGTTTTTATATAATTTGTAAATGGTGTTGTAATAACAAACCTTCTTCCTTCATTTGTCGTAGTCCTATTAGAAAATGTTGTTTGCGTTGTGTTTTCGTTTTATTAAAATATTGTATGTCATTGCTTGCTTTCAAATCCCAAATTCTATTTTCTTGCGCTTTTACATTAGATCTACGATTGCATATTAAAAATGAATGTGAAGAATTAAGAGGTATGTTACCGGCAGAATGACATGAAATAATTTGTGGTGTATCAAGAGTCTGTGGTTGGTTTGAATTTCTGTGTAAGAGACTATGGTGATTTAAATTGCAAAAGGTACATCGACTCGATGAAAGGCATTGACTAACATTATGATTACACCGTAAACAATTAATGCATAATTTTAGTTCTTTTGCTTTAATTATTCTATCTTCTGTAGATAGTGATCGAAACTTTGGGCATTTATATGCCGAATGATAAGTCCCATTGCAAAACAGACAAATATTTTTGCAATTGGTTGATGTATCGTAAGACTTCGTTTGTTTTTCGAAATTAGTTTTTATGTCTTTAAAATTATTGAAATTTCCGGTTCTTGTCTCAGTTGGGTTTATAGCTTCTAACGTCATACAACGTTGATTTAGAAAGTTATTGAGTTCGGCAAACGTAACTAATTCTGACCCTCTATTCATGAGCATTTCCCACTCTTGGTGAGTTTTTTTGTCTATTTTTGTCATGATTAAATAATTAATCAGAGCGTCCCACTGGTCTACCGGTTGTTGCAACATTTTTAGACATCTTAAATGCTTATTAAACGTATCTATTAAATTGCGAAGATCCTTACCCGATTCATTGTGCATGGCTGGATGATCAAATAATTTTTTAATATGGTTATTTACGATTATTTTCTTGTTTTCAAACCGCGTTTTTAATAAGTCCCACGCAATAATATAATTATCGGCCGTTGCCGGTAGTGATTCTATGAGATTAGCAGCATCCCCTTTAGGCACGATTTTAAATAATAAATTTTTGGGCATTGCCTATGTTTGAGTCTTTGTGAATTAAACAAGAAAATGAATCGTAAAATTGTAACCAGTTTAAATAAGAGCCGTCAAACTGAGGCAAATTAATCTGAGGCAATTTAATGTTGTTAAGACTATTTGTCATATTAGAATCATTAAAGTTGTTTGAATTAATATCTGACTTATTTTGTGCTATTTGACTGAATTTTAATAAAGTTGATAGGCACCTTTTATATTTTTCAAAGTATTCATCTAATTCGATATCCATTAACTTATTTATTTCATCTTCGTCTTCTAATAGCGTTGTTATATTGATAATGGTGTTTTCGAATATTTCAAATAATGGCCTTACCTCTTCGACATGGCTGTTTATATCTAAAATATCTAACTCAGAAGTAGGTGTTTCTGCCATTTGTTTGCATATTTTCTCATATCTTGTTAATCGCGATTTCATTCCTCTTTGCTTCAGTTTTAATGATTTTAACGATTCCATTTTGACGTGGATTATAATTGTAAAAATGGTTAGTTTTAAGTGACCTGATTTCTGCTCCTTTGGCTCCAATTGATGTCTTGTATCTTCTTCGACTGCTGGATGTCAATCCGGCTCGAAGGACCAATGTTTTTTAGGTTGAATTGAATTTTGCTTTTCGAAGGACCGATTGTAAATACTTTGATTTTGTAACTAGTAATATTTATTTTACTTTAATTACATAAATTACATCGTATTTATAATAATTTAATATGGTTTTATTCCGTGTTGAATGATTTGAGTTTTAATTTTATAATAAAATCGATTGATGATTTTTTGTTTATGTATCAATATAGCCGCATGCTTTGATTGGCGCGAACATTCTCCCGGCCTTGAAATGTAGATTTCAAAATAATTAATAATCTTCATTAAATCGTTAGGATATGAGCTTCAAGAAGAAATTGGTCTTGAGTATACAAACATTGCTTTGATCTGTGTCAGAATCACATAAAATTCCTCGAAGGTTAGGATTCTTCATTAATATCTTGCATGACCTTATGGTTGCTTCCCAAATTCCTCCGAAAAAAACAGAATTCGGTGGAATGTGCTTCCATAATACACCTTCGTTGGTCATTTTATTACTAATCTGGTTTTGATTTGACTTTTTGTGAAAATTTATAAGATTTCTTTAATCCAGAAGTTGCGCCTATGAAATTCGTTCCATTATCTGAATAGATTCCGCGAGGTTTGCCATGTCGTGCCATAAATCGTTTTAATGTTGCCATGAAACTATTCGTCGTTAAATCAGATACTAATTCATGATGAATTGCTTTCGTAACAAAACATACAAATAAGCATATATAAGTCTTTAATTTTTTGTACCCTCTTGTTTGACGATCTCTTATTAAGACAGGACCTCCGTAATCTACTCCGCATATAAAAAAGGTGTAATTGATTATTATAGCATTAATGGATGAATCCATGTGGGTTCCAATGAAAAATTTAGGATGATGTTGAATCTAGCTCGTAAGGACCGATGAAAAATTTTAGGATGTTGTGATTGCTTGCCTTATGAAGGACCAATTGTAAATACTTTGATTATAACAGTATATATTTATTTTATATTAATAACAAGTTATAAGTATATTTACAATAATTTTAATACTGTTTTTGTCTACGTTCTGAGTGATTGATTGATTTGTATGATTTTTTTGATAGATGATTTTTTGTTTATATATCAATATAGCCGCATGCTTTGATTGGCGCGAACATTCTCCCGGAATGTTATTATAAAATCAAAACTCAAATCATTCAACACGGAATAAAACCATATTAAATTATTATAAATACGATGTAATTTATGTAATTAAAGTAAAATAAATATTACTAGTTACAAAATCAAAGTATTTACAATCGGTCCTTCGAAAAGCAAAATTCAATTCAACCCTAAAAAACAAATACTATAACTAAACTAATAACATAGTACAAGCAATTATTAATTCAAACATTGAACTAAAACTTGAACAAAATATATTGGTGTGAAATGGCTTTTTTTATCACTGAATGATGAACCCGAGGAGGACCGAAACGTATGATTTCGATAAATTTATAATTTCAATTACCAAATTTTCTAATTGGTATAAAAAATATAATATAGCAAACTGATCGGCGTCCCTTGAAAATGGATAAAATTTTTTTAGTATTCCATAAATCTTGGGATTTCATAGGTTTGTGATAAAAGTTCTGGGCATCCTGATATCGAGCAGTATTGATATCCTGTTCAATTTTAAAAAGATCAAAAATATATTTTTAGGTGAAAATGAACAGAATATATCATAATCATTATAAAAAGAACAATATGAAAGATTCATCAATAATGAAAAAGACAATCAACATTATTTTTTGTAAATTATTACTATTTTTTTCAGGTGTAAATAGACCTTGCCCGGCATTGCTACACCTATGAAAAGTCAGTCCTATTAATAAAATCCTCGATTATGTATGGATTAACAGCTGAAAAGGTTTTGATTACTGTTAAAAAAAAAAAGAAATATTATTTTTACTAAATTTAAGCTAGGCTGGATATTGATTCAAGTTTATAATGTACTGTAACAAATTGTTAATTATAATTATATTTAAGTATTTTATATTTTAGTTTCTTGTTCAAGTTTCGAATATTAGGTTGCAATTAGCTGCTATATATTCTATGAAGTAATTTCACTTATTTATTAGTTATGAATAAGCTTGGCAAGAGTGATAGAATATTTATTATTATTGATGGCATCTTGCTTATGAATAAATAAATTAATTAATTAATTAATGTAAATTTAACTCAAATAGAGCCATTGAATATCTTAATATAAATTGATAAATAAAAATAAAAAATAAAAAGACTGTAATTAAAATATCTTACTTAATCGAACATAAATTTTTCGAGATTCAAAAATGATCATAATCAAAAATCATAAAACGGTTCAAACGTAACACAAATAATACGCAAAGCAAAAATCCACATAATTATTATAAATTATAAATATTTTAGATAAAAGTACTACATCAGAAAACAACCATTTCTATAGAAAAAAATATACTATTTCATGAATAAGTCATCAATTTGTTAAAACTACCATAATTTATATTAGTTTACACTGATTAATTGTGACTAACCAAAACTTTTACAGTAGCAAATAGTTTTATAATGTACTGGTTAAATGCGGAACTTTACATCGTAATCACATCTAAATGGATAACTTAATGAATCCAATCCATTTATTTAATGAACTCTCGAAAACTAAACTATTCAAGTACTCTTACCTAATGACATTAAACATCAAGTATGTAACCATCGAATATAAGTGTAATTTGAATCTATATGTAAATCTAAATGTTACATGGTAACAAAATACAACCTGATAGTAATTAATAGTATGAGCCGATTCTGCCGTAAAATAGATTAATGTTATGGCAAGGCTATGTTACGTTGCGATTTTCATACAAAATGGTACTAAAAACTTGCACAACTAAAATGCACGTCACAAATATGCAGTTGTATAACATTCTTTTTTGTCGTTTGTGCGTTTTGCAGATTATTGAAGTAAAATACGTGTGTAATTTTTGAAGTGCAAATCCGTAAAAATGCAACGGAAATGCGTTACGGCAGAACTGTACGTCATTCGCTTTCGATGAAATCATTTCTATACGGGTCGATTGTGATTAGCCGTCGTGTATGTGAATAGAGATCTGTCGTTGTATGAGTACCGGCATCAACGTTGTATGCGTACCGATATCAACAAGGGCATCGATATTGATAAATAAAAATTTTAAAGTTACATCGTAGTACAAATCTTGATTTAATGAAAAATATTGATTAATAATATTAATGATTAGTAAGTTTACTGATTAGAAATTATTTCTATATTATTCGTAGTTTTTATAAATCTTTGAAGTTATTAAAATGTAAAATATTTTTAGGCAAGACAGATATTACAGCTGTTTAATAGAGAATGAGATTATATCGCCAGCGAAATAGTAAAAAAAAATACAAGCAGTCAATGAATGTATGTTAATTTTAATTACATGAAGTTCATCAAATACAATTACATGAAGTTACGAAAACAATATTTGTTTAGTTGTTGTTTAATATAATCTACTGTGTGAACGAATATTATAAAATTTATTAATCAGCAAATACTTCATTTTTCTAATGAAGGTTCATTTTTAAATGCTAATTACAATGACAAACCGATCATTTCATATTTGAAGTATGACTTTAATTACTTTATTGGTTTTAAATATTATACATATTTTTAATGCTGTTATAAATATATAATTTATAGTTTATCATTATATAAATGTGTATAATGATTGGAACTAATAAATGTGTGTGCATCACGAGTGTTACCATATTACTAATAAACATTATTCAAAATTGTTATATGATGAATTTATTTTTACTTAAATGTCATCTTGTACAGTAGCAAATAAATTTTACTTCAATCGCGTGTGAACCTTACACGCACTCTTTTTTTATCTCAAACTCCTGCACAGCAATCACATAGTATTTTGACAGTTTTTAGTACTATTTTATATGAAAAACGCTACGCAACATAACCTTGCCATAACATTGATCTATTTTACGGCAGAATCAGATCCTATATTTTTATATCTTCTACCTATTCTCATTTGGCCCCTCCGATTGGAACTCTCGGCCATCACTGAACCGCAGCGCACAAAGTGACTCGAAGATCGTACGATCATTATATTTATGAATTTTTTTCAGTTCGTTATCTGTATAAGTTATATTCTATGCTTTTTTATTAGTTTTTCTTATTCCATCTTATTCGACGCACAAACAAGTATCAAAGCTTTGCTCTGGTCGCTTTTATTCCGAAGCTGACATCACACAATTTTTTTTCTAACACTATACGATCTTTGTAATGTACAATGTTGATAGTCCGAGATATTTGCGAGAATTATTTGCAGAAGAAAACACTTGGAAATGAAACGGAATCATTTTTGTAATGGATACTGTAAGATGTAGCTAAATATCAAAGAGGTTGAATTATTAAATAAGGAATGAGAAGAAGAAATATGAATTTCTTAATATAAATTATTTTTATAAGAAAATACGTTTATGTGAATAAACTATTTTAAAAAACTCTGCAAAATTAAGCATCATAGCATTCTATGGCGTTTTTTTTATCAATATAAACAGTTGAAACTGTTGAAACAGTTGAAAATAATATACTAAAAAAGAGAACCTCGGGGTTATTCTCTTATGATCTTGATGAAACTTTGCATGATAATAGATATGATAGTCCAAAAGAATTTCTCATAATATTATAGGCCTATGAAAAGTGGTTTAATTAAAAAAATTAATTAAAATTCTGAAACATAGGCTACACTCTAAATATACGCCTCTACAGTGTTTCATATTAATATGTCGAAGACGTAAGTAATAATAATTTTACTTTTTATTCAGGTATTAACATATTCACAGATTGTAATTATATAATTTTCAGATTACAGTAAATTTAAACGATTTCCAGATTTTGATAAGAAAAGATTGTATAATTATAAGCTCAAACTAATTGAATGATTATATAAATATTTGGATATTGAAAATATCAAGAGTTTTAAACAATTATATTAAAATAACTTGAATTTATAGATCAATTATGATAAAATAAATGATGTATCATTAGATACAAAATAAGTATAAAAACAGGGAAGTTAATACATGTACATAAACCATTTATACAGATATGCACAAATTTAGATTGCAATAATATAATCCAGATTATAATTCCAAATGAGTTTTAAATTGTACATTTGTGAGCCCAATGTATCAAATACTTATATCAATATTTATATATTTAAAAATCAAAATGTGTTTACTCAATTTTAACAAAATGGAATAAATGTATAGACTAATGACAGAAAAAATTACGCATCATTAGATTTAATACAATTGGTGTAAAAATAGAGAAATTAAAATTCTTCATAAAAATTTATTTTTATGGACAAGGAAAAGAGGTTTCAATGTTTTTTGCACTCTAGCCATTATCATTTTCATTTATTATTAGCAAATTTATGTTTTGTCATAAAAATTTGCGAATTCTTCTTCCATGTACAAATTAAACACTTTTATTGATATTTTTCTGCAAATATTAATTTTTTTTCAAACATTTCACACATAAATACATACTAAAATTTCTAAAACTTTACTATTTTACTATTTTTATTAACAACGCCCCGATATACATATAAAATTATAAATAAATTATATATATTTTAAAAAACAATTTTATTTTTTTTGTAATAGTAGCAAATTCAAAGCAACAAATTGCAAAATTCTAGTATAAATAAAATTATTTTAATAAATTTATAAAACTTTTCTTCTTTAATTTTACATTTTTGATCATGGCGTCCCGGTGTCCCGGTGTCCCGGTGTCATAAATTAATTAAATATTTATTAAAAAAACTTATAAAAATTTGTATTTGACATATTAACGCATAATATATAGAATTTTTAAAAATCTAGAATAATATTAACTTCTAATAAAAAATAAAAATTTTGAACATTGTAATTGTACCAGAAGACATACTTAGTCGTACATTTTTAATTTGTTTAGGATTAAATTCGTTTAACTACAACTTTTATTTAACTTGCAGAAAAATATATGCAATAACAACTTATGTATATATGAATAATAATATATTTAACTTGCCGTAGGGTAAGTTATAGTAATCACACAAAAATCGAAAATGAAATTTTTTATATATCTCTACGTTGCAGAGGTTTGTGAACATTTTGGTATAACTTAAATAAAATAATTTTTAGTTCGGAAAGTTCCTGCAATTTGAATTTGGGCACAATTCTATACACTACTAGTTTATACTTTAATCATAAGACTACATAAAATATAAATAATCCTAAAAATATGAGTATATGGGTTTATGTTATGCCATTAGCTATTCCTGTTTTGTTAAAAAACCAAGACTTTTCTTCTATAGAATTTTGCTCGAGTTTTGTAATATTGATCCAGTCTGTTTTTTACCAATTTAAAAAAAACGTAGATTCGTAATCTACAATATCCAATTACAACAATGCCGTCAATTTTCGTTGCACAACCTCCCATTAAACTTAAGAGTTATGCCATTAAGTGCACCGAAACCAGAGTCCAGTCACCTGTCAGTGACTTTTCTAATTTTTAATACAAAACGTCTTACATTCGTGTTTTTATTAATAGCTTATGATCTATAAAAAGGTCAAAGACAAATCGCAGTTCGAATTTCACACTGTAATACTTTCTTGCTTCATTCGAAGTAATCAACAATAATTGCGCTAGGACAACTAAAACATAATTGGGACGAAAAAATAAAAAATGCTTTGATTATAATATTGTGAATATGTTTTTGCATGGAACTACGTCATAGGGCAATGTACGCTTAATTTCATTTTCTGGATGCATATGTTGTGTAATTAAAATTATACGTAGTTTATTCATAGATCTTGCATAGTTCTTAGTTCTCTTTTTTGGTTAATGACATTATACATACAATGTACATATACAACAAGTTATAAATGTGATCTTACATAAAATTTCAAAAAAGGCGGAATAAAATTGTAGTAATATTTTTTCTATTTTCTCAAAAACGTTCTCTAAAAGCGAATTTTTTTCCCATACTTGTATATTTGGATAATTCGCATTAAAATTCTAAAATTCGACGTTTTAGTTTTTATCAGTTTCTGCATCAGTTTATTCTAAAACTCACGTGGTTTTTTAATATAAAATTACATAATATTAAGTTTAAAATATTTTTTTTTTAAATTGTTTGGTTAGAGAGATTTGTTTCATGAAACACATTTTATTCTTTAAACTGTACAACTTTAAATAAATTAATATTTCATTACTTCTAAATAATTGAATAATATGTTTCAAAGTGGAAACAAAAAACCTTTGGATCTGAAAATTATATTATTAGAATCTGAATAAATAACTGTTTACTTACAATTAGTAAGTTTATTGTTAAAAGTTTTAACATAAATTTCTATAAAATATTTGATAGTTTGATGCACAAATGTTTAATGATAATTTTTAATGGCATAGTGACTTTTTTTTACTTTTCCAAAACCGCTGCACCTGCCTTAGCAAAAATTTCAATAATTTTTCATTCCGTGAATGCAAGCAAAATGTTTTTTGAATCATTCAAATCGGTCGCTCCGTTCTCTCACAAACTGAACACTTACCACTTTTGACATTTTTTGCCCCGGCTCTTTGAAACGGCTGGACCTACCTCTGCAAAAAACTAATCAGCACGTCTCCCCGAATCAAATGTTTTTTCGAATCATTCAAATCTGTTGATCCGTGTTCTCGAAATCGTCGACAAAAAATTGCATGCGCACGTACATACATACACACACATACAAATACATTCATTTTTTCTAAGATATACCAAAAAGTTTATAAACTTTTGACTTAAAGATATGTAAAAAAAATATTTTATTTTTTTTGCAATTACTATAATTTGCCTACGGGAAGTTAATTACGCAATTCCATTTATTAAGGATTTGAATACAAAAACTACTGGTGTGTATGGCATCGTGCCTTAAGGCAAAATGCTGAAAGTTTCCGTACCGTAACGAAATATGTTCGAGAAATATTAAATGTTTTCAAATAGATTATTATAAATACTGTAACATTGTCTAATATTTATAAGAATTATATAAACTGAAATGCAAAGTTGAAAATATTTGTTAAAAGTATATTAGAACTTAAGTCAGAATTACAATTAAAATCTGAATTATTTTCGATATACAAAAAAAAAATTTTTTTGAAACAAAAAATTCAAAAAAAATTTAAACAAAAAATTTAGCAATTATTTTGTTAAAACAAGCAGAAACTTCTTTGAGATATTCAAATCGGACGCTTAGTTCACTCAAAAACTGCCATTTCTTGCACATTTAGCTCTGTATCTCTGAAACCGCTAGACCTGTCTTGCTAAAAACTAATCACCACTTTCCTTGTCATCACGAATTGAATGATTTTTGGATCATTCAAATCGGATGCTCCGATCTCTCAAAAACTCGATTTGTATTTTCTGCACTCTTTGCTCCATATCTTTGAAATGGCTGGATTTGCCTTTGCCATAAATTAATCAGCACATCTCGTTAATCCGTGCGCCCGAAAACGTGGACAAAAAAATGTATCTATTCATACGCACACACACATCCATTTTTTCTGGAGTATGCCAAGTTCAGAAACCTTCAAAACGTGAAGAAATGTAAAAATTTTCAATTTCAATTTTTGGACGATTACATTAACTTACCCTACGGGAAGTTAATAATTTCCATAAGAGGTGCAAAAAATTTGTCAATTCTATGCAAGAACAAATTTTATGAAGCCGCAAATGATGCTTCAGAATTAGAGTCGTAATGCTATTTTCCATTCCAGTCCGAAGTCACAATTTCGGAAATAACTTAGAATAGAGAATTTCGAAATCCAATGCTGTATATTCTCAGTTGAACAATATAATTTATAGTGGTTAACTCAAGGGTTTGAACCCAACACTTTCGATATGCCTGCAATTCCTGACTGACTCTTGGTATACGATATCAGTGATACACGGAATATGAGCCGATATTACCTACCAGATAGAAAAGGAGCTATACTATAACACAACCTGTTCCTAGGGCTATAACTTAAGGCCATCACGGAACAACGCGCATTGGTTAAAATGCGGGTCTGAACAATCGTATATCTTGGCCTTATCTTTCATACACATTCATAAACATCAAAGTCTATTATATGAAACCTACCTACGTATAGAAGTGATATATTTTTTACCTCTATCGTTCAAAACGGTAGCTGGAAATAAGTACGAGAACAAAAACAGAAAAAAACACATACGCTTAATGGTATACCCGCTTATTAGATCAGCTCTTGATAGCTCTGACTCGGACGCGAACGCTCGCCTGGATATCTAAAATAAAACGACAGTTTCTATGAAACAGGTTAATCTGTTTAAACAATCTACTGGATTTGAAATGCTCTTTTTACTTTGTTTTTGCCATCCACAGACAAATTATACACAACATGCTGTGCTTCAAATCGACACCGACGATAGAGGCCAGCCAGCCAGCTAGGCTGGAAACTCGGATGATGGAATTAATTGTAGAGATTGTAATGACTAAATACTGAAACGGTTGCCTTGCAATATGAAACTCGTCCATCGTATCGTAATTGTATTTAGAAATTATTTTGAGAGTTCAATAGCAATAGCAAAAGTTATTAAATCTAAAGCCTGTTTAATTAAATCGCAAAGTATTAACCATTTATGGCCCTAATCAAAATTTTAAATTGCATGAGAGAAATTTGGCCATCAATTTGGAGCAAACGTGACATCATAAAAACGGATTCTGTAAATCTTCTAATGTCCATTTTTTTAAAGGATCGGATGGTTAGTATCAAAAGTATGCTTAATGAAAAAATGTGTTCACAGAACATGGCTTTAAATTATTGAGGGTTGTTGAAATTATAAGTACATATGTAGATTTAGTCTCGTGAAGAAATATTGGAAACTTTTCCCAATATAGCAATAATCACAATCATTACAATGCATCCTGTAAACAACTAAGCCTGGGACAAGTAAAAGCATTTCCTTCGTGATATCCAGTTGTCCGAAACAAAACGGATATTAAACCTACCACCTTGTGAATGCAAGTTTTTACCACTGAGCCATAAATAAGCTTAATTGTTTCTAATTTTATGTAACAATAAGTAAATCAACGAAACTATTTTTCAATAAATTGATGAAATGAAATTTTACCATCAAAATATATGTCTTGTTCCTGGATACTACTATCAGAAAAAACACTTTTTTATATCTTTTAGCATCGATTAACTCATCAGCCGTTTATAATCCGATAAAAAATATGGAAACTTTTTTCTCAAGACTAATTTGTAACCCTGGCTTTGACTTCCTTCAGATGTAATTTTTATTTTCTGAACATATCCTCTGAAAATTGTCATTTTCGCCAAGAAGAAAGTTTTGTGACTCACATACTTTCTAAACATATTAAATGGTATATGATAAAGATAAAGTAGTAGCTGAACAAAGTAAAAAAATGTGGCAGTAAAATTTTTTTGCTAAAAAATAAACAATTATTTAGCTGGACTTCGAAACAAGTTGCCATAAGGTTTTCAAAAATCCTCAAACTTTTAGTTTTATTATAAACACCTGATAGGTAATTAATAATAATTATTACAAATTATTAAAAAGCGACTATTATCTAGATGTTTTTCAAATAATATTATATCAAGACGACTCTTACAATATAAAGTATTATTTGTTTTTTTTTATAAGGATCATTTAATTTACAGCATCTTACAAATGAAATTAGTTGTGAATATTTTGCACAAAAGGCATAATCATAATCAAAATTTGAAATTGCAAATATTCACAGAAATTATATATTTATATATACATATAATATGCATATTTTCTTTACATATACATACATATGTATTATTAACTGCGAAGAAATGCAAGTCCTAATTTATTTTCGTGTCAAGATGAATTTGAGTAGTGAGTTTATAGTTTATATAATTCATTTTTGAGTTGTTATCATTTTTTTCACTGACTGTCAGATTAAGTTTTTGCCAGTGTTACATTTTAAAAATGAAATTTGATGTGGGCAGATAAAGAAAAAAACAATCACCTGACTGTAACAAGATAGTTTGGAAACTATCATATGACATGGATACAAGGCTGCATACGAATGGGAGTTTTGATATATGGCGGATATTATATATATATATATATATATATATATATATATATACATACATACATACATGTCATTACTTACGTCATTAATCACATTTAGCGATTTTCACAAAGCTTAGGCTTTCATCCATATCATTAATTTAAAATTAAGAAATTTATATATATATATATATATATATATATATATGTGTGTGTGTGTGGGTGTATGTATGTGTGTGCAAACTAAAAATTCAAATCAAATTAAATTAAATTTTAAATTAAATTATGTTTTGTTATCTCCATCTACAGAAATCTCTTCAAGTGATTGAAATTTTCAAATAACATATTTTAGTTTTCAAACTTTGATAAAATGTTTGATTAACTTTGAAATGTTGATAAAATGAAACATGATCAAAACTTGTTGACTAATATTTTATGAACTAATGTGTGAATAAAAAATATATGTACGCCTGTTTGAATACAATTTGTTCTTACAAATTCTTACAGATATATTCATTATTTTGAATTAATAAATTCATTTATATTATATTGACTATATAGGCAATAATCAGACAATCAGATCATTCATTGAACAAAAATGTTAAGATTGTATGTTAGAGAAAAAATGGCTAAAACCTGCAACATATGAACAACAAATCTTGCATTGTGTAAATTTCAGTGTTATATTCTTGCCTCATCAAGTATATAGCAAATATTGTTTGAAATATGTATTAAATCAGCAATTGCATAAAAGTTATTAAAATAAAATAATTCATTGCGTGTGGCCTTCATTATACTTATAGAACGATAATAAATCAGATTATTACATTAAGAATTTTTAATAATATTGTTGTTTTTGGTTAGCTGCCAAAAGGCAGATCCACGATGTAAGAGCACCATATTTTATTCACCTCTCTTCTCTACTGCATATTATTATATAATTTTACTCATTTTCTATATTTTTTTTTGTTTTTCGTATGAGTCGATGAAATCGTTATTATATGATCGAAAATTGAAAAAAGCAAAAGTGGACTAAAATTGGTTCTTTTATATCACAACACATCAACTCTGTTTTTATTCAATTTATTTGAAATTTATATACTTTTACAAAAACCTATTATTTTAAATAATTCAATCAAATTTATTTTTAAATAAGTAAGTTATAATTTGAATGAATACGTAAATATATTAAAATTAAATATTACTGTTTATGATAATGATTATACTAAATGAATGTGGATATCATTTTTTTGTTAACACAAATAGAAATCATTGCGATAATGATTAAAAAATTGAGAATGAAAGAAAATTGCTAAAGCTATAAAACTTTTTTTTGAACAGCAATCTGAACGCTGATTGTGATGATACTTCATATCAATGTCACATTTTTAAAAAGCAATCCAACGATTGTTTTGTCCATATTTGATATATATAATTTTTTTCTGATTGTGATGATACATTTTTAATTTGATTAAAAAATGCCGGCGAAGAACTGTTTCAACTAATGAAACGTATGTTCAAGTGAAAATAGATATTACTACTGCTTGATGAACTCAATATGTTTAAATATGTAATAAAAATTGTAGAGACATTATATTCTACATTAATGTTTTCAAATTAAGATTGTATGCTAAAGTAATATTGTGCTAAAAAAATAATTTTTGTTGGTTTTCATATAACAAAATTTCTATGGGTTCAATATTGTTTGAAACAAAAGTTGCTTTTAGATCCATATTTTAAATCTATATTTCCAAGTGAAAATAATTTACCAGAAATGGTTATGTGGTTTCTTAAGTAAGGTGTTTTATGCTTTTATTATAAATTTTCAGTATAATTTTCATTTAAGATCATTTTTAACTTCCCATAGGGTAAATTATAATAATTGCAAAAAATAAACGAAAAAGAAAATGTTTGCGTATCTTTACGTCTCTAAGGTTTCTAAACATTTTGGCATACCTTAGAAAAAACTGAATGTGTGTGTGTGTAAAATGTATTATGTGTGTATGTATGTTTGAATACAATTTTTTATTTACGACTTTGAGAGCACGGATCAACCGATTTGAATGATTCACAAGAACATTCCATTCCTATTGATAGAGAGACGCGCTGATTAGTTTTTGACAGAGGCAGGTCCAGCCGTTTGAAGGATACGGGGCAAAAAGTGCAAAAAATAACAATTCACTTTTTAGAGTGAACAGAGCATACTATTTGAATGATTCAAAAAGCATCTCACTTGTATTGACAAAATGAAAAATTGAATAAATTTTTGGGAAGACTGTTTCAGTGGTGTTGAAGACAAAAGGAAAAAAAGTTACAAAATGATGCCATTTGGCGGTTATAAATAATTATTAGAATAATAAATGATAAGAATAATAAATTAATTTTTTGGGAAGGCAGGTTCAGCGGTTTCGAAAATCCAATGAAAAAGTTAAAAGATGCTATTTGGCGTTCAAAAATGATCATTAGACATATGCACATTAAATTATCAGATATTTCATAGAGATTTCAATGATAAGTACAATATTTATTTCCATTTCTGGGTTCTGTATCATGATTTATAATATTTAAAATCACTTAAATAGTTCAAACGACAAATGTCCATGATATTTTCGACAGTATGGACCCAATAACTTGCATCGGTTCTATAATTTCTAAAAAAAAATTAATATTACAAAAAAGTCTATTTTATTGAGAAAAATAAAAAAAAATTCAAACATTCCAAAATTTTCAAAAAAAAAATGAAAATTTAAAACAAAATCAAAAATGTTAAAAAATAATGAAAATTTCAAAATTCTCAGTTTTAAATTTTCTCAAAATTTTCAAAAGAAAAAATAAGGGTTAAATTTTTAAATTGCGGTACTGGAAGTTCGAGCAATTTGCCTTAAGGCACGATGCCATGCACCACTAGTTAACTTGAACAAATTGAAAAAAATAGAGTCTTTCTGTCTAAATTCTTTCTTGTCTTATGTAGTACGAATGACGAATGCCCTCGACATTTTCGACAGTGGAGCCAATAACTTGAATTGGTTCTAAAATTCTCAGCATATTTTTAATTTTCCAAAAAAGTAGATTTTTTTCCAAAAAAAAATATAAATTAAAAAAAAATAAAAAAATCAAGACTTTCAAAATTGTCAATTTTAAATTTTTTCAAAATTTTCAAAAAAAAAATAAGACTTAAATTGCAGTACTGGAAGTTCCAACAATTTGCCTTAAGGCACGATGCCATGCACCACTAGTTAACTTGAACAAATTGAAAGAAATATCTTAGGAGTAGAGTCTTTCCTTCTAAGTTTTCTCTTGTCTCTAGTCTCTCGTCTCTCGTCCATCGTCCATCGTCTATCTGTATTCACGCCGTAACCCGAGCGCCGTCCGCTCGGATCCGCTATGGCAAACGTACAAGTATATTTGCATCGTACACACTTAATATCTGCTCTTTCCTAAGAACACGATAAGAAATATAAGCTGAGCCAGTACAATGCGATCTATACGTTTCGCTATCGAGAAAAGTATTTGTGTGCAAAGTGTGCATAAAATAGCTATATGCATTCGTAAGTGGTAATAAATGCTGTTCGATCGAAAACCTGCCTCAACTCTTTACGAATTGTGACGAGTTCAGCTGTGACCCCGCGCGTCACTCATGCTCATAGTCCGACGAACGGATAACCATCATACATACAAACATACACACAATGCATACGATTCATACACATAACATATATATATATATATATATATATATATTTATATATTTATAATGGGTGCTCTGCCCGAGGGCAGGTTCGTGACCTCATTGCGAGTTAAATTCCAACTCAAATCAGGAAAGCTTAGTGGGAGAGATTGACCATTGCCTTTCAAACCGCAGTACCCAAAAAAATTTTTCGATTAAATCATTTTAACCCGTAGGTAAGTTATAGTAATCGCTAAACTTTTTATAAATTTACGATTCAAAACTTTCTGACACTTTGCATTCCTTACTAGTGGTGCATGATGTGCCTTAAGGCAAATTGCTGAAACTCCCGCACCAAAAATTAAAATTTTTAAAAAAGATTCAATTCTCTTTTAGAACGCTGAAAAAAAGATCGATTATTGAAATTTTAAAATTTTTGAAAACGATTGACCTTTTTGAAAAATTTGAATTTTTTATAAAATATTCAAAATCTTTGAAACGTAAAGATATATGAAATTTTATTTTCGATTTTTTTGCGATTACTGTAACTTACCCTACGGGAAGTTAAAAATGAATGTATGTATATGTGTACGGAAACAAATTTTTGTCGACGATTTCGATAACAGGTTCAACTGTTTCAGAGAAAAAAATTATTTGTATTGACAAAATGAAGAACTGATTAAATTTTTGAAAGGCAGATCCAGCGGTTTCAAAGATCCAATAAAAAAAGTAGAAAAAAATTACATTTGACGGTCAAGAATGATCATTATACATATGCATATCAAATATCATCAGATATTTTATAGAGATTTTAATATAAGTACGCAGCGCGATTGCTTTGAAAAAAAAAAATCGAAAAAACTCAGACAATAATTTTTTTTATTTTTTCAAAAAAGTCGATTTTTATTTTAATTTCAAAATTCGCAAAATATATATATATATATATATATATATATATTTACTCTTATTACGGTGACTACATTTTTTTTCGAAATTTTCGAAAATTGGATTGTACTCATCATCGTGTCATTCAAGAACTTGGTCCATAGGTTTAGACTTTCATATAACACAGAGTTCACTATCTACAATTACGATACTATGTTAACACTAAATTAATATTTTATATATAATTAAATATTTATTCGTATACAATGATGAGCAAAAATTTTTTTAACCTTTAATAATAATTCATATTAAACAACTAATGGTGCATAGCATCGTGTCATAAGGCAAATTGCTGAAACTCCTACGAACTGTAATTTAATTTTTTTGAAAAGCTTTAAAATGTTTTGAAAACATCGAAAAAAATAGGTTTTTGAAAATTATATTTTTTTTATTTGCAATTATTGAAAAATTTGTAATTTTTTGAAAAATGAATTATTTTGAACATTTTTGAATTTTCGAGAATATTGGAGTTTTTGAAAATTCTTAAAATATTTGAAACTCATTCAAGTCGGTTGATCCATACTGTCAAAAATGTTGCGGACAATTGTTTGAACTATATAAGTAGATCGTTATAATTTTGGTACGGAACCCTATTGTACTTAATAAAATATCTATAAAATATCTGATAATTTGATGTGCATATATCTAATGATCATTTTTATTTTTGACCGCCAATATTTTTTTTTTACTTTTTTTCTCTAGTTCTTCAAAACCGCTGGACCTGCCTTCCCAAAAATGTAGTTATTCTGTCAAAACAAGTGAATCGTGTATGTTTTCATACATCCAAATCAAACCCTCAGTGTTTTTCAAAAACTGAAATATAATTTTTGCACTTTTTGCCCCGTATCTTAGAAACGGCTAGACCTGCCTTATTCAAATCAGTTGATGATCCGTGTTGTCGAAATCGTCGACGAAAAGTTGTATCCGCACATACATATACGAACACACACCAACATACACACACGCACATACACCAATTTTTTCTAAGGTATGACAAACTGTGAGATCAACACTGGGCAGGGAGTGTGTGGCGATATCAAGCAGGCTGCTTTTTTGATTTGTAAAAAACAATGGGACATGTCATGTATATTTTTGAGATCGAAATATTTTTATAGTTAATAAATTTATATTTTTTTATTGTTGGGAGTTTCTAATTTAATATATTGTCATAATCATTACTACTCCCACAAATTTCAGAAGACTTTGAAACCTAGAGATATGCATTTTGTTTTCGATTTTTTTGCGATTACTATAAATTGCCCTACGGGAAATTAAAAATTTTAAATATACAAAAATAACTCGAAGATAATCAAAATTAGTTTTAATAATTTATGAAATCTTATAAAAATATTTTGTTCCAAAATAATTGCAATATGTTACCCAAATATTATTGTGGAACATTTGTATACTAAATTCTCCCTTTAATATAGCTGAAATCAAAATATATTAAATTACAATATTTTCAATCCCTATTAAAAACACCTTAATAAAGCTAGTGAAAGACTTCAGTCTTTTATCCTCTCCCATGAACCAAAGCGATTTTGTATGTCGGATTATCAAATTACTAATTTCCCAAAGCCAATTTTGTTTAGAAATACGCTTTATAAGTTCATTACGGCGAAGTGAGAAAAAAAGCATGCATTCACGATTTTCTAATGGACTTTCATATTTTTCATAATAATCTCGTTTTTCCCCACCTTGATCTTTTGTATATGGGCTTAGAAAAAAAAAGTTGATCTCTTTGTCGGCTCGGTAAAGGTCATTAATCAGGCATCGTATAAGGCTTGACATTAAACCTACATATTATTTTGGGCGCAATTAAATACTCGTTAAATATACTTACTCCGTGTACAAAATACGAAAATACGTACTCTCGCGCGGTGTATGGTGATATAGACATTTCGACGCGAACGACGTTCGACAATGGTAAATATTTTACTCAAAACGAAATTCTAGACATTTCTTTTAAAGACAAATTGCTAGAACTTCCCGTACCGTAAGTTAAAATTGTAAGTTTTATTTTTTTGAGAACTTTAAAATTTTTTGAAAATTTTGAAATACACTTTTTTGAAAATTTTTGAAATTTTTCTAATTTTCAAATTTTTGGAAATTTTTGAAATTTTTTATGTTTATTGCAATTTTTGGAATTTGTTGATAATTTTGAAACCCATTCATGTTTGCACTATATGAGTAAACTTTTAACAATATAAATCTTGGTACGGTATTAATAGAAATGAAAACTCTATTATACTTATTATTAAAATCTCTATAAAATATTTGATAATTTGATGTGCATGTCTAATGATCATTTTTGACCACCAGTTTTTAAGTTTTATTTCTGGATTTCGGAAACCACTAAGCCTGCCTTCCCAAAAATTTAATCAATTATTTCGTCAATACAAGTGAAATGTTGCATCATTCAAATAGGATATTTCGTTTTCTCAAAAACTAAATTGTCATTTTTGTGCAGTATTTTCGAGCAGGGTAGACCTGCTTTTGCTAAAAACTAATCATCACATCTCCTCATCAATAGGAATCGAATGATTTTTTGAATCATTCAAATCGGTTGATCCGTGCTCTAGAAATCGCCGACGTTTGTATCCGCACATACATACACACACATCAATCTTTTCTAAAGTATGTCAAAACGTTCAGAAACCGTTGAAACGTAAAGATAAGCTAAAACTTTCATTTTCGATTTTTTGCGATTAGTATAACTTATCCTACGAGAAATTAATTATAATAAAATTTAAAAAATTAACTAGGACTACCTATATTTTGCCTTGATTGCAAATTTCACGATACGTTTACATAGAAACTTTTGAAAAAATTGCGATACAATTTTAAATAATTCACACGGGCCGTCCTTACAGACTTTGTTGAAATATTTTTTAACTTTATGTAGGCCAATAATATTTTAGAATATTCGTTTATCCAGGAACTATAAAGTCGAACATCATGTAGACTTTGTATCAGAAATGTGAAAAAAAACATGTTTTGAATTTTCATAATCGGTTCAAGTGGACTACCAAATTTTGCACCTATATTCTATTTGTAAAGAAATGGCTTGACCGATCGAAGCGACGAAACGAATCAACCTGAGTCACTCCCTATCGAGTTGCTTCGAAAAGAAAATTGAAATTGGTGCAGCCGTTGTCAAAAAAACGTCGATGAAACTTCAAATTTTATCTCACATATACACACATACGTTTTCCAATGTTAGTGCCAAACGATTCAGAATGACTTTAAACTCCGAATGAACATAAAATAACTAGTCGGATTTTTTGGGAAAAACGAACTTATATTAGAAAAATATAACTATAACTTAGGAAATAACATCTAACAATAAACTCTTTCTTTTTATAAATTCTTTTTTTCAGTTAATATTTTTTTCTCCATTTTTATTTCATATTCACTAATTTCAATAATCGGTATTAGCAAAATGCTCTCATGAAACTCGCATGAAAAAGGGATTGAGATTATGAGATGAAAAAAATTAAAAAATTGGTTATTATTATTAAAATTGTTTAATAATGATGGTTGCACTGTCCCAAGACAGGTCTGTGAGCTAAGTTAGATTTCGACTTGATTCAGAGGAGAATAGTGCGAGAGATTTCGCATTGCCATTTTACTATTTTAATTTGAAAATGATCCATATTTTCAAGTAAAAATGGACATCGCCACTGCAACATTACGCACACAAGACAATGCGCTTAACCGTTACGCTATAAAACACCCAAAAACATTGGTTATAAACTAAAAAATTGTTTGTACTAACTAATAGAACTAATAATACAACAAATGCATATATACGTACATGTAGATACATCGTAGATACCGTGTATTAAAATTTGTCAAAGAAGTATGTGAAAATTAAATAGAATAGAATATGGTAATAAAAATAATTATTGTTATAATCTTTAGAAGAAATATCAATGAATAAAAATACCTATTTATGAGGCTAAATAGCTAGGTCAATACAATAAAAAAATCTAAGATCTTTTTCAACAAATCTAAGTCTGTAAGTAAACAAGCAAATAAAATAAATAGAAATAGAATTAAAACTATATATATATATATATATATATATATATATATATATTCCTATTTAAAACTTTCTCTCACCATTGAAAAAAATAAGAAATACACTTGGCAAGTTTTACCGTCAAAGCAAAGACGTTATTTTCTTTTTGAATAAACAGTATTTACTTTATGAAATATGTAGTATTGGTTCAGGTTTTATAAATTAGTACATTTTGTTGCTGTCTATTTCTTGCAACTGTCTATTGATTTTGTAATTATCGAGATTGGTGATAAAAATTAAATATTACATAAATTATTATTATTATTATATTTATTTATTATATTATTATTTATTAATATAATTACATTATATATTATTATGCCCATTGGCAAGTCGCATAAGGCAAAAATGGTTAGAAAACGGTTTAAAACACTGCAGTATTTGGTAAAATACATTATAATTTTCTAAATAAAAAAGTACCAAAAGCAATAATAATCAAGACTATTCCAAATTTATAAATTTAATATGTGAAAATACGAGTATATGAAAAAAAAGAATCAAGTAAAAATTTCGACAGAATTAGAAGAAGACAAAATAATATTAGTAGAAGAAAGAAGAAGATGGATTCAGAAGAGAGAAGAAATTAGTAAAATTGAAGATAAAAAGAAGGATAACAAATTTTCAAATGTTGAATTAAAATTAATTAGAATTTATATTATTAATTTGAAATGGAATAGAAACATAAATCAGAAGTTAATTCGCAAAAGAAATAATACAAAAAGTATAGAATGTAAAAATTAAATGTTGTAGATGACTAAATGCTCTAAGTAAGCGAGACCAATAAAAATTAATGTAAAAAAATTATAATAATATTAAATATATATAATTATCTCTTTACAAGTATTTATAAAAAAACTTAAAATATTATAAATATATATCGAATAATAATTTATCATTTACAAAGTTTTTAGGAATGCTAGTCCAAGAACTCATTTTAAAATTCGTATCAAATGTCAAAAAACAAAAAAAATATTGTTTTTGTTTCATTGTACTACGATTAAAATGTTCATATCCAAGCAATTCAAACTTGAATTTTGTAAAAAAACAATTACACATCATGTACAATACTACAAAATTTAATACATTTTTATATTTTAAACTTTTTTTAATATTTCTTAAGTGAGAATCAAGGATATGAAGTAAGAGCAACCTCAGCCACAACAGGACTTATTATTGTGAGTATTTTCCAAAAATATTATATTTTTATGATATTTTTTGAAATTTATTTTTTACATAGACAAGTTGTCAAAACTTAAATCAAATTAGTGGAGCATGGCATCGTGCCTTAGGGCAAATTGCTAAAACCTTCCGTACGGTATAATTGAAATATTTTGAAAGCTTTAAAAGTTTTTGAAAACTTTGAAAAAATTAGATTTTTGAAAATTTTGAAAATTTTCGGATTTTTATAAGTTTAAAATTTCAAACCTTTTTTGAAAAATTTGATATTTTTTATATTTTGAATTAATTTTTAATTTTAAAATTTTCTGAAAATTTGTAATTATTTTGAAAGCAATCGAGCTGCGAAGCTATTTTCGAAGCGTTTTTGAAAATTTTGATAAAATGAGATTTGAAATTTTTCAAGAAATAAGATCTTTTATAAATTTGAAAAAATTATTTTTTTTAATTTTGAATTATTTTTTTTTTTGAATTTTTTTAAAAATTTAGATATTTTAGAAGCGCGTAAGCGCCGCGTCCTTGTCAAACGGTTAAACATATGATAATGATCATTTTTGACCGCCAAATGCAGATTTTTTTTCTTTATTTTTTTCTTTGGATCTCCAAAACCGCTGGATATGCGTTCCCAAAAAAATATTCAATATTTCATTTTGTCAATACTTGTAAAATGTTTTTTCAAATACAAATTTATTTTTTTCAAAAATATTATCATTTAATTGATTCAATAAAAACTCATTTGTAGCATTACCAGGAATTGCTATAGTTATTTATAGTTTTGCGAATTACTTTTAAGATGTAAAGATGCGAAAAAATGTTACTAATTATGGGTATTTGGAATTATACTTTACAATTAATTTTTCAATTGGAAAAAAGTTATCTCCAAATTTGTTATTCAAGAAGTCAATTCGAATACAATTATTTTTGCTTTAAATATGTTTCAAAAAACTTTTTTTTTAATTATAGGTTGAATATTGTTTGAGATGCAGCAAGATTTAAAACAATACCCAAAACACTGCATACCAAATTGGAGTAAAAACGATATTTCAGAATTGTTATCGAGCTAAAGAGAAATCATAAAACCATATAATGTTATTCAAAAATAATAAAAACAAGAAGAATTGAAATAAATATCTAACAATTTTTGTACAATAGAATGCACCAAAAACAAAGTTAACAGTTGCCTAAGTTACCTGAAACCTGAATCTAAGAAAACGAATCCAAAAAAAAACTGTGCCCTTTGGATTGCCACTACCAGAAGTAGCATTTTAATATTAACTGGAAGAAAGATGAAGATGAGATATAATCATCGATTTGCTAAACGAATAATCTCTTAATCAATGATAAATCCCCCAAGAATCATTGATTAAGATCAAGATATATCTTTCACTATATATATGTCGGACGGATTATTAATGGATCTCTAATTTATTCATATTGACAAATATTCCACAGTTAAATATCTTCAAAACTATCTTTTTCCTTACCTTCAATTGGCCACAAAGACTTCCTATGCACAATCATGATCTGCTATTATCATCGAATTTGTCAGAATTTGCAATTTTGATTTTCCTGTGATCTTCTGAAACAAGTTCAGGCATTTGAGCTTAAATTTTCAAGTTTTCATAAAAACTTCTAATTATTCGTACAACAAGGATAATCTCTTTATGTAAATGGAATGAAATGAATTATTCAAGTTAATTATCACATCAACTTATGTTTGGGCATCAGAAAGTTTGAAATAACATCATTTAAACAAAAATAATTTTAATAATTAATTATTTTATATCTACAATCTTGTTGAGTTATGATAGAAGATTCCTCATTGTGGAGATCATCTGATCTCAACTGATGTTCAATCAATTCGACAATAAAGCCAAGTAAAACGTATCACCCAGAGCCATATTAACTATTTTTTTATTGACTAAATATTTTTATAGTTAACAAGTAAAAGTAAATAACACATGTCATGTTTTAATCAATATTATCATAAAACTGATATCAAGAAATAAACGAAACATGTTTAAAATTGTGTTTGCATTTCATTAGTAATTTTACTAAATTAATATTATGTGAATTTTCAGAACTTTTAATATTTTAGTGTGTGATTTTGTGTGGAAACAATTTTTTGCTACATTTTTAAAATAAATCAATCAATTTAATTAGTGTAAATGGAATTGTAATATATTTTTTGGTAAAAATTGGTGTCAGATGCAATCAATTTGTATCACTTAATGGAATAGTATCAAAAATATTATTAGAATATTATTTTTAGTGTAGGTCTACTAAATTATCATGTGTATTTCTATAATCCCTAATATTTCAGGTGTAATTTTGTTTGGATACAATTTTTTACTACCTTTTATTTATAAATAAATCAATCAATTTAATTAGTTTAAATGTAATTGTAATTGTAATCTGTTTGTAAGTAAAAATTGGTGGCAGGTAAAGTCAATTTAAATGACATACACTAGAAATAATATTGAAATATTATTTCTAGTGTATGTTATTACTAATCATCATGTATTAACAAACATTTTTTTATTAACTTTCCGAAAGAGAAGTTTGTTTTCATCAAAAAATTCGATTCGCTTTGTTTTCTCGACGTTTTAAGTCATTCTGAATCGAATGAGACCAAATTTGGAAAAGATATGAGTGTGTGTGTGAATAGATTTTTTGCCGTAAATCGACGTTTTCTCAAAAACGGCTGGACCGATTTCAAAAATTTAAAAGCCATTCGATGTATCTCGATGAGGACTATAGCATTTCTTTTTGTGCGACGATCGGCCGAGCCGTTTCTTTGTAAATAGCAGAAAAGTAGAAAAAAATTCGTTTACATTTTAGTCTTCAATTCTGAATCGATTTTAAAAATTCAAAAACTGTTAAAAAACTGTTAAAAAAATTTTTTTCGACGATTTTTATGATTTTTTTCTAACGGTAGATACCATAGTCTTATAGATCATACTCAAATATTAGGGCTCTACGACAACTCGTTTAACTTTAAAAATTTGTCAAAGTTTGCAAAAATTAGTATCGTTTTTTGGCATTTGTCAAAATTAGACCTATGATCGACGTTTTCTTTCTACTATCGTTTGTCAGTTTTGTGCGACGATCTGCCGAACCATTTCTTTGTAATTTGAAAAAAAATGTTAAACTTTTTATCCACATTTAAGCTCATACTACCGAATCGATTTTAAAAAAATCAGTTCGAAAAATATTAGTTGGGATTGATTACTGATTAGTTTTAGATGAAAATCTACTGAGCCGTTTTCTTGAAATTAACTGTTGAAAAGAACATTAAGCCGAATTTTATGGAACTTTTTTTGCGATATATACCATGGTCTTATAGAACTTACTGAAATATGACGGCCTTACGACAAGTAGTTTATTTTTTAAAATTCATCAAAGTTTGGGAAAATGAGTAGTTTTTTGACGTTTGTTAAAATTAAAATTAGACGATTTACTTTGTATAACGATAGAGTACTTGGTCTTAATGAACATACTAAACCATTAAAGTCCTACGGAAACTGGTTCAATTATAAAAATGATTGATTTTTGAAAACTTGCTTTTAGAAAATACTCCGAGTTAACGTGTTCGTTCGTTTTCAATTATGTGTAATAAATCCACTCGGAATACTTGCGATCACTCATAAATTCATTTATTTTTTATTGATTAAGTCGATTATTTACACATATCGGGTAGTTCATGTAACTTGCCTCAAGGCAAAATACCAATATCAACTAGTTATTGATGCAGCAATGCCGGATAAGGGCTATTAATGAAAAACATATTGCTATCTATATTTGCAAGTAAGAACCTATGTCACTACTGCTTGACAACAGACTCCTCAAAGCGAGATCGAACTTGAGACCTCTGGTTCACGTCCAGTCGCTCTAGCTACTTACCCACGAGCAAACCCATTTTCAGATTAAAAGTATATATTTCTTCCTACCCAGCTCCCCGTCGATTTACCTTAATATAATATATTCATAACGGGGAAAATGAGCCTATGTGTACGGCTAGTTGTGCGCGCATCGATTGAAATAATTAAATACTGTTGTGTATTATGCATGGTAATGATGTCGTTTCGTTGATTCGTATCATTACTGTGAACGACCCCAGGCAATGGCGATATAAGTGCAGAGTAATGTTTGAATTTAAATGCTTTGATTTGTATACATTATATTGGGATATTGGATTTTCAACATCCCTATGGATTCGTTAAAAAAATTACAGTTACGTAAGATGCTGCCAAACTGCAGGAAACTATCTCCAAGTACGTCAGATGACTATTATCTCTTTCTTTATCTATAATATCACAGACCATCTTCTTTTATGATAATTTTCAGGCTTCAATAAAACAGATTATACTGTGAGATGCACACATTTTCATATGTAAGAAAACAGTATATAGCTGATGCAAAAGTATTATCTACCTTAAATTATTGAAAACTAACTGGATTGTAAAATTTTTACACAATATTAAATATATTTTAAAATTAAAATAGTCTATCACATAACAAAACATATTGTATCAAAATTCCATGTCATGATGTCGCAATACTCCTACGAAATGGTTTGACCGATTTTTATATGAAATCTTCTAATCGTTCAGTATGACTCGGTAAGAATTGGTCAACATCTATTTTTCATACCCATAAGTGGTAAAAATCATCCTTAGGATTTTTTTTAGTTAGTTTTTGACCAAATATTTTTCACTACATATTTTTATAATTCTTAACACAAAGCCCTAAATTTTTATTCATTCACCACAAATCCCTATTTCAAAAAAGTCATTTTAGTAATCAATACTTTTTTATCCCGCGTGCAGTCAATTAATGTTTTTTACTGAATTTTAATTAAGAGTCTCTTGAACGTATGAAAAGGGAAAAAAATTGTCCATTCAAAACTTGTTTTCGAACTTTTTCGATTATTTTATTATTATCTATAGTGCGTAGTTAAATATCACATACTGTTCTAAATTTTAATCCACCGACCACAAACTCCTATTTTGCTTACAATACAAATTATTTTAGTATTTTTTTGCTATTCTAAAAATTTCTTATAAATACTTTACGCGATATAACAACGTTTGACTGGTAGCTAAAAAACGTATAAAAATATTGCTTTCAATAACAAAATAAATTTTGATCCATTTTTGAAAAAAAAATCTAAATACCTTAAACTTTGTAGGTATAGATAAGATATTATCATACAAATTTATGAATCTGTCGAAGTTTTTTTTAAATAAATTTTCAAAAAACTGGATGTTCAGTTTAATAATTTTACTAATTGTCAATTTAGACCGTTATCTTCAGCAAGATATGACAAAAATTATTCACAAAATTCAAAATGTCTTGAAAAATGCAAAATTACTAGACATTTTTCTTAACAATTGTCCCAAACTTTGAACAAATTTTTAAATAAAATCAAATCATTTTCAGTTAAATACAAATAAAGTAACTAGTGTAAGGTTTAAGGCGAATAATTATTCATAATTAAACCACTTATCGTAGGCTTATAATATTTTAGAATGTTCACTAAGACAATAAACTCTATTATAATGAGAAATTTTATTAAAAACGTCCAAAAATTTTTTTTCGACAATCAATTACAAAGAAAGGATCCGACTTTCACAAACTTCACCAAAATCTTATCAGCACAATTCCCACTGATATATTTCAAACAGATTTTAAATTACCAAATTCGGTCCTAATTTTTTGCAAAAACGTTGATAAAAAAATGTTACACTTATCTAATAAAAAAACGGTTCAATCAATCGTAACGCAAATCTAATCAGTTTAATTTCTAACTGATATCCTTCAAGATGTTTTTAAAATACCAACTTTGATTTCAAAAAAACGTTGATAATAATTCAAACTTCAAATTCAAGATTCATACACGGATCTCTAATCACTGGATTGGCAGTCGATTTAGACATTTTACGTACTATGCAAAATTTACTGATGTTCTATATGGAATAGGTGCAGATAAAAAAAAATATTTGAAATGACTTGAAATGTCGAAAACCAAATTAGCAAATCAGATTTTATTGTAAAAATCAACTTCTATACCTGAGACAGATAATAGAGACAGTATATTTTTCAGGATTTTTGCCAAAAAGAGGATACTTAATTTAATTTCTTTTTCTTGAATTGCGATTAGAACTTCAAAGAACTATGACTTCTATGAGCTGTTATGATAAATTACTTTCAAACTACGACAGTTTTTATAGATAGCAACCCAAACAATTTTCCCGTCTCTATGTGATAAATTTTATTATTACAATTTCAGTAATATCCCTATAGATTCCTAACTAAATGCCAAAAAATTAACTCAAAACAATATAGACTCACTTCGATGTAAGTAAATTATCATAACATTGTACATGAAGACATCAACGTTGATGGTAAACGACTATCTCTAAATCCGCAAGATTATCTGCGAATATCTCTGCTAAATGAAGGTTTCTATTCCTCTTATCTCAACTAATTTCGAGCGACGATAGAGACAATGTCCCTTATCAATGGCAATCTCTAAGCTCACGAAAACATTCGATTATCATCGACACAATCCGATTTTCTACGAGACCATCCGAGCCTTTAGTACGGATCTCTACGACTGAATATTACGAGACAATCATAAACCCTACGAGGGTGTCCCTTACCCCATTAAAATCACCCTACAGATAAGGTTACAATGAACTACTGTACTAAAAGTTTGCAGAACTGCCCGAAAGCGATTTTGCAAAAAACTAAACACTAGATCTATCACCCATAATGTCCGGGCTGGATTGATAAAAAAGTAAAAAAGAAACGCTTGATATATTTGTGATAAATGTGTAATCAATACTGAAGGAAGTTTCTTAGAGGTCACACTGGTATTATTGGCAGTCGCTTCAGAACATTTTAAGACACTTTGTATTTTATTTTGTTTATTCTCTTTTATGATTTTATAATCTATTTTTAACTTCCCGTAGGGTAAATTATTGTAATGGGCCAAAAATCGAAATATAAAATTTTTGCTTATATTCACGTTTTGAAGGTTCCTAAACATTTTGGCATACTTGACAAAAATTTATGTGTGTGTGCGCATATCAAATGATTTATATAATTCAAAAAACATTCGATTCTTATTGATAGGGAGATGCGCTGATTAGTTTTTGGCAAAGGCAGGTCCAGCCTTTTCGGAGATACGGAGCAAAGAGTGCAGAAAATAGAAATCGAGTTTTTTTAGAGAATGGGTATCCGATTTGAATGACCTAAAATCATTCAATTCGAAATGATAGAGAAAAGTGGTGATTAGTTTTTGACAAAGGCAGCTCCAGCCATTTCAGAGATATGAAAAAAATGGCAGTTTTTGTGAGAAATAAGCATCCGATTTGAATGATTCAAAAAAACTTTCTGCTTGTTTTGACGAAACAATTGCTTTTGGAATTTTTTTTTAATTTCAAAATTTAATTTCATTTTCAAAACATTTTTTTTGTATATCAAAAATAATTTTAATCCTGACTAAAGTTCTGGGGCTCATTTATATACATTAAAAGATACGTTCATAAATAATTTTGCAATTCAGTTTATATAGTTCTTATAAATATTAGACAATGTTACAATATTTATAATATTCTATTTGAAAACATTTAATATTCCTCGAATATTTCGTTACGGTACCGGAAGTTCCAGCAATTTGCCTTAGACACGATGCCATACACCACTAGTTCTACTCTTATTTATTTCTATGAGCATATCTACTATTATATCAATACTAATTTCAATTTTGTATGCAATATTAATTTCTTGCAATATACAGGGTGTCCCAAAACCCTACGTGGAGCCAAAACGGGGTGATAGTATGGTGAAATTATGATCATTTTTTGGTTATTGTGGTTAATTTTTATTATCATTTTTTATTTAAACTGTGGATCCGTAATTGTGAATAACATTACTACGACCACAGTGAAAAAATAATAGCAGAATTTCCCCAAGTTCTCAAGAATTAAGACTCTTTGGTAAACTATAAGTTTAAAAATTTTAAAATCGGTCGACTTTGAGAACCTATACATTAATAAAATGTACTGAAGTATGTTGGCAAGTTTTATCAAAAGTTGCCGCACTTAATCAAGATTGTAAAATGGTAGATATTTGATAAATTTATTATTAAAAAAATTTGAGAAAATATAAGAAAATAAAAGTATCATCCTTTTTACTAGAGCATTTTACTAACAATCAGTTCAAATGTTCGTTATACGCGTGAAGTTTGACAAAGTGACAAAATTCTCAAGTTTCACCACAATCCTATTAATTAATAAATGTGCTAACTTTTGGTGAAACTTGCCAACATACTTGAGTACATTTTTTTAAGGAAGAGCTTCTTAAAGTCGACGATTTTTTTAAATTTTAAATTCATAGTTCCACAAAAAGTCTAATTTCCTGAAAACTTGGTGCAATCGTGTCATTATTTTTGACTGTGGTCCTAAAAATGTTATTCACGGTTACGGTTCCAAAGTTTAAATTAAAAAAATAATAAAAATTATCCACAGCAGCCAAAAAATGGTCACGGTTTGACCAAAGGTTGTACTTAAAATCTCATACTTTCCAAATTACGTGATATATATTTTTTTTAAATTTTATTCAAGATAGTTACGATCGGTACTATCAACCGTATAGACACCCTGTACATACAACTCTATTATATTTATTTATTTTTTTTGCTGATCCTAGTTTTAGCAAGTCCAGCTAATCTTTAGTATTTTCAAAGGCAAGGGAAGAAAAAGGTTAAAATTTTCCGAGCAAAATTTATGAGAGGGCCCAGATAATTCAATTGATTTTTTTAAGGTTTGTTGCCGGACCCTTTGTTATCTTCAAACGACCCTATCAACAGGGTAAAAAGTTCTAAATAAATAAATATCTTGAGACATCGCTGTTCATTCGATTATTTTATGTCAATACATATTAAAACTCGTCAGTTCAGACTGTACATTCAATGTACAACCCTACCGACATACTTGATACCATGTACAACCCTAGCTATATATATATATATGTATATATATATATATATTCATCCCCTATTTCCCATAAAATTGATTGATTCTTTGAACGACCCCATTAGTTTAATGGTAACAGGATTTTTTACTTCTAATAGATTTAAGAGTTTCTTTCACGTAAAGAGACTTAGGTTTTGAATTAAAAATTTTAATATGTTCTTCACATTTAATATTCATTTGTTTGAACTATAAACATGAACTTCAAAATTAAAAATCTTGGTACGGAACCCAAAAAAAATTGACACAAAATGTGTACACATTATTAAAATCTATATAAAATATCTGATAATTTGATGTGCATATGTCTAGTGAACATTTTTACCGCCAAATTACATTAAAAAAATATATATTGAGAGTCCATAACTGTTAGAACTGCCTTTCCAAAAATTTTAACTGTTCTTCGTTTAATCAATACAAATAAAATGTTATTTAAATTAGTCAAATCGAACTCTCCGTTCTCTCAAAAACTGAATTACAATTTTTGTTTTTTTTTGCCCCGTATCTTTGAAACGGCCAAAAACGAATCAGCACGTCTCCTTATCAATACGAATCGAATGTTTTTTAAATTATTCTAATCGGTTATTCCATACCGTCGAAAATGTCGAGGACATTTGTTTGAACCATATACGTGAACTTTGGAATTAAAAATCTTGGTACGGAACCTAAAAAAAAATCCACAAAATGCGTACACATTATTTAAATCTCTATAAAATATCTGATAATTTGATGTCCAATAAACATTTTTTCAGTCAATGAATGTATGTTAATTTTAATCGCATGAAGTTCTTCAAACACAATTATTACATGATGAGTGAAGTTGCGAAAACAATATTTGTTTAGGCGTTGTTTAACATAATCCACTGTATGAACGAATATTATTGAAGTTAGTAATCAGCAATTACTTCATTTCTCTAATGAAGGTTCATTTCTTAATGCTAATTACAATGACAAACCGATCATGTCATATTTGAAGTATGGCTTTAATTACATTATTGTTTTCAAATATTATACATATTTTTAATGCTATTATGAATATATAATTTAAAATTTATTATTATATAAGTGTGTATAATGGTTGAAACTAATAAATGTGTGCATCAAGAGTGTTACTATATTACTAATAAGCATGATTCAAAGTTGTTATATTATGTATTTATTTAATTTAACTTAAATGCCATCTTGTACAGTAGCAAATAAGTTTTACTTTAATCGCGTGTGAACCTTACGCGCACTCTTTTTTTAAACATACTACATATAATGTGAGAATCGATTGCCAAATTTGTGTTGAATATGCACATATATTAATTTCATATCATTGCATATATATTAATCTTAATTTGATGGAAAAATTATATAAACACATCATTGGTCTATTAGAATGCATATAAGTTTTAATCAAAATCTTATGCAATCCAAGAATATGAAAATTATTATACGTCGTTGTTGTTGAAAGATTACAGAATACTTTAACGAACAAAAAATATATACGTGTAGTCTTGCGTAAGATACTATTAAAAATAATTTTATAGAACTGGTTCACAATTATCTCAAAACCTAATTTATAACTGTGTTTGGAATCTTCATAAAGATAAACTTGGAACTATTAATTAATTTTATTTTATTTTTTATTCTATGTTTGAATAAATAATGTATTTTTTATTCATAGTAATTTAAAGGTGTCGCAGATATTTATGTGAAATATGAAAACTGTATACTGCAATTGATAGAGAAATACGCAATGCAATTTTTGCTTAATTAGTTACGTTGTTACGAAACAAATCGCTTGACATTTTATTCTAACTTTGCATTTATCTACAGTATTTGATTTATAATAATATTTTATTAATAAATCTTGGAACTATCTATATCCAGTATCTATATCCATAATACTTGCATATAAATAAATGATATAATTCCGGTTTCCTATAACAGACTTTTAATAGAGCGGTTTTATTTGACCTATATTTACTAAAAATGTTTCTGTAGAATCAACTAATTTTTCTCATTTTTTTAACAGCGTGGGAGGCTGGGTACGGTAGTGCCAGGGTACGATAGGTTTCAAAGGGAGAAAGATAAAGTATACGTATTTCTTTGAACAAGTTTCCATTATTGAGAGTTGTGCCAGGGTATGGTAGTGACAGTTGTCATAACAGCTAAACTATACTGATAGGGATAGGGTCCAAAAGGAGAAAGATAAAGTATGTTCCTTTGAACAAGTTTCCGTTATTGACAGTTGTGCCAGGGTACGGTAGTGACAGTCGTCATAACAGCTAAACTACACTGATAGGGATAGGGTCCAAAGGGAGAAAGATGAAGTATGTTTGTTAGAACAAGATTCCATTATTGCATCGAGTCAGCGCCCTACATTAACATGATCTGTAGACCACATATAGATCTTAACATTTTTAATTATATTCATTCATTGGAATTAGAAAACTTTGGAAATGTAAAATACTATTTAGTGTAAGAAATGTACATAATCATATATATTGTATTATATCCCACACAATGCAATAAAAAAATTTAAAACTGCAAAAATTTGATAAATGTTATAATCGTTTTTTTTAATAGTTGTTATCAGAATTGGCTGAATATATGCTTTATAATGCAATGAATAGAAGTATTAAGTATCATGTCTTTATTAAATTCCTAAAAAAATTTATATTTTTTATTAATTAAAAATCATTACCCCAGAAATAATTTCATATTATATATATATATATATATATATATATACTCGTATATATATATATATATATATATATATATATATGAGTGAGTTCTTGAGGGCGATACATCAAACAAAGAAAAGCCAAAGATTTATAAAATAATCTTTATTTCCAAACGTTTCGACATTCAATTTAATGTCATCATCAGTGGATCTAAAAAATATATATATATATATATATATATATATATATAATGTCAAGCTAATTCAATTTCTAATCAACAGTATGAATTAATAATTACATTGCAAATGATTAAAAATTAATGCAAAATAAACTGAATTTGCAATCCTACATCTAACGCATTTTAATAATTTTAATTACAATAAGATATTGCATAAGACTTCATTAAGACTATGCAGTAACAACTGTTACTAATTATTAGAAAATGTACAGATATTAAATATTACTGAAACTCCATTAGATTACTCTTTGCAAGAAATTGTCTTACACCACCAAATGAAAATAAATCTAATAAATTCAACTTTTGGAACTTGGATCCCTGGTTTAATTCGTTTGCATACATAATTAATGCCCGAAAATAAACGACGTTTATTGAGGATTCCAGTCGAAGGTTCAGGAAATTTAACTAATAAAAGTTGATAATTATAAACTCACTTGTAATTTAAAATATGTACAATTATTGGTCTTATATAAAATAAATTGGAATTTTGTAAGATCAATTTTTATTAATAATTTTAATTGAAGTCATAATTCTATATATACAAATATTTAATAAATAATTGTTTAAAATATATTAGACCAGAAGACCTATCTAGGAAAAACAACTAGCAATACTACAAAGAAAAAGAAACTGTATAGAAACCATTGCGCCTTTTTTATATCTATCCAACTTGCTGTTTTTTTCCTCTATACTGATTTCTTTGTTTTTTTTTTTTAAATCTGATCGTCTCAATTTATATTCTTGTTCTTCTTCGTACTTTTACATACAAATTCATCTCAACAATTCAAATAACTATTTTTATATTTTACTTCTAATCTAATTCTATTCAATTTTAGATTCATCTAGTTCTAATTTCTATGCAATTTTAGATAACGATTCAAATTATATTCACTCAACATTTCACATTTTATGACATTACCGCCTGTGAGTCGGGCACGCTACAGACTGAACTATTTCTGCCAAAGGACAACAAGTTACCGCATTCTATACATACACATACTATGTAAAATTTTGGTGTCATACGATTCAGAATGATTTGAAAAAAAAACATAATTTGCAAATCGGATTTTTTGGCGAAAACAATTTTTTTCCGGAAGTTACTACCATAAAATGCAAATTTAATCTTCATCCGATGATAACCTTAATCCAATCAACCATTGAAAGATTTTTTATTTTCATAACATAAAAATATAAAAAAAAGTAATAAACGTAAGGCTCATACGCGATTGAAGTAAAACTTATTTATTGCACAAGATGGTATTTAAGTAAAAATAACTACATCATATAACAATTTTGAATGACGTTTATTAGTAATATGGTAACACTCGTGATGCACACACTTATTAGTGTCAACCATTATACATATTTATATAATAATAATTTATAAATCATATATTTATAATAGCGTTAAAAATATGTATAATATTTAAAAACAATAATGTAATTAAAGTCATACTTCAAATATGACATGTTCGGTTTATCATTAGGATTAGCATTTAGAAATGAACCTTCAGTAGAGAAATGAAGTAATAGCTGATTAATAAATTCTATAACATTCGTTCACACAGTGGATTTTGTTAAACAACGCCTAAACAAATATTTTTTTCGCAACTTCACTCATCATATAATTGTCTTTGAAGAACTTCATGTAATTGAAATTAACATACATTCATTGACTGCTTGTATTTTTTTTTTACTTTTTCGCTGGCGATATAATCTCATTTTTTGAGCAGCTGTAATATCTGTAATTCTGAAATATTATGATATGACGATTTTTAACTTTCCACCATTATTTATCCATTATATCAAATTTAATTTATAATTCATAATTTCACTTCATACGATTGCAAAAATATTTTCTATTTGAATAACTTCAAAGATTTATAGAAACTACGAATAATATAGTAATAATTTCTGATCGATAAACTTACGTTTAGTACATGGCACAAGAGTTTAATTTGTTTTATTATTTTCAAGAAACAGGGTAAAATATTCTTCTGATTCAGGCATTTTTCATTAAATCAACGATGTAACTTTAAAATGTTTATTTATCTATGCCGATTTTCTTGTTGATATCGGTACGCATGCAACGTTGATGCCGTTACGCATACAAAGACAGATCTCTATTCACATACAAGACGACTAATCACAATCGACCCGTATTGAAATGATATCATCGAGAGCGAATGACGTACAGTTGTGGGGTAACGCATTTCCGTTGCATTTGTACGGAAACCCTAGTCGCGGCTAAAGAAGTTTTACTTCAAAAAAAATATTATGAGTTGTAGTCTAGTTTTTTATAATCATTGTAATAGACTCATTTTTATTCTTATTATTTTTAAAAGTGACTTTTGTGTGACTATTCTTAATTCGAGCGGCCTGTTGTCAGGCAGCAATGGCAACGATTTTCACTTGGAAATATAGATAGTAATATGTTTCCAAGTGAAAATTGCCCTTGCCCGGCATTGCTGCACCAATAAAAAGTCAGCCCTATTAGATTAATTCTAATAACAAAATCATCAAATATGGATGGATTAACCATTGGGTTACCATCTAAAAAATACGAAGTAAGGAGAAGTTTCAGCCCAACAGCTTATAGGACGTAAGGTTCTGATTGCTGTTAAAAATATAAAAAAAAAACTATTCTTAATAAAAGTGACAACAACGAAGTAAATTGCTAATAAGCATATAAAGTATTTACAATTAGTATTAGAGAAGATACAATTATCATCGCGGCAGAAAATCCCTTCGTTAATAAAAAGGAAAACAAACTCAATAAATCCGACTTCTGGAATTCCAAATCCTCGCCTTATTTCGTCCGCATGCATAATTAATGCACCAAATGCAAACTAAGTAATTTAAGGCGTGCTAATTTCGTGTGTCTAATCCGGAGCGTTCGTTACATAAAGCAAAGGCAAAGGCAAAGACCCAACCAGAGAAGCAAAGACGCACTTCTAAGTTTCACTCGGAATGAAAACCTGAAATCAAGTATACTCCGAGGAGAAGCGGAAAAGACGAGGCCGACGAACGAACAGAACAGAACACGAAACTGTTGAAGTAAACAACACATTAGGTACCTAACCTACTCATGTACAACAACTTTATGGGTAATAAATGAAAAAAACTAGCTGTAAGTGGAATTCTGTTTTAACGCAATTTAGGCATCGTGCCTTAAGGCAAATTGCTGGAACTTCCCGTACCAAAAATTATTATTTTTTTAAAAACGATCAACATTTTTGAAAAAAAACTACTTTGAAAAAATAAGATTTTTGAGAAACTATAAATTGGATAAAAAATTACTTTTTTTTGAAAAAAAAATTAAAAAAAAAAATTTTTTTTATTTTTTTTTTTTGAATTTTTTTATTTTTTTTTTATTAACTTCCCGTAGGGTAAGTTATAGTAATCGCAAAAAAATCGAAAATGAAAATTTTTATATATCTTTACGTTTCAGAGGTTTCTGAACATTTTGGCATACCTTAGAAAAAATGGATGTATGTGTGTGTGTGTGTGTGTGTGTGTATGTGTGTGTGTGTGTGTGTGTGTATGTATGTATGTATGTGTGTGTATGTATGTGCGGATACAAATTTTCGTCGACGATTTCGGGAACACGGGTCAACCGATTTGAATAATTCAAAAAACATTCGATTCGTATTGATAAGGAGACGTGCTGATTAGTTTTTGGCGAAGGCAGGTCTAGCCGTTCCGAAGATACGGGGCAAAAAGTGCCGAAAACGGTAACTCAGTTTTTGAGAGAACGGAGCGTCCGATTTGAATAATTCAAAAAACATTTCACTTGTATTGACAAGGTTAAGAATCGATAAAATTTTCATGAAGGTAGCTCTAGCGGTTTCGGAGATATGGAGGAAAAAGTAAAAAAATAAGCCATTTGGCGGTCAAAAATGATCATTAGACATATGCTCATCAAATTATCAGATATTTTATAGAGATTTTAACAATAAGTATACATTTTGTTAACATTCCTATGGGTTCCGTACCAATGCTTATGCGTTAGACAGCGACGCGGCGCTTACGCGCTTTATATTTTGCCCCTATGCAGTTAAAGCAGTACGATTGCTTTGAAAAGAAAGTTCAGATCTTCCACAATATGTCAAAATAAAAAAAAAAATTTTTTCAAAAAAAAAAACAAAAAAAAATTAAAAAAAAATTTTTTTTTAAAAAATTTTTTTTTCAAAAAAAGTAATTTTTTGTCCAATTTATAGTTTCTTAAAAATCGTATTTTTTCGAAGTAAATTTTTTTTAAAAATGTCAATCGTTTTTAAAAAAATAATAATTTTTGGTACGGGAAGTTCCAGCAATTTGCCTTAAGGCACGATGCCTTAATTGCCTTAAGACAGAATTCCACTTACAGCTAGTTTTGACATATTGTGGAAGATCTGAACTTTCTTTTCAAAGCAATCGTACTGCTTTAACTGCATAGGGACAAAATATAAAGCGCGTAAGCGCCGCGTCGCTGTCTAACGCATAAGCATTGGTACGGAACCCATAGGAATGTTAACAAAATGGATACGTATTGTTAAAATCTCTATAAAATATCTGATAATTTGATGTGCATATGTCTAATGATCATTTTTGACCGTCAAATGGCTCTTTTTTTTACTTTTTTCTCTATATCTCCAAAACCGCTAGACCTACCTTTATGAAAATTCTACCGATTCTTCATCTTGTCAATACAAGTGAAATGTTTTTTGAATTATTCAAATCGGACGCTCCGTTCTCTTAAAAACTGAGTTACCGTTTTCGGCACTTTTTGCCCCGTATCTTCGGAACGGCTAGACCTGCCTTCGCCCAAAACTAATCAGCACGTCTCCTTATCAATACGAATCTAATGTTTTTTGAATTATTCAAATCGGTTGATCCGTGTTCCCGAAATCGTCGACGAAAATTTGTATCCGCACATACATACACACACATACATACATACATACACACACACACACACACACACACATACATCCATTTTTTCTAAGGTTTGCCAAAATGTTCAGAAACCTCTGAAACGTAAAGATATATAAAAAATTTCATTTTTGATTTTTTTGCGATTACTATAACTTGCCCTACGGGAAGTTAATTATAATATTATCTATAACTAGTGGTCCATGGCATTGTGTCTTAAAGCAAATTGCTGGAACTTTCCGTACCTTCAATTATGAACTAGAATTTTTCTAAAAACTGTAGAAATTTTTGAGAATTTTAAACTCTTTTGTGAATTTTAAATTCTTTTGAAAATTGTGAGGACATTTGTGTGGTGCATGGCATCGTACCTTAAGGCAAATATTTCCGCTTTTTCAATTAGAAACGTTTTTTAAAATATTAGAAATTTTTGAAAATTTTGAATTTTTTTTAAATATTTTTGAAAATTTTGAAGACATCTGAGTGGTGTCGTTTCCGTACCTTCAATTAGAAACTACATTTTTTTTGAAAATTTTGGACATTTGTTAAAAAAAGTTTTTCAATTCTTTTGAAAATTTTGAAGACATTTGAGTGGTGCATGGTATCGTGCTTTCAAGCAAATTGTTGGTACTTCCCGCACCTTCAATTAGAAACTTCAATTTTATTGAAAATTGTAGATTTTGAGTATTTTAATTTTAAAAACATTAAAGATATTTGTAATTTGTTGACAAGTTTGAAAAAAAATGAGTTACTTGAAACTTTGAGTTTTTTTTTTAATCTTGAAAGTTTTTGGCAATTTTCCAATTTCTTGAAACTCTTGAAACCCATTCAAATCTGTTGATCCATACTGTCCAAAATGTCGTTTTAACTATATAAGTGAACTTTAATAATTATAAATCTTGTTACGGAACCCATAGAAATGCAAACAAACTTTGTCCTTATTATTAATATCTCTATAAAATATCTGATAATTTGATGTGCATATGTCTAATGATCATTTTTGACCGCCGAATGACTTTTTTACTCCCAAACCGCTCGACCTGCCTTTCCAAAAATATAATCAATTTTTTACTCCGTAAATACAAGTAAAATGTTTATTGAATCATTTAATTCGGACTCTCCCCTTTGTTTCAAAAACGGAATTGCCATTTTTGCACTTTTTGCCCTGTATTTCCGAAAAGGCTGGTTCTGCCTTTGCTAAAAACTAATCACCATATCTTCTCATAAAGAGCAATAATTTCATAACATAGAGATAAGACAACTATTTGGGTTACCATCGATAGACCAACATAGTTAGTTAAGTCAAAACCATGACAACAAACTTATAGGTCTTGTTTTTTTTTTTTTAATTTTATTTGAACAGCGATCAGAACTTATGGGTTCTATGAGCTGTTGTGATTAATATCTTACTAACTACGTTTGTTTAATTACAAATGGCAACCCAAACAGTTGTCACATCTCTGTATGATAATTTTTTATTACAATCTTTGTAATAGGGCAAGTATGGTGCAACAATGCCGGGTGAGGGCATTTTTACTTGGAAACATATTGCTATCTATATTTGTGAGTGAAAATCATTGTCAATGTTGCCTGACAACATGCTGCTTGTAGTGGGTATCGAACCCGGGACCTCTGGAACAAGTCCCGTCGCTCTTAACCGCTTAATTACGGGCGAGCCCAATAGGTCTTGTAAGTTCTGATCGCTGTGCAAATAATTGAAAAAATAATTGAAAAAAAATCTTGTATACATGTTTCCAATAGTAAAAAGCCCTGACTTGACATTACTACATGAATCCTTAATAATAAATTCTTCACACAGAGGTAGGAAAACCGTCCGGGTTTCCATCTCTAAAGCTACATCGTTAAAAAAGTCAGCATAACAACCCATAAGAGTTGTCAAGTTCTGATTGCTTGCCAAAAATATTTTTAAAAAAACTAATACCCTTCAAGTGAGCTTACAAGAACGTGTGCAACTTTGTCAACAAATTTAATGTATCGAAATTTTACAAACCAGTTCTGGCACCGACGCCTGTCAACACATCTACCAGAAACATGTCAGTTCTTTCTTGCGTGAGTAAGATTTTTCTTTTTGTAAAAGAAAAGAAATAAAAAAGTGAACAGTATCAAAAATATTGTTAATATTGAAACATATGATCATGTGGCTTTATTATGTACAGATGGGTCATTTGAAGTAGAAGCAGGTTTGTTCATTTGGATTTGAATATCCTTGAGCCAAAATAAATTATAATCAAAATGAAACTAGTGGTGCATGGCAACGTACCTTGACAAATTGCTGGAAAATCCCGCACTGTAATTTAATTTACGAGCTGTAATTTTTTTTTTGAAAATTTTGAAGAAAGTAGGAATTGAAAATTATGATTTTTTTTTTAATATTTTGCATTTTCTTAAAATATTGCTTTTATAAAAATTTTGAAGATAGTTTTAACTTTTTTTGTGACATGGTTCTGTGGACTGCATAAGTGAGCTTTAAACATTATAAATCTACAAATGTACATATGTCTAATGATCATTTTTGACCGCCAAATAGCATTTTTAAACTTTTTTTTCTTGGGTCTCCGAAACCGCTGGACCCGCCTTCTCAAAATTCATTCAGTTCGTCAATAGAAGTGAAATGTTTTATAAATCATTCCAATCGGACGCTCCATTCTCTTAAGAAGTAAATAGCCATTTCTGCACTTTTTGCCCTGTAACTTCGAAACGGCTGGGCCTGTCTTTATCAAAAAATAATCAGTACATATCTGTGGGAGTAGTAATGTATATGAAAGTATAAACTCTACTTGTATAAAAATATATAAAATTTATTGACTATAAAAACTAATGATATATAAAATGACCAGTCCAATTGTTTTTTTTCCTCATGACTAGCCTGCTTGATCCCCACATATCTCTATGAATATCAATGAAATGATTCTTGAATCATTCAAATCGGTTGATTCGTGATCTCGAAATCGTGGATGAAAAATTGTATCCGCACATACACACGCACACACACACATATCAATTTTTTCTAAGTTATGGCAAAAAAGATATCAAAAAAAATCATTTTTGCTTACTGTAACTAACCCTACGGGATGATAATAAATAATAACGTATTTTTAACTTCCCGTAGGGTAATTTATTGTAATCGTCTAAAAATCGAAATTGAAAATTTCTCCATTTCTTCACGTTTTGAACGTTTCTGAACATTTTGGCATACCTCAGAAAAAATGGATGTGTGTGTGTGTACAGCAGCATTTTTAAAGTGTGCTCACTGCAATATATTTTTATGTTTTTCATGCTTTTATGTTTTTTTTTTTTTTTTTTTTAATTTTTATTGGCCTCCGCTTTACAGCATTTTTAGCCACATACATTATTCATTTTATTCTTCATCATATTCTATACAATTCTTACATACTCGTATATATTTCTTATACATTCATCATATATATACTATCTCTTCTTAAATCCTAATCTTCCATCCAATTTTCATTCTTCTTCTTGTTTCTCAATATGTTCTTCTCATATTCTAAACTTCTTCTTTTCCTATTTACTTCTATTTTTTCTTGTATTCTACAAATTAACAATTATTTGGAAGCGCCAGGAGTCGAACCATCGATCTCCGGCATGTGAGTCGGACATGCTACCTCTGAGCTACGTCCGCCACTGCTTTTATGTTAAAAGTGACACTTTAAAAATGCTGCTGTGTTACGTCTATGTAACATTCTTGCTTTTATGATAAATATCATCCAGCAAATTGTAAGCCTTGAAGTTTTTATTTTATATTATTATATATTTATGTTTGATATTTTGATAGATTAGTTTAAATACATATCATTTATGAAAAAAATGTTTTATTTTATTTTATCAATATGCAATGCAAATATATTTATTTTCAGAATGCTTTCATAAATATCTAATATTTATAAATTTCACATATTTGTGTAGTACATGTAACAAATTAATAATTATTAATATAATATTTAACCAAATAGATGTAAAAATAAATAAAAAAAAAATATATTCTGGCGGGATTCGAACTGGCGACTGTAAGCCTAGGCCTCGAGCAAAAAGTTGTGAGTAATCGTCGCTAACCACTCGGCTATCTCGACACATATATACAAAGCGCAACGCGCGTAGACATAAAGCTTAGCGCGTTTCTTGCAGTTTTAATCAATTTTTATTTATTTTTTTTAATTAAACCGCTTCTCATAGGACTCTAATATTTAAAGGTGTTTGGTTTGACCACCAACTCTACAACTGTGCGAAGTTTTATCAAAATCCCAGAAGAGTAAACCTGATGGTTACCTTGTAAGACCAAATTTCAAAGTCGTAATATGATGAAGAAGTATATATTTTTATCCTGATATTTCACTCCGTATAAATGACGACGGAAAGAGACATCTGCTCCGGAGAGAAAGAGAGAATCGACCATATGATTCTATGGAATACAGCTGATCGTTTGTTTTGGTTGTGTTGAGTTGTTACATGGACTTCAATGCATTCGTATTGGAATATGAAAATATAGGTGTGTACTGTATATAGTATATAATACTGTGTACCTCCGACTACAGGCAGCTACTACCTATAGCCCTTGTTGCCAAGCTGAGTTACACCAACACTCGCAAATCAATGTACTGTACATGGTTTCTGACTATATTCCGGAGAGCACCGGTGGACGAATTCGTTGACTTAAAGGTCAGGATTTACATTCGAACAAGATCTACAGAAGTACACGAAATTCTGTTTCTGATTCTGTTGTCTGTTGCATATTGTTCAGATTTGTCTACACTTGAAATAATTCTGAATTCTGATTTTTTGAGATTTTTGAGAAAAATCTTTTTTGAAAAATTACAATTTTTTTTAAATATCTTGAAAATTTTGAAACCCATTTAAGGGGGCGTCCATTAATAACCACGTGAGCGAGTTTTTAAGGATTTTTGGACTCTCCCCCTCCCTCTTGGTGATACATAGTGATATTCAAAATTACCCCCCTCCCCCACCAAACATCACGTGTATTTTTAGTTATGTGAAAAAACTGTAAAATTTTTAGATGAAGCATTTTTTTTTGGAAATGTTTGATTTAAAAAATAAATATACGTGATATCTTACTATACCCCTCCCTCCCCCACTTGATATTTCGTGATTTTTTGTTACACGAGATCAAATTGTACATAGCTAAAAATTAAGCAAAATAGTTATTGAAATCGAATTGAGATTTGCAATATCACAAAATGGAAAAAAACTAGCTGTAAGTGGAATTCTGTCTTAAGGCAATTAAGGCATCGTGCCTTAAGGCAAATTGCTGGAACTTCCCGTACCAAAAATTATTATTTTTTTAAAAACGATTGACATTTTTTAAAAAAAATTACTTCGAAAAAATACGATTTTTAAGAAACTATAAATTGGACAAAAAATTACTTTTTTTTGAAAAAAAATTTTTTTTTAAAAAATTTTTTTTAATTTTTTTTTTGTTTTTTTTTTTGAAATTTTTTTTTTTTTTTGACATATTGTGGGTGATCTGAACTTTCTTTTCAAAGCGATCGTACTGCTTTAACTGCATAGGGGCAAAATATAAAGCGCGTAAGCGCCGCGTCGCTGTCTAACGCATAAGCATTGGTACGGAACCCATAGGAATGTTAACAAAATGTATACTTATTGTTAAAATCTCTATAAAATATCTGATAATTTGATGTGCATATGTCTAATGATCATTTTTGACCGCCAAATGGCTTATTTTTTTACTTTTTCCTCCATATCTCCGAAACCGCTAGAGCTACCTTCATGAAAATTTTAGCGATTCTTAACCTTGTCAATACAAGTGAAATGTTTTTTGAATTATTCAAATCGGACGCTCCGTTCTCTCAAAAACTGAGTTACCGTTTTCGGCACTTTTTGCCCCGTATCTTCGGAACGGCTGAACCTGCCTTCGCCAAAAACTAATCAGCACGTCTCCTTATCAATACGAATCGAATGTTTTTTGAATTATTCAAATCGGTTGACCCGTGTTCCCGAAATCGTCGACGAAAATTTGTATCCGCACATACATACACACACATACATACATACATACACACACACACACACACACACACATACACACACACACCCACACACACATACATCCATTTTTTCTAAGGTATGCCAAAATGTTCAGAAACCTCTGAAACGTAAAGATATATAAAAATTTTCATTTTCGATTTTTTTGCGATTACTATAACTTACCCTACGGGAAGTTAAAAAATAGATCGCACTTTATTACACTTATCTGTTTTTGAATATTCTTATTTTCTATACTCTATCTTTATCTTCGGTAATAATTAGATTTATGTCATATTTTTTAACTTAACTTAAAATAAAAACAATTAATTGACATCAATTAAACATACACAAGTAATATTTATAAAAATAAAAATATGATTAATATTAATTTTAATTATCAAGCATATCTGTGACTTTGTAGTAGTAGCGAGAGTTCCTACAACTTCCAGGTTCTAACCACTTCTTTGGACAACCTGATATCAAGCAGTAGTGATAACAGATTTTTACTCAAATATATGTATATCACATCACTATTAGAAAAATCTAAAATTACCCTCATTACAAAGAGAAAGACAACCACTAGAGAGACTAACATTAGGTTAAAATCTTACATCACATCAACTCATAGAACATATAGGTGTGATAGCTGTCAAAAAAATATTAAAAAAAATAGTTTGTATATTATTTTTTTTGTGAAATACCACAAAAAAACTTAATTTAAAATTATACATAACGCAACGAGATAATTTCAACCCCAAAATGTAAAACGTTTTGCCAAATTTTTTACTTTGAACACAATACCAGATTACAAAAAGGTAAAGAATTGCTACATTATAAAAAGATTGTTGTTTACATCATATTTTTTTTAATTTTTTTAGTTTTTTATTATATTATATTAGCAGTAAAAATTAAAAATAAATACTAATAATAAAAAATATAAATAATAAAATATATAAGAAATAATACTAAATACGTGGTGTATTTATAAAGTTTACTAAAACATTTATTTAAAAAGTTAAAGGGAAAAACATCCATTTTCCTAACTTGGTTGTTTTGGAAAAAAATAAGAAAAAGTATGTAAAATTGTTTGTTGATTGTTCATAGCGGTAATTAATAAGAGCCTGAAATTGAAATCTTGGCAAGTGCCTGAAATAATATTTATTATTATTGATTATAGTTGCTTATAAATAAATAAATGAAATAAAATAAATAACAATCGGACCTGTTGAAATGATTTGACAAAAAAATTGAGAAAAATAATTCAAATAACAGAAAACGTTTAAAATGTTTATAAAAAGCAATAGTGCTAATAAACACCTATTGCTCTTACGGTAATATAAGTCGACCACCTGTGCTTTGTAGTAAACAGTTTCCATTCGCGAATATATATGTGTGTGTATATATATATATATATATATATATATATATATAAAGTGTGTATGTATAACTTGTATATACCGAAAGATCTTTAGCTGTATGTATGAATTTGGATTCAATTATATTATGTAGATGTGTACGTTGATAACTGTGTATGGCGATCATATGGGATGTGAATAATGCGAATGTATTTGTACAATTGTATATTTTGAACTACAATATAATACAGATAGATAATATACCAATGGTGAGCAACTGAACTGGAATCAGATACATGTTTCAGTTGGTAAAAATATCTATGCAATTTAATTTTAGATTAATTGAGAAAACGTATTGAAACGGCATTGATTTTTGTTTTACTTATTTTTTTTACTCACAAGGAGAATATGAGATTTACTCTTCTTGGATTTCGATGAAACTGTGCATGGTGATACAATTGACAGTTTTAACGAGCTTCTTAAAATATTATAGGCCTAAGGAAAGTGGTTTGATTATAAAACCCAATTATGAGAGTATTGAGACTGAGGTCTAATCTAATTTCACCTGGATTCCCTATCATATAATTAATATATTCCCTATCATATTATTCATATTTTTAATAATTTTGTTATTAGTTTGAGGTGTTCAAGAATAAATAATTTATAACAGCTCATTTTTATTAGCGTATCAAGAAAATTGGATTAAATAGCAAAATTAAGCTAATTAATTTTGCTATTTAATCCAATTTTCTTAATACGCTAATAAAAATGAGGAAAAAGAAACTCAACATTTACTGAAATAAATACCGATTTTTTTTAAACTATTCATTTTGTACGTTTACAGCCTATAGACTTAATGTAAAAAATTGTTTTCCATAGTCAATTGCTTATTGAAGCAATTACTACAATTTGTTTTTATTTCACTTTATTTTTCTTTTTCTTTTTTTTATGTTTAATCTATTTTTATTTATTCATTTATTATTATTATTATTTTATTTCTTTCTGTAATTATTATTATTATGTGTAATTTAGCCATATAACTCATATGGTATGTAAATAACTCTGTTATATAATATGTATAAACAAAAACAAAAAAATGTGCGTTTGGATACTGTATGTGAGCCATCATTCAACAGGTTTTTAAAAAAAATACTGTTTGAACATTTTACATATAAATACTAGATATTGTAAAAAATTAACTTTATATGAAAAATGTTTATATAAAGTTATTGTTACCATATTTAGTTTTTTTTTTTTTTTTGTAAAATGTTCAAATTATATATAGAAAATACTAAAAAATGTTTAAAAATATAAGGGTTCTTTCATGAGTAAGTGGCCTAAGCGACTGGACCTGAATCATGAGTTCCGGGTTCGATCCCTGGGACCTGGTATCAAGCAGTAGTAATATCAGTTTTCATTTACCATACCAAGTAAAACATACAATAATAAAAACATTGTTTTTTAGATGAAACAAAAACGCAAAACTTAAAAATATTATACCAACTAACAAAATTATGTAGTTAATCCAATAGATCATGTGGTTTTATAAAACATCACGTGACTGACTACAAAATTTTATTGTTCTGTTATATATATATATATATATATATATATATTTAATACAAAACAATGTTTAATTTGTGTATACTTTTTCCAATTTTAATAAAAAGTAATTAACATATCATTACTAATATATCGCATTAAGTACCTTTTTGTACTTTAATGGATTTTGCATTTAAAACTGGAAATTGTGCCAAACGATATAGAGTAATCATTATATAAGCATAAATCTCTGGTCCAGTTAACTGATGATCTGTTACATAATGCAAATTGTGGCCCTTGCTAATATAGCTCTTATCCACCACTGATATAGTGTAATCATTCACGTTATGTTGGTGAAAATGTATATGGTGTTGCCAATCATACAGGGACTAGCTAACGCATAGAAACAACTATTCTAATTGTAAGACTATGTATCTAAAATTAAATATATAGACACGATTATTTTTATTTCAGGCATATGCCTAAAATATTAATATTATGTTATTGATTTGACATTTTCACGATTCTTGTTATATACTTTTTTTTATCAATTCATATCTAGAACTATTTATGATTTAAATCAAAATTATAGAAGCTTTAATGCGAATTTAAATCAATTAGATGAACGAATTGGATGCATTTGTACAAATGCTTATTTGCAATACCAAATATATATTTTTTTAAAACAAAATAGCATTCTAATAGTAATTAGTTCATTAATTATTTATTATGTTGGATTTTGTATTTTTTGCTCATATAAATAAATAATAGGCATTTCATGGCGTAATGGTTAAGCGCACCGTCTCGTGTGGACGGGGTCGTGAGTTCGAACCCTCGGCTCTGGATAACCTGATATCGTGCAGTAGCAATTGAAGATATTAAAAAAATGTTTTCAATTGAAAATAGCCCATTTTGGGCACTGCGGTGTAAAATGGCAATGGATAATCTCTCACATTATTCTTCCCTGAATCGAGTTGGAATTTAACTCAACTCACGAACCTGCCCTAGGGCAGTACTATTCATTATTATTATGAATAAATAATATGAATATTGTTATACAAAAATATAGAAAAGTAATATCATTAACTTTCCGTAGGGTAAGTTATAGTAATAGACCAAAAATTGAACATGAACATTTTTGCATATATTCACGTTTTACAGGTTTCTGAACATTTTAGCATACTTTAGAAAAAATGGATGTGTGTGTGTGTGCGCGCGCGCGCGTGTGTGTGTGTGTGTGTGTGTGTGTGTGTGTGTGTGTGAAGACAATTTTTTGTCGACGATTTCGGGCTTACGGATTAACCGATTTGAATGGTTCAAAAAACATTCAATTTCTATTGATAAGGAGACGTGCTGATTAGTTTTTGACGAAAACAGGTTCAGCGGCTTCGGAGATATGGAGCAAAAAGTGCTAAAAATGACAGTTTTTAGGAGAACGTATCCACCGATGTGAATGATCCAAATAACATTCAATTTGTATTGTTGGGGAGAAGTGGTTATTAGATTTTGGCAAAGGCAGGTCCATTTTGGAGATATAGAGCAAAATGTGGAAAAAATTGCAGTTTTTGGGAGAACTAAGCAAGCAAGAACCGATTTGAATGATTTAAAAAGCTCTCTGCTTGTGTTAATGAAACGATTGGTTTTAGGAAAAGAAATTTCTTTTTATTTTGAATATCAAAAAATTATTCGGATTTTAATTCTAATTCTAGCTTACATCACTTATATATTTCAAATAAATAATTTTAACTTTGCAATTCAGTTTATATAATACTTAAAAAAATATTAGACAATGTTCTTCATTCTAAATCCGATTGATCAAGTTTTGTTGATTTAATTTTTATAAAATAAGAATAATGAAAGTTACATTATTTATAATAATCTATTTGAAAACATTTAATATTCCTCGAATATTTCATTAAGGTACGGGAAGTTCCAGCAGTTTGCCTTAAAGCAGGATGCCATACCCAACTAGTTACATTTATCTCTGAACACTAATAATTTTATTAGTTTAAAACTCGAATGACGAATAAACAAACGAATGGTTAAATGAAAACTCTTATAAATCTTACTACTAATAAAACTTATTCCAGTTCGTTCTAAAATATGTATTGTTTCGATCGAATAATACAGCATTGAAATTGAATGTTTTTAATTTTAGTTCTAACGATATAAAAATACAATTTTCACATGTCCCTGCCAATTATCTTTTTCCCAGCAATCTAAAAGAAAATTTAAAACAACATAAAAAACGTTTGATTGAAAACCAATGCAGCGGTCTTGCATTTTTATGGGAATTTCAAAACCAATTAATAATTTCATTCAGAGACAGATATGCGCAAATGTGTAGTTTTTATTTTAATTTCTTTATGAAGAGTTGTGAAAACAATTTATTAATGGATTTTGAAAAGGAAAATATAAATTAGTTTTCATATTTTTGCTATAATTACGGTATTTGCAATCACAAGTCAATTTTGTAAGAATTGTACAATATAAAAATTTTTTAATTCGTCTCGAAGTTTTGAGTAATTGTTAGTAAAAATTGTAGCTACAAGCAATTAAACTATAGTAAATCATACAGGTTTCTAAATTATTTTGTATCATAGACCCCTTGAACCTTTTCATGGGCCCTTTTTTAACCGATATCGATTTTTTTTATAAATCTATAAAAATGTACATTATTTTTGTACTTTGTAGGCCAATTAAGAAATATCGTATATGACTTTATTATAGATAGTATAGTATAAGCAAATATATATTTTTAAGGTCTGAAGAAGTTGTGACCAATTCGGACCTCAATTTCCACTTTGTTCACTGAATTTTTTTTGCTAACGTTGACCCTAAGGGTCAATATAGACCACTTTAGGAATCACTGTGATATTCAATATTTCAGTACAAAAATAATAAATTTGGTAATATATAAAATAAGAATAATATATAAATATTGAAATATTATATAAAAAAATAAATAAAAATTATGGTGATCTCAAGCCAATTTTCATCAGCACAGAACCATTATAATAAAGATATAAAAAACTTTAAATATAAATTTAAATATAAAAAGTATGTAAATGTAAGTATGACAAATGCTCTAATTGTAAATTAGCAAGGCTAATTAAATTAATTAAAAAAATAGCTTAAGTTCATACTAGCACATGAATAAGATTGTAAGAAATCGTGTGAATGGTTACCTGTTTGAATCTTGTATAGTTTGAAAAATGAAAAAAATTGTGATCGATTTTCGAAAAGGAACCTTAAATGATATAATGGTATAAAATAAAAAGATTCTATCACCCCTTCGATGAAAATGTTGAATACATACACATGTTGCAGGGCAGATATACACATATACATATATGAACCGAGTTCCAAGGCTCGGGTGTTACATCAATAAAAGTTTTATGAATTCTTTATTTAAAATCCAAATTATATAAATAAATATATATAAAAATTTAGATTCTAAATAAACGCATATAAAAAATACATAAAACTTTTATTGATGTAATGCTCGAACGCTGGAACTCTGTACATAAAAATAAAAATTTAAAACTATGTATGTATGTATATATATATATATATATATATATATATACATATATATATATATATATATTATTTATTTATTTATTTATTTATTTACAAAATCTTAGATGTTAAAAAAAATTGTTCAACAATGAACGAAGTGAAGATTAATTGTTAAAACCTTTAAACTACATGTTGGTTTGAATATCTAAAGATTTGTTAAATTACTGATATATAAATCTTGAACAATGCGTATTTTTTTTAATTAATCATCATTATTAAATTACAATCTGTCGTTGCAAAAAATCTGTAGCTTTAAGGATATTTGTAAATTATTAAATTGATATTGTAAAAGGTAACGAAGTAGTAAGCCTATGGACTACTACTAAATAAATTAAATTAAATGCAGACATATATAATTTCAATTTTAGAGAAAAAGCATTTAATTTAATTACTTGACTCAGAAATGTAAACTCTTATAATACTTCTATTAGTTTTATTAGAATAAGTAGGATTAGGATGTAAATGTAAGTTGATTATTTATAAATGTATGTGTCTGTATTGTTTTTAAATGCCAAATAAATAATGCAGACATTAACTAAAATTAGATAAATATCTATTTAATTTGTAAATAAAGTAAATATAATATAAAATATAATGAAAAATACAAATTTGTTAAACAAAATGTTTCTGAAATCATTATGAAAAAATAATAATATTAAAAAGTACTTTTAATCTAAATCTAAAATATATAGTTAGTTAATCATGTAACTATTAAATAAAAGTACTTTTTTTAAATAATTGCATTTTACACACCGTTTCGGTCGCAAACAGATGCGTATTTCACCAAGATTTATTGTTCAAATTATTGTGCAATGTATTATTTTTAATTCTTATATTTTATAAATTAATAAATAATTTGTTTAAACAAAATTTAATCAAACATTTTAGCTGTATATATGTGCGGCATCTTCAATTCTCACATGAAGAGAAAGAGTAGCTGCAGGTTTTGGTTCAAATCATCAATTAGCCAGGTAACGCACTATAATAACCAACTAGATGTAAGTGGCAATTTGCCTTAAGGTCGGATTCATAAACTTCCTGATGTATAAAAAATTGCCTTGCTTCTATTATTGTCTAATAAAAATTGCAATTTAGATCATTTTTTACAATTTACTTCGAAAGTAAAATTTTGTTCTAAAAGCGTTGCCCATTATTTCGAAGTTTAATGAATTTTCATAGCTACACTACTTTTCGTAGGCCTATAATACAGGGGTTGGGAAACTTTTTTAATCATTACCCCATTTTTTTTTGGTCTAAGTTGATATCACCCCCATCGCAAAAAGAGATTACACCCCATATGGACAACTATGTAGCAAATACAATGAATATGAATTAAAACTAATTTTACCCCAAAAATTCCTTTTTTGCCCCATTTGGGGTAATTTACCCCGGTTTCTCGACCACTGCTATAATATTTTAGGATGTGCATCAAGACCATGAACTCTGTCTCTATACAAAGATTTATTAAAACCGTCAGAATTGAATTAAAATTTAATCAATGAGAAAGACCTGTCCGATCTTTAACAAAAACTAATAGCACGATTCTAAACTGATATTTTTTCAAATCTTCAAATTGATCAGAATTTTCAAAACGGCTCGGCTGATCTTCTTGTAAACCCGATTAACACGGGTTCTCATCGAATGTCTTAAATTTTAGAAAACAATTCAGCAGTTTTTTTGAGAAAATTCGATAAAAGGTTAAATTTTCTATTCCCATTGCATACGCACATATACTTTTTTCCAGATTTTGTCTCCAAAAATTCAGGAACACACAAAACTGCATCAAAAAAAAATTTGACGAAAACAAACTTTTTCATGAAGTTTAAAAGGCTCGTAGATCTGGTTTTAAAATAAAATTTGTATCAATGATTTATCAAATAGGTAATAATATTGATAATGCATACAATAGCATCATGTATTATTAGAAGATGTTATATAATAAACTTGATGTACAATGCCGATTTGGTTGTTGTGATCAATTCAATCAATTCCTATCCAGTGAAGGATCACCTTATTGAAATTTTTAATATCTGCACTTATTTCATTAAGGAATATCAACAAATTTTATGGTAGTACTTGAAAATTGTCTAAATCGAATGAAAATCCAGTAAATGCACGCCCGAGTATTTTTTTTTTATTTTCATATATATTTGCACCAATTACATAATAAAATATCGGCAAATTTTTTGATAGTCCTTTGTAGAATGTCTAAATCGGATGCCAATCTATTAATTGGGCGTCCGGGTGTGATGGTAATTATTGAAATTTAACGTTGAATTCTTTAATTACATACTTTATTATAATTTATAATAGTTGAATCATTAATGTAATGAGCAATTGACTATAGTATTAATTCTTAACTGAATAATGTATTTTGAATATACATTTAAAATATTTGCGAATAATTTAATGAATGTATAAATAATGCCAGAAACGTTTTGTATGTATGTGTGAAGTAGATAGACCGTGCAAATATAATTATTATTAAAAAAATACTGAAAAGTATATTTTTTACATCACATCTGATTACGTAACTTATACAGTTTATAATTCGTAGTATTGGGGTTCGTTGCACAAACGAAAGAATTCTGGGGCCGATGGCGAATTCCTTCGATGGGGCCCCATCAATAAAAATCGTTTCGTTGTACTCGACTTAATTTTTAATAAACTTTCGAAATTTTCATCTTACTCAATTAGATGTTGTATACGTCCCACTATTTGCCATAAGCCTCCTCGCTTAGGCGAGAGTAGTTGTAAAACAAATCATCTATGTAAATTAAATCGCAATGAAAATGCGGAGAAAATCAGCATCTACTGAATCGATTTTTGAAAAAATCAATGCAAAGAGATTGGCACAGATCAGTATAAAATTAAAAATAATTTTAAGATTGTAGCCTTTTGGATCGACTTCATTGAATCGTGTGCTTGCCACCTCTGGCATACAATAGACATGAATTATTTATGGCTTAATGGTGTTTCCGTGGCTTAGTGGTAAGAATTTTGGCTTTGCAAACCAAGGTATCAGAGGTCCGAATCGATATCGGACAGTTTGATAATAATCAGTATATAGTGATATTGGTTTTCACTATATAGATCTAAATATGTTTCCAAGCTAAGGGCAATTTTTGAAACATATTGCTATCTACATTTCCAAGTGAAAGCTGATATCACTGCTGATTGTCATCAGGCCGTCCGAACCGGGTATAAAACCCGCAATCTTCCTGTTGGATAGGCAGCTCTAACCATCAATCCACCGATAGGCTCCATGAACAAGATATCTTTATCAAGATATCTTTACTAATCCAGTAATTTAAGTTAAATTACTGGTAAGTAAATACTTGTATATTGATACCCTAAAGTTGTCTCAAAACCTACATATGGTAAGGTGTCAATACCATATGTAGTTTATGTAGGACTATATGCTTTTCTAATTATAAGCATTTATACTTTATGCTCTTCTAATGGAAGTTCCCAAAAAGCCTGCGCTTTACCATGCGTAGACGACAGGAAATATTGAATTGGCACGGCTCTTCTTTTTCTCCCAGTCAAGAAAACGTTTAGTTATATAAGCTAAATTATAGTTAAACGAATGTATGAGTCATTTAAACTTATTATTGAAAATACCACAAATTTTTAATAATTAAAATTTTGCAAGGCAGTAAAGCGCGAGGCGACGGCGTTCACCGATTTCGCCCACACCTGATACCAATCAGTAGTACCCAAAAGGGGGCCGAATAAAACTCTGACCGAATTAAAATAAATGTGGTTTGCTAATGATATGACAACAATATTTAAACAATCAGAAGCCATTAATTGTACGTCACTTAAGAGTGTTGAACAATATATAAATACATAATACAAGATCGACCGAAATGTTACGTCCAACAAAGAAACGGTCACCTACGTCTAATTTTTTTTTAAATGGTACTTATAACAATTATACAGTTATGTATCATATAATAATCATCTTATATAATATTCGTACCTTTTATAAGACATGCGTTTAGACTGCCGCCAAACGACACTACTAACACTCGCGCCGATTTTGCACAAGACCGACCGTACACACTTAACACTTGAAAAACATAGGTTTTATGTACTAAAATCATAACTACATTATTTACATGTACGAATATATACTATTCAACGCAATGCTCCAAACAATATTCTCTAAAACTATTCACATTACGCACTTTCGACAAGAATTGCTCCGAAAAATATGTTATGTAACTCAATACCACTATCAATATAAATTACCACTAACAATTCTGAAAAATACATACTAGTCAAAAAAAAAAAGTGTTGTCTGATTGAGAATTAAAATAAAAGTCACAGAATACATTATTAAAATATTTTATACATTACAATTTCGTGATACACAATTTTCTAAAAAAGATACAAATTTATATCAATATCAGGACCAAAAACCATTCTTATTATTTTTATGATTCAATAAATTATTATTTATACATCTTCATATATAATTATTGTTATCATTAATAGTTTGTTATTGTACTGCACATCAGTACATCAACAAAATGCAATAAATATCTTTTTTAGTAAAAATAACACATGCACATATTAATTATGGGGATGAAACAACATGAGAACTATTTTACCTTTTTCAAACCACATACATTTTTTTTTTTAAAAAACTACCAATTGTGCGACGCAATTTATATATATACACGTAATTTGCTAAAAAAATCAAAAATCACAAATATTTTTTATGGAAATTTTGAAAAATGCATATACAAATTTAATGCAAAGTACACAATCGTTTCACCCCTAATTACACATAATTCATATTTTAAATAAAATTGTCATAACACGTTTTTTCCATTCCTTACTGTACAAGATGTTTAAACAAATAAAATAAATTATAATAACCCGCTTCAAAAATAAGTCTATTTATCATACATATTTTTCCTTATGCCCATCAATTTTTTCTCCAAAGAAAAAACCTTTACCTGTAAACAAAATCATTAATAACAAATAATAAACCTACAAAATGTGCATATAGATGCATCAATTACTTTTTACACTTCATGCTAAGAAAATTTCCAAAATGCTTTATTTTATGATCTTATAGAACTAATAAAAATGTAACTATGTACATGTTGATTATTGAATTTAATAAAATATGATAATAATATAATATAATATAAAACAATTTACAATATATTATATCACTATATACAGACAAAACGCATATTAGCTGTTGATTTAATAAAAACAAATTTTAAAGTGCATTTGAAAACAAAGTGTAGTTATTCTTTAGACATTGCTCTAAAAATTGTGATTTGGCATTAAATGTTAATTGCTTGATGTGAGCAATGTCTAACTGAACTAATAAATTCTACACAATAAATTAAAGTTGTTAGTTTAAAGTTTATAAGTAGATGGCGTATGATACCATATAATTAAATTTAAATACATATAAAAAACTACTGCAGTCAGTAAACATAACTAAACCATAATTTTCTTCTACAGTATCTCTCACATACACACTATTCTTCCAATCACTAATCACCAGCATTTATAAGACCATATAATCTGTACAATAAGTTTGTCTTTAAATTAAAATTTCTCCTCTCCAGTGCGTCATTCATTCAAATGCCAATTCGACTTATATAAAATATTTTCACTTTCTTAATGTTATACATTATGTGCATGTAAATTATTCTTAATCACTATTCTTTTCTGATGTAATGCTAGATCAAGTTCTCACACTTCACGTTCACTTCAGTAAAATTTCATTAACATTTCAGTTTTTAATCGCTGTCATCATGCGCCACTAGTTTGTTATCATCATCAATATCATCATCATTATCAGAATCAGTAGTTAAGTCACTGTTATCATCTCCATCATCATCAGCATTGCTATCACTGCTGTCGGAGAGAGCTTGCCACTGAGGATGTTGGGTTGGGGTCTCCACGGCCTCTTCAACATCTAATCTCATATCAAGCTGCTGATCAGTTCCCAAATAAGAATCTGCAGAATTAATGGGGTATAATTAAACAAAATGTGTTCAACGATTATTAGTATCAATATAATAACATTAGTGGGCCGAATAGTACCTGATTTTAAGCACACATTGAAAGTGTATACTCCAGCCCATCTAGGAGCCGTGAATCTGTAAAATAAAATTAATATTAATTTAATTTATATCTAGATGTAAGTGGATTTTTGCCTTAAGTCAAATTGCGTAAACTTTCCAATATGTGTAAACAATTAATTTAATCATTAGTACTATTTACCTGTCACAATTTCTACCTGTATATATATCTATCTATCTACCTACCTACCTGACTACTAATAATTCCATTTGTATACAAAATAATAATAATGATTTGTAATGATCATTTGTGACCTCTAAATGACATATTTTCAAAACTTTTTTTCTGCTCCTTCAAAGCCACTGATCTGCTTTTACCAAAAACTAATTTTGCATGTCATGATAACATAAATTTTCATTTTTAACTTCCCGAAGGAGAACTTTGTTTTCGTCAAAAAATTCTATTCGCTAATTTTATGTTTTCTCGACGTTTTAAGTCATTCTGAATCGAATGAGACCAAATTTGGGAAATGTGTGTGTGTGTGTGTGCGTGTGCGTGAACAAATTTTTTGCCGTAAATAGACGTTTTCTCAAAAACGGCTAAACCGATTTCAAAAATTTAAAAGCCATTTGATGTATCTCGATGAGAATTATCGTTTGGCAGTTTTGTGCGACGATCTTCCCAGCCGTTTCTTTGTAATTTGAAAAAAAGGGGTTAAACCTTTCGTCCACATTTAAGCTCCTACTACCAAATCGATTTTAAAAAAGCAAAAACTGTTTGAAAGATATTAGTTGGGAATGAAACTGATTAGTTTCAGGTGAAAATCTACCAAGCCGTTTTCTAGAAATTAACTGTTGAAAAAAAAATTAAGCCAATTTTTATGGAACTTTTTTTGCGATATATATCATGGTCTTAGAGAACTTACTGAAATATTTCGGCTTTACAACAAGTAGTTCAATTTTAAAAATTCATCAAAGTTTGAGAAAATTAAGTATAGTTTTTTTGAGTAGTTTGTTAAAATTAGACGATTTACTTGGTATAACAATAGAATACTTGGTCTTAATGAACATACTAAACCATTAAAGTCCTACAGAAACTGGTTCAATAATAAAAATTATTGATTTTTGAAAATTTGCTTTTAGAAAATACTCCGAGTTAACGTGTTCATTCATTTTCAATTATGTGTAATAAATCCACTCATAAATTAACTTATTTTTTATTGATTAAGTCGATTATTTACACATATCGGGAAGTTCATGTAACTTGCCTCAAGGCAAAATACCAATACCAACTAGTTCCTTCTAGTTTTGTAAAAACCCAATTGTTATAAATAGACACATAACGATAAAGTTTGATTAATAATATCGATAAACCATTTGAATGATAAATATAATACCTTAGCTGAATTTGTTCTCTGTCCACTAAATTTGTTACATGATATGGGGCGGTCAATAAAGACCTGGATTTTCTGTCACAAATGTACACCCACCAATATTCTTGCTTGTCCTACAAAAAAAAAAGATAAAATAAATATAGTCAATTCTACTAATAGCTTAACTGCATAATAAATCGGTACCTCTGGGAAAAATGGGCAATGAACAGAATGTGAAATTTTAGACTTTCCTTCCAGAACCTTGTCTCTTTTCTGAAGTCTCTCTTGAAATCTAAAATAAAAAATATTAACAGCCTTAGATAAATCTTACAAATAGTTATAATCATCCAAACAACTAGACATGGAAAACTAGACAAAACAAAAGAAGTTATAAAAATAATGTCTTTCAAATACATGTCAGGAACAAATTAACAATGTATTCAGAAGTGCGTTCAGATACTTTGCAAATAGTTTACAAATTAACAAAGTGATTAAAGTACATACTTGTTCCATTCAGTATCATCATCTTCATTGGCAGAATTCTTTTTTTCTTTCTCATCCTCAGAAGATCTATCTTCTCTTTCACTCTGAAATAATTCAACCATAGTTCAGATTTTAATTAACATGGCTTATTAATTTTTTTCTAAATTAAATACACTATATTAATTCAAACTAAAATAAACTGAGGTTCGACTGTATAAACCGATGGAATATATATAGTCGAACTTACATCTTAACAACAACTTACATCTGAGTCCAAAGCACTATCTTGATCATTTTCTTTGTCTTTATTAAGATCTCTATGTTTTTCTTCTTTTGGTGTTGAGAGCCCATCTTTGTGGCCGCTATCTTTGGAATCCAAACTAGCTCTACTGCTATTTCCTTTATTGCTGGATTTGTTTTTATTGCCTTTATTCTTGCCAGATGACGATTTCTTGTTCTTTAGCCATGCCGGCTTTTTGTTTTGAGAATGAGGAGTTGTGTTGTTCTGATGTTCAGCGTTTTCTAAATTTTCTGGATTGTTTTCTTGAAAAGTATCTTCATCTCTAAAAATAACAAAAGAATAAAATATCTAAAAATATCAAAATAAGTAACAAATAAAAAAAACTTACTTATCATCATTACAATCATTGGCATCATGTTGATCAAAAAATTCACTTAAACTGTGCCTGATTAAAGTGCAAGTTACTGTAACTATAGCACCGGCAGTCACAACTGTTGGATTTTCATCATCCACCACTGAAAAGAAAATGCATTATATACAGTTTTAATAATTATCTACTTTGCCATTATGTTGATTTGTATTTGACTGTAATATTTAATTGTTGAGAAATTATTACCTTCACATTGTATACTGAAATCAATAAGAGGCATTGAACCAAGAGCTCTAATAACATTTTCATATTCACAGTCAGAGAGGGTCTTCAATAATTTTCTTCTCTCGCTATTATTCATTTCTGCTAATTGTTTCAATGTTTTAATTGATTGATTATTCTTCTTTTTAGAAAAATATTTTAAATGCTCTTCACTAATATGTGGAAGTTGAAGAAACGGATTTTTAAATTGCCAAAGACCTGAATGACAAAAATAATTGAATGAATGGAATACATATTTATAATAACAAATTCTGATTAAAATAACTAAATTCTAAATTACCTTGGACAATCATTGGAGAAAGTTTCATGCAATTTTCTAATGTTTCAATCGATATCAGTCTTTGTACTGAAATTAAATATTTTGCATTGAGTATAATAAAAATTTATATTAAAATATTTTTGTCCATTTATTTCATAACTAGGATACACAAAAAACTACTTACTTCTCCTAGCGTAAGCTAAAACTATCAGCTGATTCACACAGCAAACCATTTCTTCTATCAGTCTTGGACATTTCTTAACAATGAGCATTCTATCGAGATCTAAAGTTTCTGGGTTAAGCCTCATGCGTGATAAATGTGCATGCAGTAAAGCTCTAGCTTTAATAGAGTACAATCTACATAAAGGTTGTTCCTTATTTTTTTCATTGAGATTAGGCAAAAGTTTTATGAGAGCTGGAACCTGTTGATTAAAGATTAAATTAATATTAAAAAATAATAATAATAAAAACAACTAACAACTACATAGAATAAGATAATAAATCATACCTCCATATTATCACTAAGTCTTTCTACCACTTCTGAATTATGTTTCTTATCAAACTCCAAACTTGCTCCTAAAATATTTCGTAATATGTAAATAGAAACTAGACAAATTATATCTTATAAATATAAAATGGTTCATCATTAGTTTAAAAACGTTTTCACTTACCTAAAATCATGAGAGCACGCTTTAAGGACATTTCAGGTGTTCTAAATCATAAATTATAAATTTTAATATCAATTCAAATATACCATACTTGTATGGTAAATTTAATTTACTATACCTGTATAAGAAATAATAATACATTTGTGTTGTATCTAGCAAAACTCTATCACCAGAGTATTTTATCGTTCTATACCACCAGGTACAAACCTACAAAATAAATTGCAAAATATCAATATCAATTTTAACTAAGAAATTTAATAATATTATTTTAAACTTACAGCTACAGGTAATGCCACCATAAATACAGCAGCATATAATCCGAGCACCTGAAATATACAAAGGCTAAATTTGCCGAAAATATCTTGATCTCTTAAATTTGATTCATTTAGTCCGTTTTGATTTGAGGAAAATTTAATTTTTTATCATTAGATAACAGATAATTCAAATTAAAACTTTATGTAATCATGAAAATAAAGTTGTATGTTTATTTAACTTCCAATATGTTTAAATTAGTCCAAGTGTAAGTCATTTAAGGTTAAATGGAAAGAAATATACATACAAATATTGAATTTTCTTTCTGTACAATCCATGATGGTAAAGCAATACCAAACGACATAACGCCTGGACCATCGGGATTTCCATATTTCTCAAAGTTTTTCCTAGCTTCTGCATCAGTCAAAGCCTACATAAAATTAGTCAGTATGATTTAAACAAGGTCAAATAACATAGATGATGTTTAATAGAATAGTTAAATAATTTAATGAATACCTGGTAAGCTTTGGTTAATTTCATGAATTCTTTCTCATTTCCAGTTTCTTTGTCAGGATGCAAAATCACTGAGAGCTTTCTATAAATATTAACAACACATTGTAGAAACTATCATTGGCATTAAGTTATTTTTTATAATAAATGTCAATGTGTTCTTTATAATTTATTTACATATTCATAAGAAAGCCATAAGCAATAATAATAAATATTATTTCAGGATTTTGAACGAGTAAATTACAATGAGTCAATGGAGCGTTTTGGGTCTGGATTTTTTTACTGTGCTCCGATTTACATGAAATTTTGGAATTAGGTTTATCTCAATCTCAAGTTCAACAGTGAAGACAATTCCGCCACCACCCCCCGGGGGATGACCCCTTCTCAGTTATGTAATTTTATATTTTCAAAATAATGTCGGATAACGACAGAAGAACTAATCATAAGAAAAAAATGTCTTTTAAGGTTTTTCAAAAAAACTAATATTTTTTAAGTGACTGGCTACTAAAAATTCATATATTTTTGGCGTTCTTCTACGTTTTTTTGCAAATATCTCCTAAAATATAAATTTTAACAAAAATCATGTAATAAACAAAATAATGTCAATAAAAATCTTGATAAATCAGCCACTGAATTTTGTATTATTATGTTGATCATGAAATACATCTATTTATTCTTATAGTCAAGTATCTTATGGCTAAAAGGTTTGCTTTAAATAAATTAATATAGTTTTATATAAATTTTTCATCAAGGGGTTGTTTTCAAGGGTTTAAAAAGGGTTAAAACCTTGATAATCAAAATTTTAAACGTTAAATATTATTTAATTTATACGTAATTCTTATTATATCATACCAAAATTTATTTTTAAGCATTTTTTTTCAATTTAGGGGTTGTTTGAAGGGTTTTCACGGAGCTGAAAATAATTTTATTGCAAGGTAAATTTATTAAAAAATACTTTTTAATTATATCCTGTAATATTAAAAACGTTTTCTAGCGATGAAATGACTCAATCCCCAGTTATTCATTAAGGGTTGCAACTCCCCTGGGGGGTGATGGTGGAGTCCAAATAGTTTTCTTTTTTGAACTTGAGGTAAGATGAACCTACTTCTAAAATTTCAAGCAAATCTGAGCACAGTAAAAAAAATTCAGAGTTTATACCCTTTTTTCCTCTCCGTTTACTGCACTAAATGATTTAAAAATATTATCAAGATAAACAATAGAGATGTTTATTTTTATTGATCTGAACCATGAAACAATGGAAATGTTTTTTATTGATCTGAACTCATTAAACAATGGAGATGTTTTTTATTGATCTAAACTCATTGAACAATGGAGATGTTTTTTATTGATCTAAACTAATTAAACAATGGAGGTGTTTTTTATTGATCTGAACTCATTAAACAATGGAGATATTATTTATTGATTTAAACTCATAAAATTCATTTCATATCTGCATCAAATAATCTAGTAAAATTTAAGCACATATAAAAAATTTGATTGTTAAAAAAATGATAATAATCGTATATATCGTATAGTGAAACTTTTTTTTAAAAAAATATATATAATGACCCAATATTATATCAATATAGTATGTTGAATTATAATAATATAGGCGATAATTTCTGGATTATCTCAGAAATGAAAAATTTACCTATATGCCTTCTTAATAACAGCTTCAGAACTACCAACGGGCACACCGAGAATATCATAAGGATCAAATTTAATGGTTTCATGTTCAAATTGAGAAACTTTGTAGGTTAAATATATTAGAGCCAGCCATCCAGTCACTATTGCAACTCTTTTAAATATTTGAAAGTACGGTTTCTGATTCCGTGCAAGATAGTGTCTTTTTGATATACAATCAGGGCAATTGCATAATAATGATTTTTCTTCATTTTCTGAAAAAATAAAATAATTATAATAATAATCATTATACAATTGTTTAAGAATATAGCGCATTAAATTCTATGATTATCATCTTTCCAAGAAATTTAGAAAATTAACACATGAGTCAGAAATTATGGGCGAACTTTAGAACAATGAAAAGCACATATATAATTAAGGTGATATTATAGAGTATAAAATAACGTATAAGTTAAAAGGATAATGCCTGTAAAGTAAGATGAATAGAATTAAATAGATAATATTGCATATTTCACCTTTCTTTTTCTTAGGCCAGTAATAAAATGTGGCCGGTACCAAGATTAGAAATAAGAACGACAACAAGAAATAAAAAAATGTAGTCCCACTCTCATCGTATTGAAATTTTTGTCCGGCCATATTATAAGGAACTAACTAACTAAATTAAATAATTTAACACTTTACACACTTTATTTAAATTAAGTTGATATAAATTTGTTTCATACGTGTCAAAATACACGAACCTAACCTATTGACATGATAGAAATACTATATCGATATTTGTACAACTTCTTAGGCTATTTCTTTTTATCGATATCATATTAATTTTGAAAAAAAAATGACCGGGCCATATAATTATCGTTTCATTATCAAAGTCAAATATTACTTATCTGATAATAAAAATAGCGATTTTAAACTTTATTATGTAAAATTACTCGAATTAAATAGTACAAATCATTGCGGCGAATCTGTATTTAATGATCAACTTTTTATTATTGGCAACCTTAGACTAGGGCTTCCTAAACTTTTGTCATTCCCAAACATTTGTCGACCCCATTTATGATTGGGAGTTTCTTGACGACCTTACACAAACATAAAAGAAAAATAAACTAGTAATAATGCATGGCATCTTGCCTAGAAGCTAATACTATGTTATTTATTACAAAGCTGGAGGGCTTTAGGAGATTTGAAAAAAATGAATTATTTGATATATGTTATTTTTCTTTTATGTGTTGCTTTTTTTTGATAATTTTCAACTTTTTGTTCGAAGCAATCGCACTGCGTTAGCTGTATACAGACGTAATATCGAAGCGCATAAGCGTCGCGTTGCAGTCTAACGGATAAACGTTGGTACGGAACCAATAGAAATGTAAACAAAATTTGTACTTATTATTAAAATTCCTATAAAGTATCTGATAATTTGATGTACATATATGTAATGATCATTTTCGACCACCAAATGGGATTCTTTTACTTTTTTCCCAAAAATTTAAGCAGTTCTTCATTTTGTCAATACAAAAAAAATGTTTTTTGAATCATTCGAATCAGACAGTCCTTTATCTCAAAAACTAAATTACCATATTTGAAACTTTTTGCCACGTATCTTCAAAACGACTGAACTTATCTTAGCCAAAAATTAATCAGCACGCTTCCATTAAATGCTTTTTGAATTATATAAATCGCTTGATCCGTGTTTTCGAAATTGTCGATGACTAAGTTATTAGGTAATAATATACATATACCTACATATAAAAATATATAGTTTTAACATTTGTTTTGAAACATACAAAAACATAAAATTAAAAATTGCACTTTAATGCATATAATTTTTGCAATAAATGTTGTACAATCGATTATCGATTATTTTCGCGTCATTGAAAATAATTTCGAACAATTTTGACCCTACATTTTCAAATGTTTATCTTTTTGATAAAACTTTCAATTTTGTTTTGTGAAAAAAAATTATCGCAGTTTTTTCCCTTGAAAAACTCGATTAACTTTGTGAAATATCTGACAAATACTATATAATAATAATACAGCTTGGTTAGATATAAATTATTCTGAAAAAAAGCTGCAAGTCCACTGAATTCTGCTAACTCTAGTGATGTTATAAAATGGTATATAAATATTTGATATTAAAATCTTTTGTGACCCCATTAGGGTTCTCGACCCGTAGTTTAAGAAGCCCTGCCCTAGACTATTTTAGAATATTATATATTGGCTATCTTGCTGTTCGATATTCAGTTTATCGTATTGTCTGTCATGTATCGATATTATGGATAAAGCGATATATGAAGATTGTTTGTTTTCGTGTTTTGCTTTTTTGTGTCAGGACGATCATCAAATCGAATTTTTAAATTGGACTGTAATGTCAATATAGTAATGCCTAGAAAAACGACTTCTATCTTCTTTTATTATTAGGATTAGGAAATTAAATATATTCTTTCAATTTGAAAAAATGTCTTACTCAAACTTTACCAATGAATGTGCGCGTTCAGTTCTAGAAGACATCATTAGCGCCATTAATTCCTCTGAAAATTTATGTAAAATCAGTGCGGCTAAAGAAAGCGCTGGTAGTGAAATGTTAAAAATGATGCAGTTAATATTTCCTCTCATAATGCAAATAGAAATGGAAGTATTGAAGGATTATGGGTTTCCCGAAGGACGAGAAGGAATTGTTCAATTCTCACAAATGTTACAAAAATTTGCACGTCATGATCCTGAAATTGCTCGATTGCATCAACAAATTCAGTCTCATTACATGTCAACATTACCTATAAACAGGGATCTTGATAATGCTTTGTAAATGTGCATATTTTATAATTTAAAGTGTTGAACCCTCTCTTGATATAAGGCAATAAGTAAATAATGAACAATTGAGAAAATGTTTCTAAAACCATTGTAGCTGCTTGACATTCCATGAAATTTTTATAGAATGAAATATTTAGTTTTCTCATCTGAATTCTTATGTTAAAATATTAATTCCTCCGATTTTTGTGCACCAGAAACTTAGTTGACGTTTATAAAATGAAAATTTTAAACACGCTCTCTAAAAATAAATTTGAAGATAATTTTATGGAAATCTAATATACAAAATATATAAGTTATATTATATATTGAACTAGAAACGTCCAAGCATTGTATGATTATAATGTAAACAATTTTGCCTGTATTTATGTAATGAAATTATAATTTACATAAAAGGTGACTATGTATATATATTATATTTAGATATTATATATTTATTTAAATATATATATATATATATATATATATATATATATTTATTTATTTAAATATATATATATATATATATATATATATTAGGGTGGTCCTTAAAATGGTCATTTTTGAATTTCCTTGCTCCCAGGGGCTTAAATGGTTCCAAATAGATAAAAAACAATTCTCTGAAAGTTTTAGCTCTTAATATTAACGTTTAGATAGAGCGCAATTCAATCAAAGTTTGTATGGAAAGAGCATGGAAAATTTTTTGAAAATTAAAAAAAAATGCTTTAGGTATAACTTAGCGACAAATGAATGAGTTTTATTCATTCATTTGTTCGCTAAATTACATTTAAAAAACATTTTTAAAATTTTTGAAAAATTTTCCATGCTATTTCCATACAAAACTTTGATTGAATTGCGCTCTATCTAAACGTTAATATTAAGAGCTAAAATTTTCAGAGAATTGTTTTTTATCTATTTGGAACCATTTGAGCCCCTGGGAGCAAGGAAATTCGAAAATGACCATTTTAAGGACCACCCTAATATATATATATATATACCCACAAATATAATAAGTAAAATCTCTTATAATGAGATCATTATAGTAAGTTCACGTCTGAATTTCAGATACGTAGCTGTAAGTCTGCAAATACTTGTATATTGACACCCTAAAGTTGTCTCAAAACCTATGTATGGTAGGGTGTCAATATACAAATATTTACATACTTACAGCTGGGTATCTAGAATTCCGAGATTCTTACCTAATTTAATCTTAAATGACTGGACTGTATGTTTTTATGATTTATAGTTTGTAGAGAATGTTAAAGGAAATATGAGCTTAATAATATAACATATTTAAATTAATAACATTATTTGTAACATTTACAAATTTGTATCAAGACTTATAAAATTAGTAAAATTACGTAAATTCCAAAAACATTGGTCATTTTTGTGTATAGCGTTATTCTTTCATTAAAGACTATAATCATAGATAAATAAGTACAAATATAAAAAAAGTATGACTATAATATGAAACAGCAGATTCATGAACTATCATTTGTTTCAAATAAATGAACAATATATTTAAATAAAAATTGTTTTGAATATTTAACAACTTTATTGTATCTTTTAAAATATATGTATCTTTTATAAAAAAAGTTGTATAAAAAGTAGTATAAAAAAAGCTTGATGATGATTATAATCTATAGTAATAATTCACGAATATAAAAATATTACATTTCAAAAAAAAAGTGTTGAAAGGATATATACAAAATAAATTTTGAAAACAAACCATTCACAAGTGTAACAGTGCCAGATATATATAGAATATATAAACAAATATATAGAATTAATAAAGTATAACATAATAAAATTACTGAAGGATTTCGAATGAGAAGACATAATCCTGCTTATTTGCCATGATTCTTCACGAATTTTTATGGATTGCCACTACCAGAAGGCCGCATTTCAACAACAGATATGATGAAAGATGAAGATGAGACATTGTCATCTCTCCACTAAATTTGCGTATTGTATTATCCTCAACCCTTGATCAACGATAAATCCCCAAAAATCGATGACAAAGATTAAAGATGTCGTCTTCATAATATGTTAAACGGATTATTAAAGGATCTCTAATTTATTCATACTGGCTTTTAATAATTGGCAATTGTTTCACAGTAGAATATCTTTAAAACCAGATGTCAATTATTCCACATCTTCAATTAGCTGTTAATACTTCTTATGTATAATCATAAACTGTTATTAACAATGTGTGAACGTACTTAGAATCATGCTAAGGATCCGTTTCGAAACGTTCAATTTAATTTTCATGTCATCCTCTGAAACAAGTTCAGGCATTTGTGGTCAAATCCTCACGTTTTCATAAACTCTCCCAATTATCCATGAAAAGAGTTAAACGGAATTTATGTAGTGGTAGAATAAAACTGAATTACTCATTTTGTTAATTGCCACCCTAGGTTTGAAGATCAATAAGTTTTCAAAAAATCAATTTAAAAGTATCTTGTATAAATTCTTTTGCTTGGTAAAAATCTCCGTTGAAGCCATTGCTAATCAAATCTGAAAACAAATCATCTCTTATCACAGTAATACACAAAAGATTTATATAATTAAGTGATCATACAGTCTAATTTTCTACCTTGCGCCCCTAGAATCAACATTTCCCAAGGATTCAGATTTTCATTTGAATCCTTTTATTTTTTAAATAAAATTTATAAAATTTGGACCGGAAAAACTGTGAAAACTTTTAAAATAGACACTAAAAAGCGATGATATAATTCTCAATTAGAAATTATGAAAAACATTTGCGCAAAAAGATTCCTAATTCTAAATAATAAAAAAATTTAAATATAAAAAATAATTGTGAATTCAATAATTCGAATTAAATTTTGTTTATCAATTTTGAAAAATAACGTATATTTATTATATTCTTAAATACTGGTTGTTAAGTACAATTGTTATTAAAAAAATAATTATTAAAGTTATTTAAATTAATTCCACCGTTTCAAGAGACGAAACTCGGATTTAAAAATATGGTCACCTTAACTTTAAATTGTTTAATTCGAATTTAAACAAAAAAAAAAGATTAATTAAATGTATTTATTACATTTTTAAGTAGTATTTGTTAAGCATAAATTTTATTAACGAATTATTTAAAAAAAAAAAAATGTTTTTTTTTTAAGTTATTTAGATTAATTACCACCTCTGCGCTCAAGTTTTCGTCACGGATTATAAAATATGATCACCTTAATTTACATTGTTCATCTTTTATAAAACTAGATAATAGAATTTTTTCAAACTATATAATTTATTTGTAAAAGTAATTGAATGAGCGAAAACAATTTAAACGACAAATTTTAATAAAAATATAAATTTGTTTTAAAATAGAGTTCTAAAAGAAATTTCCATCAAGAAACTAAAAATATTTTATAAAAAATTTGAAAATGTCATTTTATTAATTTTATCTTTTGGCTAAAATCAATTTAATATTTATATAAATATTAAGGTGATTATATATATATATATATATATATATATATATATATATATACATTATACAAATAATTAAATAAATAATAATTGAATTTAATAAAATATTACCATTTTGTATTCCTCTTCTTTATCACCGATCCCTTGAACATTGTTTTAAAAAACTTAATAAAACCATTTAAATTTATGAAATCGCATTTTCCAATAATTTTTCCTCTCAACAAAACACTTGTTCCCCGGTTGTGAATTTTATCCGATTATGTTTTGTTCCGGGAGGTTCCGGGTTACTTGATGCGAATTAAAAAACGGAACGGGATATGATCAACTGATGTGACTGCTACGATTAAAATAAAATACATATGAAATAAAAAAACAATAAATAAATAAAGAAAGAAATTAGTACGGACCTAACGAGCATCTCGTTCGAACCTAATAAGAATCTAAAAAAAGCTAGTAAGAATATACAATAATAATTTAGTTGAATCTCATATGAATTCTAAGCAGAATTTAATTGGACCAGGCTAGCAAGACTCTGTCAAAAATCTAACAAAAAATAAATAAAATCCCTGTCAAAATAAACCAAGTTCCAATAATAAGAGCCTAGTTAAAATCCAATCAAAAGCATGCTGGAATCTATCTACATCCAATCAGAATCTAAAAAGATTCTGGTGAGAATATAATGAAGTAGAAGTACAATCGATGAATAAGGTTCAGAAATAATCTGGTAAAAGTTTCAAGAGAAGATAATATGAATATAATTATCAAAGTCCAATCAATCAATGAATCTTGTATGAATAAGGCACAGAATCTGATAAAAGTTTTAAGAGAAGCTAACATGAATATAATTAGAACATGAAACAATTCTAATCAGAATCTAATGGAAATTTACTAGAAATCCTGTCGGAATCTTGTGAGGACCTCCTACCTACTCAGAATCTGGTCAGTGTCAGGTACGAACCTGATTAGAATCTAATTCAAAGTTAAAGATTATAGCCATTTCGTTTTAGACAACAATCTTAAATCTAGTTTAAAAATTCAAAAAATTAAATTTAAATTGTGAATAAGTAATGTTATGTAATAGATTTTGAATTATCATCAGCATAATTGTATATTATATTTGAATATTATAATATAGAAAGTATTTGTTACCTTTTTGTGGACAATTTTTCTTTGAATTCACATCATAATCGATGAATGAATCATACATTCCGTGGTCGATGTTTATTGATATGCTAATTTTGTTTTCTGGACGTTGCAGGACATCAAAATTGGAAAAGTATTGGTACAAATGCTACTGTACAGATTTTTTTTATTCGAAAGTCGAGTTTGCTTGTTCAGGAATTATTCTTGTAACTATTCTCAAATGTAAAACCCCATAGAAGAAAAAATGATAATGCGAGAACCACTAAAGCTACAGAAAAAAATTAAACTCATTTGCTATAATATCTCTTAACTTTGGATTTTTCTTAGAAGTTTTTTGGGATCAAAAAAAAATTCCTAAATATAAGCACAGGCAGTGAAAATATTATTATAAGAGCCTATATATTGTTAAATTATAATACATAAAATACAAACACAGTAATTTAAAAATTTGTATTAAGATTTACAAAATTATTTTATATAACACTAAGAAATATTAATTGTAACGTCAACAAACAAAAAAAACTACAACAATATCTAAGCCTGTTCAGGGAAAACGATACACGACATAGGGCTTTCATCCAATGAATTGCACATCTTTAAATCATGACCAAGTCTGAAAAAATATATTTTTTAATTATAGAACTATTATTATTATTAACTTTTATAGAAATAAAATATTCAAGTTTTTGTATTAAGTTAAATTAGAAAAAAATACCTTTGAAAACCTTCATGTAATTCGCTAACTCTATCAGGAGTACACACTAAACTTGTTAAAGCAACTTTAGGGTCAAATAATGGTGCAAGCCATTTCGGACCAACACGGTTTAGATCAGCAATCGTCACCTTTTCAATTGCATCAACTAATCGTCTATATTACAAAATAAACATGGTGAATTATACTTTCATAAACATATTACATACTGCATTATTCATTATACCTATTGTACTCATTATCAACATTTTTAAATGCCAATAACAAGCTTTGATTGACCATACTGCCAATTGTTGTTACACGTTCAATGATTTCAAAGACTAAAGAACTTTTCGCAGATTGTAATAACTCATTATCCCAATCATCTTCTTGTAATTTTGTTTTCTAAAGGATATAAAGTTCCAACAATTATTGCTGTAAAATTCATTGAATTTTTCAATTATTCAGATAAAAGAGACTTACAACAATATTCCTTGCTTCTTCATAAGCCATAACTGGATTAGTAGCTTTATACAAGAACAAAGTTAGAAGGCCTTCATTCGGTCTAAGATAAATGCCAAAACCATATGATAAACCCTTGCCACGAATTTGCTTCCACATAGGACCCTTGAGAAACAATAAATTTTTTTAATTCCAATAATAGAAATACACAAATACAATTGATAACTGGGGTGTATGGCATCGTGCCTTAAGGCAAATTGCTGGAACTTCCCGTATCGTAACGAAATGTTCAAGGAATACTGAACGTTTTCAAATAGATTATTATAAATATTGTAACATTGTCTAATATTTATAAGAATTATATAAACTGAATTGCAAATTTAAAATTATTTGTTTAAGTTATATTAGAACTTTAGTCAGAATAAAAATAAAATCTGAATTATTTTCGATATACAAAAAAAACTAAAAAAAAAAAAACACACTCTTTGCTCCGTATCTCCGAAACGGCTGGACCTACCTTCGCCAAAAACTAATCAGCTCTTTTCCCTATGAATAGGAATCAAATGTTTTTTGAACCATTCAAATCGGTTGATCCGTGCGCCCGAAAACGTGACTGGAAATTTGTATCCATACATACATATACACACACACATCCATTTTTTCTGAGGTATGCCAAAATGTTCAGAAACCTTCAAAACGTCGAGAAATGTAAAAATTATCAATTTCGATTTTCGGCCCATTACAATAACTTACCCTACGGGAAGTTAAAAAAATGTTCATATTTTATGCTACAATAAGTGCAATTGAAAAAGATTTATACTTGTAATTAATACTGTAATTTTATACTGTAATTAATGATCAGCAATAGCAACATTGGTGAATTCAACTTAAAACCATAGAAAAAGTAGGAATTACAATGACCAATTATAAACTGAATAGATCAATCAAAATATTTCATCAAACATTTATTTACCTCTAGTTGTGTTAAATATTGTATGTACACCATAAGTGGCACCATATCAGGATGCTTAAAATCATTTATACTGGGTGCAGTCTGATTCATGTAAGAAGATTCAATCGATCCCAAACCAACAATGTAACCTCCAACAGTTTTTTCTATCAGTTTCCAATCTGGAGTAACATTAAGACTGAAATGAATTGAATATTCATCATATTGCGATAAATAAATATGTGTAATTTTTATGGTATGTATTAGAATGAAAATTGTATAATATAATTAGAAACAAATGAAATAACCAACCATTTTTGAATGATAATGAAAAAATGAGTAAAAATAATTAAATAGTTCATACCCTTTCAGTGGATGCTCAGATTTATCTTTCACTAAGTCTGACCACACACCCATTAAAGAGCATTCTCGATGTTCCTTATCCCATTCTTTTCTAAGGCTGGACCATTTAGCAACAATATGCAATGCCATATTCGAAGGCTGCATCAAATACTTTCTTACCATTTCTAAATCATTCAATACATTGGATGATGTATTTGGATTATTCAATTTTGTTAAAACAGAATTCAAAAATTTCAACTGATGTAACATATTGCACGCATGAACGTTAGAATCTGAAATATAAATTGTTCTCAGTATATTTAAGTAATAATTCCAGTACAAGAATTCTATGAATAATTTCCATTATCAGCATATTTCACTATACACTCACATTTATTGTAAGTTAAAATCTTCCTCAATTCTTTACAAATTTTGTCTCCGCTTTTTCTGCTTGTTGCAACATCATTAATCAGTTTATTTGCTAATACCCGTATTCTATCTGGAACAAATTTAGTATTGTGCAATAGCTCAATCATCCACTGGGCACCTGTGCTATATTTCTTTGTTTCTACCTAAAATAACTTTAGGTAAGTATGATTTGCTTAAAACAATAAAAGCTATTTGCATGTAGATATTAGTTTAGTTGAATATGATACATTTAAATGATAGAATGTTAGTTAAAAAATATGCTCATGGAAATATACAATTAAAAGAAATTGTGCATTTTGCACTTCCAAAGAAGAATTTTGTTCTCGCAATAAATTCCGATTTGCAAACTATGTTTTCCCGAGCAAAGGCAAAAATTCTATTTTCAAAATAACAATTGAACATTTTACCTAAATAGCTCAATTGTTATTGATTAATTTGATTATGTATGCGTATCGAAAAGTTCATTCAACTTTTCTTAAGAAATATGCTATTTACAACTAATTTTTGTATTCTACACCAAAAATGCTAGAAAAAAGTAGTCGGAATAAAATGACCAATATTTAATACAATTATAGTTCCGAACTGAATAAAATTATTGATTTTGTCAATTCATATTTTTTCATTTCACCTGCATTGCTATAGTAACAACATTAGAAAATGGTCCGCAGCTGAATCTACTATAGTGCTCCAGTCCTATTTTATAATCGGTTGCAACAGTGTCCTTTTCTAAACCAGAAACTACTTCCTCATATGGAATTAAGACATTATTTCTTAAAACAGGAGATTCCATCAATAAGTCCAAAAACAATGGTAAGTAGGGCCGTAAGAAATGTGGCAGTGAAGAACTTTCCATAGTCAAAAAAATCTGTTATTATAAAATTAAAAATAATCTTTAAGCATTTTAAACTTGAACCAATTTGAATCAGTTAACAAATCATCTAATACAAAAATAAACACAGTATGACAAAAAAAAAAAATCCTCACATAGACAAAATTTGTTTGCACATCATGGACTCTGGTATGAATAGGAAGAGTGCTTATATCAATTGATAGTTCATTTGAAAATTCTGCATGATTATTATCATTTGTCCATGTTTTTACATTGTGAAATGTAATGTCGGAAGTGCTGGGTACAGGCACGCTAGTTAAAATTTCCTTTGACGGTGCAACCTAAAATAGTTATAAACAGGTTATATAAATTGGTTATATTACAGTTTCTGTAAGTGCAGTAACAATAGCAAAAATAAAGTTGGTTATTTGAACAAAGTAGTCCTATTGAATAAGAATTAAACTATTTATTTAAAAGTAATAATACCTCATTAGCTACCATAGCTTTATTCAATTCTTTCTCCAGGCTCTCTAAACCATCTTTTCCAAGCTTTGCCCTCTTATAAAAAAAAAAAAAAATATTACTAATTTTAAAATATTATCTTTGAATGCAATAAATAATACCTGTTCTTCAATCCTCAGTTTCTCTTGCTCCGCCATGATATTTTGTTCTTGAATACTAGGCAGTCCCTTGACCACTATTGAATGGTTTTGAACAAAGTATTTGTTCAATAAATCTAACCAAAATTCTTCTCCTTTTGATAATAAAACCTCTATATCACGTGATGAGTTCAAGCGATGATCCAACTGAATTCAAGTTAGTTTAATTAGTGATTAAGTAGTATTTAATAAATAAATTATACATTTCATTTTTTTTTTTAATTTTACAAATATATGGTAATATTTTAATTAAAAAAGCTTTCTTACATCATCAACTGTACTGCCATAAAGGAAGTCTGCAATTAACGTATATGCAATGGTATTGTGAGGACTACTTTCTAAAGCAGTTAATGTTTCAAGATTGTGTTTGTCAAGAATAGTTTTAATACGTTCCATATCTAGTTTCTCCTTTCCTATATAAAATGTGTCATTTTAATATAATAAAAATTTAATATATCAAAAATAAGAATAAAAAGTTCATCACATTAAAATCAGTAGCAATATACAGTGTTACCCCGACTTTCAAGCAACCTGACATATATTGGACTCATATTAGAGATATGAGCCACCAAAGGAGCAATTCGCTACGACATACGAGCAAAATTCGAGATACGAGCTTAGAGCAAGTTAGAGTAGATGTTTTTAGGAAAATGAACAAAAAACGAGAAATTGCGTCAACCATAGAAATGTTCTATATGTTTTATGACGGTAAATTATATTATAACTAGTCACTTCACTCATATATAATATTAATTGTTAAGTAACGACTTAGCCTCGCGAACATATCGAGGATTATTTTATATTTTATTTGAAATTTTGACTACACATTAATAGTGATTGTACAGCTATTTAAGAAATTCAAATGAAAAAAATTCAAATTAGTTATTTCGCGTGACGCGTTGAAAAATTGTGTTTCGAGAGAAACGCGTTCAAAGTTTTGAAACATTTTATAGATAAGGAAAAATGAAAAATTTGTCAGTTTGATTTTTTTACTATTAATCTGATATCTCAGCAATATACTGATGCCATTCTATTTTTATATTTTTTTTCTTATTTTCTTCTCTTGATTTTATATTAGAGTGTTCTGCTTTTGGCGCATTCGTCAAAGACCGTTCGGCATGTTTAAGCCGTTTGTAATCGACTTCAAGACAAAACTTACATGTTTAAATGCCAATATTAATCTTCAAAACTATTATCATTTAAAAAATATTGATTAGACCATCGTTGAAATTATTCTCAGCAATATCAGTCGAAATATAGTCAATCCTTATATGTTTCGTTTCTTCACCTATTATCTATTGATTAAAAATGCTTTTACAGTTTATTTATACAATATAATAACATATTTTAGTATATTTTAGAAGATACACGTCGTCATTTTGCTTTATAATATTTCTTGTTAATGTTTGAGCGGTGTCGGTTTAGAGCAGTCCGACGCGCATGGAAAAAAGCTCATAATTACAAGTAAAAAATAAAGTTTTAGGTATGAAATATTTCTCATATTCTAAAAGATTCGAAGTATATTTTAAGCCTAAAAAAAATTTTTTTTTTGGTTTTTCGAAAATTTACAGTGGTGTAATCCCTTAAAGCATGGAATTATTGAAATTATTGAAAAATATAAAAAAGACATAAATAATAAACGAATAAAAGATGTTGATAAAGGGTATAACTCCCGCTAAGTGCCTCACAATTTATATGCAGACTTCTGAACTTTTAGAACTTGTCATTGGAATCACCCGAAAAAAGGTCTAATATGTCTAACTCTTTTCCTCAATATCATAAATATACAGGAAAAAAACAATAATTAAATTAATAAATAGTAAATTTATTTTTAATATTCAAAAAATGTAACCAGAATGCTAGGACAAATTGGCATTTCAATGTATTTATGGAAAAATGGCTTTGACATATGAGCGTGATTGTGGAATGAATTAAACTTGTATGCCAGGATACCACTGTATTTAGTTAAACCCTTTCGCTGCTGTACAGGAACAGCGTGCCGCTCAGTTGCACTACTGCATTGACCAGATGCAATGATATATTTTAAGATATCACACTCAATCATATCAATAAAAATGAATTAATATCAATAATATTAAAAATCACGTTTTTTTAGATAAATCTTGAAACAAAGACAAACACAACAATTCGTCGACATCCTTACAAACAGCACGTCATATCCAGAGACAACATCAGTAGCGAAAGGGTTAAGATATTATTTAACTAAAGCTAAATAATTATATATCTCACATGTCACATGATATATTATGCAAGAAAAAAAATTAGAAGAGGTAGAATTATAATAATTCAAATGCAATACTCAAAACATCTGATTTATTAATAATGTCTTTGAACCTAGCTCTGATTTTATTTTAATAACCAGCCATTTTTCTTTTTTATTATATGATATATCATTTGCCATCCTATATATATATATAGAGAGAGAAAGTAAGATTTAAGATACTACTCACCAGATCCTATTTTTGTTAAGATAGATTTTAATTTCCCAGACACCTCATTAATTTTAGAAGAGGGTACGTTCTCAAAATATATCTGCAGCATCGTTTGAGAGTTCTCTGTGATACCATACCCAGCCTAAAAAATAGATATATATACCCAAAACAATCTATTTAAGTATTTTGTGCTGAAAAAAAATTCACTTACAATACTCGCCATAGGGTCTTCACACTCAATCATATCACGTTGAACTGGACTTATGGAATTGTCTGTCAAATACCTAATAAAATATTTTATACAATATAATATATATATATATATATATATATATATATTTAAATATTAAATGTTTAAATTCAATATTTAAATATTGTTTTAAACATATGCAGTTTTAATTGCATGAATAAATAATTTAATATGGCATTAAAAATAAACCAAAAATCATTATATAAAATAAGCCTTTAAATAGTTTTGCTTAAATTTAAAGAGATTTGAAAAGAATATGGAGGCATTGCTCATTAACCTGAGTAAAATTGCACAAGCATTAACAAGAAGAATGTTCTTTGATTCTGGTCCCATAAATCCAATATAAACCATTCCTGCATCTTCTTCATCTGAAGGATATTTGACAAGAATTTCCTTAGAAGTCCTTAGTGGTTCTACTGGAGACTGCCATGGGCGTGCAAATGGTCTATTTCTATTCTATTAAAAAAGTAAAAATATGTGAAAAACATTTGATACTATATTGTGTATGCATAGTCAAATTGGAAACATTTTGTAAAATTTAGTTTTACACAAATAAAATTACTGCAAATACATAATTTTTTATCACTTACAAAATTATATTCATAACTATCTTGAAGAAAGTTCAAAACTTAACAGACTAAAAAAAGAATAACATGCATAATCTGACTTACATCCCGCATAATTCTATCTTCTACAGGAGCAAGCGCTGCAAATACAGCTTGATGACTCACTTTTCCAGATATTATTATTGATAAGTTTTCTGGTCTGTAGTATTCAGCATGGTAAGCACGAACCTATATATAAAAAAATGTGTACGTATTACCTAATAATTATAGAAAGGAATACCTTGAGGCTGATCAAATTTTATATGTATAAATGATTAAGTTAAATTTTGAATTATTAATTCTCTGGAACTTAAAAACAGTAAAAAAAAACAGTACCAAAAACAGATTCTTACTATATAATCAATATTATTGTGGGCCAGGTATCAATGTAGATTGACTTCTGACAAATTAAATTTTACTCATTTTATCCTTTCATAAGTATATAAAAATCAAATATGAAACATTTTCCACAATCAACTACCTTTGTATTTGTGGTACTTTCTCGTAAGTTTTTCATTATGCCTCCAGTCTCACTGGAGTAGCCACTTCTTGGATACATATTCCGACATAATTCTCTGTGTACTCTGCTTTCTCCTGTACTTTCACGACCTTGCATTTCACAATATACCACTCCGCCATCTGTTCCATCACCAGCTATGTGGTGAACTTCAGTCACAAAACCCGAATCCTGTAATATTCAATATTGTAGTTAAATAAAGCTGAGGATAATTAAGGATAAGAAAAGGTTAATTATTACTTCATTGATTCTATTTCCAAATTATAAAAAGAATAGAACAATTGCATACAATTTATTATTATTATTTTTATAATGTATAAGTTTATTGAATTAATTATTGATTATGTTTTCAGTATATTTTTGAAATAAAATTGCACACACCGATAAGGTGGGGTATAACACATGATCCAAATATATCGGCAAAAGAGATAAAAACCCTCCACTCCCTGCTGTAGTAATCAAGTAACATGTGTGGTCAACATCTATGAAAAATAAAACACATTTAAGTCTTTTTTGCAGAATAGAAGACAAATTTAATAAAAAAGTATAAATCGGGAATGCAAATATAATGTAAATATCTATATAAAATTAAATCTAAAATATATATAAATTCATGTTTAAATGAAAATATTAATATTTGTAAAACTTCTACTAATTAAGAGATTTCACAGACTTCAAATTATGGTTTATTTTAACAAATATTTACTAACCAGTCCAAGCATTTGTTCCCGAGGCAAGGCATCTATTGGCTAACATATCTAAAGTACCCTTAAAAGGATACTTCTCAGATCCTAGAAATACAAGATGCTCCAACGTGTGAGGTAAGCCATCGTCATCATGGGTTTCCGTAGCTGAAAATAGTTTTATTAAAAATCTCAACAGAATTTTTCTGGCATTTATTCAAGACGAAAATAAATATATGATATACAAGATAAATAACAATACTATTCATATAAAATGTCAGTAAATTATATAAACCTGAAAGGCTATTTTTATCAAGAATTTAATTTATAATCGAAACATTTATCAGTTGTTGCGATTCTTTGAAAAAAAAAGTTGAAACTATACTTTTACAAATGAAATATTTTAATAAGTTTCTACGTTAATATTCTGCAATTTATTCAAGCCTAAACCAGCAAATATACCAATACTCTCAAAGACTACAATTTAAAATGTTTAATATTTTTAAAAAAACACTAGTACTATAGTGAACAATTGAGAAATTTTTTTGTTTAGAGCACTAACTAAGGTAAATAAATTTCAACTTAATTAATAAAGAGTTATAAAAATGCTCAGAACAAAAATAAAGTGCAATATTACAAAGCATAACAATTATCAACAGACTTTAAAAAAAATAGATTAACAATTACCTAAACAGAAGTACCCATTAACAACAGGACCTTCGATATCAGCTAAAACAACTGTTAGACCCGTTTTTTTCGATCTATATTTATAGACCGGTATATCTCCATTCGCCTTTAATGTGCATATTAACTCAAAATGCGAATACATTTTCAAATATTACTATACACTCTTTGAATATTCCTTCTAAATTAGATGAATTACCACTTTGGAACGCAAGTTTTATAAGACTTGCCGAGTTTGACTTTGAAAATCACATACGAAAATTATCTGCCTATGAATCAAAACAAAATTGGCGAATTGCTCAAAATAAAAAGATGACAACTACTTTTTTAGTGAGTCAAAAAGTTAACTACATATAAACAATGATTTAATAAACCGTTTTATCTGTCGGCCGTTGTTCTCCCGTTAGTTAATTGCCCGTTTTATTTGAGCACTACCATAGACCCATAGAAAAGAAGAGCATAGACCTTATATTGCCCATAGACATAAACGGCTTTGGCAGATGTAAGATGCAACAGTTGCTTTTAGAGTTAGGGTTATATTTATTTTAACTTTTCGAAAGAAAAGTTTGTTTTCGTCAGAAAATCCTATTTGCTAATTTTATATTCTTTCGACGTTTAAAGTCATTCTGAATAGAATCAGACCAAATTTGGAAAAAGAATGTGTGTGTCACAGGGGCGTCGCGTGTTTGGGGGCCCCCTAAAGAAGAAAAAAAAATTTACAACATATAAAAATACATAAAATTAAAAGAATATTTATTTATCATTCTAATTATTTATCTATCTAATTTTCTCTAATTTTCTGAATTTTTCACAAATGATTCCAGATTCACTCTCTTGCCTTTTTTTGAAATCTTTAAATCTTTAAATTTTTTAAAGTTTCTGACTCTAGGAACATACAGGTCTGGTAGACATTTCAGTCCTAAAGTTTTTACGTAATTTTTAATGAAAGAATAAAATGGTTACCGTTATTTCGTTGGAAAAACTGGATGCAAGCAAGCCTATTGTATTTCTTAAATTTCTTACATTTCTATATTCAAACCTATTTCTAAAACCATTAATTAGTCATGATCACATAATAAGATATTTTTACAGTATTTCTTTACAGTAATTCAGCTGATAGTTTTACGGAAATGTTTATTAATTCTCGATTTCAAAAAGACAAATGTTAATACTTACGTCGCAAAGGTTTTAAAATCTTTGTTTGGCTTGTGAAATTAATATATCCAAACAGCAATAGTATGCATTAAAACAAGATTTTGGGTCAAAAATTCTCTCATCTTGATAACTCATCTTGATTCTCTCATCTTATTTATAACGTGATAACTCATCATAATAACCCTTCATTATCTTTGTCTTTTGTTCTTTAAAATAGTTAATGCAATCCATCTTTATAACAAATATAAAAATGTTAGAAATATAACTATAAAAATTCCAAATTCCAATTTTCGATGAAGAATTTATAAACTGGATTAGTTTTATAGATTTGTTGACAAGAACATTTACTTATGGGATGTGCAAAAGCTTTACTAATTGAATTGATTGCTAGAGCTTGCAGAATCTCTTAAAGCGTTAGCTTACAAGTTGAAGTTCAATACCTCTCGATAAAAAAAGGAGATGCAAACTACGTTAAAATTATTCAAGTTTTTAAAAAATTGTTGTTTTGCTTTCTGTTGAGCTCGTTCGGGACCCTCTGGTTCGGAGGCCCTGTATCTCTGATACTGCTGATACGGCGGTAGATACGCCCCTGGTGTGTGTGTGTGTATGTAAGCCGATTTTTAATATTTCACAGACGTTTTCTCAAGCCGGCCACAGACGATACTGTATAATTGCGCAACCTGTGACTTGCAAATGTATTCTGTAGCATCTGTGGGATGTTTTGGCGCAACTTGACAGACTGGTACAAACGAGTAGACATGAGCACTTTTCGATTATTTTAATTGTGCAATCATTCAAGGCGGCAAGTTAATTCGTTGGCCGCGTGTGGCAGCACATGTCCCGTTTTTATTTTACTTTGTAGCGAATTCATAATTCAAGTTTATGAAGTTATCGACAATTAAAAGTTATTAAATTAGCCCTCTGAATTCTTTGAATTCTCTTCTGATGCTGTGAATAAATGAATTAATAAAAAAAATATATTTTTAGGTTACGTCTTGCGTCGACATGCTTGATATGCATGCGCAAACACTTGAACATAAACTTGAGTTGTTTGTGGGCACTGTGAAAATACGCTTGGATTCATTCAATTGCACATGAATACAATAACGGCTGTGGCCAGCTTCAACAATGGCTGAACCCATTTCAACCCATTCGACGAAACTATGAGCACTCAGGTCGATTAGTTATACTCTTCTTTTATCGATTAATTATATAAATAGATTATATAACTATTTAAACGTTTATAGATTAGTTATTCTAAACGTTCAAGACAAATAGGTGCAAAATTCTCATCCACGTTTCCATAAAAAACTCTGAATCGATTTTGAAAACTCAAAAAATGTTCGAAACATCAAAAAATATCAGGTAGAAACTTGTTTCAACAAAATAATTACTTTTTGAAAAAAAAATGTTTCTAATTTTTTTTCAAAAAAAATTTTTTTTTCAAGATTTTTTTTTTGTATATTGAAAATAATTTAGGTTTTAATTTTAATTCTGTTCTAATTTACTTTAAACAAATAATTTCAACTTTGCAATTCAGTTTATATAATTCTTATAAATATTAGACAATGTTACAATATTTATAAAAATCTATTTGAAAACATTTAATATTCCTCGATAATTTCGTTACGGTACGGGTAGTTCCAGCAATTTGCCTTAAGGCACGATGCCATACACCACTGATTTTTTTTATTTTTGCTAGTTTTAACAATCAGATTACAATATAATCTATAAGTTTAAGGTGCTGGTATTGAAAATCAAAATCAAGAAAAAAAATAAAACAGAAATTAAAAAAAAAAATAGAATAAATAATAATAAAATTAATCAATAATAAATAATAATTATAAATAACTTGTTTGAAAATTTTTCTGTGCAATACAGAGAAAATTATGTTGTGGACGGTAGATCACTGGGCCATTTTCTTTCCAGGCGTTTTAATTTTTCGGCTGTCTGTACTATTTGCATTTCCGGATTGACGTGCGCATCCAATTTGTTTCGAAAGATTAAACTTCTGTTTTTCATAACTTCCGTTACTGTAGAAATTTTGGATCATGTGGTTGGTCATAAACCACGGAGCCCTGCAGATCATTCTCAGAATTTCGTTTTGGACTCTCTGGATTATTAACTTCCCGAAGGAGAAGTTTATGTTTTCATCAAAAAATTCAATTCGCTAATTTTATGTTTTCTCGACGTTTCAAGTCATTCTGAATCGAATGAGACCAAATTTGGAAAAAGTTCTTAATCGATTTTGAAAATTCAAAAACCGTTCGAAAGATAATGGTTGGGAATCGTGGTGAATTAGTTTTTGGTAAAGATCGGCCGGCCGTTTTCTTGTAATGAAGTTTTTAAACAAAAAATCGACGATTTTTATTATTATTTTTTTGACGGTGAACACCATAGTCTTTTAGATCATACTAAAATATTACGGCTCTATGACAACTCGTTTAGCTTTAAAAATTCGTCAAAGTTTGCAAAAATTAGTATCGTTTTTTTTTGGCATTTGTCAAAGTTAGACCTTTCATCGACGTTTGCTTAAAAACACCTGAACCGATTTCAGAAATTTAAAAACCATTCTATGTATCTCAATGAGGACAATCGTTTGTCAGTTTTGTGCGACGATCTGCCGAGCCGTTTCTTTGTAATTTGGAGAAAAGTGTTAAATGTTTCGTCCACATTTAATTAAGCTCATACTACCGAATCGATTTTAAAAAATCAAAAACTGTTCGAAAGATATTAGTTAGGAATGATACTGATTAGTTTTAGGTGAAAATCTACCGAGCCGTTTTCTTGTAATTAACTGTTGAAAAAAAATAAAAGCCAATTTTTATGAAACTTTTTTTGGCGATATATATCATGGCCTTATAAAACTTACTGAAATATTACGGCCTTACGACAAGTAAGAGTACTTTTTTGAAGTTTGTTGAAATTAAAATTAGACGATTTACTAGGTATAACGATACAGTACTTGATCTTAATGAGCATACTAAACCATTGAAGTCCTGCGAAAACTGTTTCAATTATAAAAATTGTTGATTTGCGGAAATTTGCATTTCGAAAATACTCCGAGTTAACGTGTTCGTTAGTATTCAAATATGTGTAATAAATCCACTCGGAATACTTTTAATTACTCATAGATTAATTTATTTTTTATTGATTACGTCGATTATTTACACATATCGGGAAGTTCATGTAACTTGCCTCAAGGCAAAATACCAATACCAACTAGTTTGAATGTTACTCTTACTGACATAACTCTGTCCCATAAGTTCATATTGGAATTATTATCGCTTTGTATAATAGAAGTTTATTTTCTAAAGACAGTTTGGTTAATCTTCTCATTAGCCAGTTTATTTCCTTCAGTTTTAAATCTATTTGTTTTTTTCTTTCATTAAAATATGCGTTTTGCAATTTAGATTACGGTCTATATGTAGATGGCTGATATCAAGAAAAACTGCTACACAAAATTCTTTTTTATTTAGGGCAGTGGGGATTGAGTTGGTTGTTCTGATGCATTGCTGAATTGTTGAATGATGTCTTCTAAAACTAAATTGGTGGTAAGGTATTTTAGGACATCTAAGCATATTTGCGTATTTGCATTTTCTGCCCAAAAATTAATTTTTATATGAGACTACGCCCCTTGCGGATAGTACACGCCCACAAAATCCGCCGCACGCTGTTGCACAAAAGTATATGCACGTTGTTGCACAAAAGTATATGCACGCTGTTGCTAACTGCATGCATGCTAGTTATATATATGGAAGTTTGGTTTTTTTTTAATGTGAAATAAACAGTTAAAATCTAAATAGTTAAATCTCAATAGTTAAATCTCAATTATTATTGATTAGGTATATTATTTATAGATATTTGGAAGTTTTTGCAACTTGCTTCAAGGCAAAATATCACATACACCTAATTGCTTATGATATGCCTGCATTCAATATTCATTAAAAAAATTATAAAATATATATTTTATTTTGTTTCGTGTGGTGTGTTCATGTGAAATACTTAAATCGGTTACAATATTTCAATATAGTTATAATATTTGAGTTTCAGCAAGCACGGAGTCCTATTAAGGAAAAGCATCGAAGAATGAAGTGCATGTTGTTGGTACACCGGCTGCTTTCTACTCTGCACAACAACTAGAATTTTACCATTTGATTCTACTAGACATATTTTTTGCGCTAAAAGAGTGTATGTATCACCTGATCTTATTACAAAAACAAACATTGCAATTGTGATCTGTCTTAATATAGTATTATAAAAAATTACTATCTTAACATTGTATATATATATATATATATATATATATATATATATAAACTTTTGTGATATGAGTGGAACGAATATTAAATGTTAAATATGAATAATACAACACTCAGATTTTTAACACACACTTTATTTAATAATTATAGACGTTTCGAGACCATGGTATGCCCATGGAATTACACTGGAGATGGGGCATACCATGGTCTCGAAACGTCAGTAATTATTAAATAAAGTGTGTGTTAAAAATCTGAGTGTTGTATTGTTTATATTTAACATTTAATATATATATATATATATATATATATATATATATATATATATACATTTCTGCATATACATATTATGATTAATCAACTTTGACTTCTAGGCTGTGGATAATATATGATCTATTAATTATTATAATAATATAAGAAAAATGGATGTAACCATGACTTTGATTAATGCGGTTCGTGAAGGAAGACTGGAAGCAACAAGGGAATTAATCAATATTTTCGGATTGTCTTATTCACAAGCATGGTCAAATGGATATCTTTTGCTTCGTGAAGCTACTAAGAATAAACATTCAGAAATTGCCAAGTTACTTTTAACAAGCGGTTCTGAAGTTAACATCCAGAGAAGAACTCGTGATACTACTCCCCTTCATTTTGCTGTTAAAAATTGCGACATAGAGATTGTTAAGATGCTTCTAGATAAAGGTGCTACAATTAATGCTGAAAATGATTGTCGTAAAACACCACTTTACTATGCAATTGAAAATGAAAAAATTGAAGTTGCACAATTACTTTTAACCTATGGAGCTGATGTTAATAATAGAGACAGTGATGGTATAAGTGTACTTCATGTTGCAGTTAAGATAGGATGTTTACAAATTGTTGAGGCCCTTCTAGAATATGGATTTAACCTTAACCCAGAAGATGCAAAGAATCCTGAGTTATTACATGGTACTGTTGAAAGAGGATACTTGAAAATTGTTGAAGATCTATTAAAGTATGGTGCTGATGTTAATACATACAGCAATTCACAATTTGAAGGTTTTACACCTTTACACTGTGCAGCCAAAAACAAACAAGGAGAAGTAGTGAAATTGTTGATAAGATATAAAGCTGATGTAAATGCTCAAGATAAAACTGGTAAAACTCCAATATTTTACGCTATTGAGAATGCCGATTTAGAAATGACCAAACTACTTTTAACTAACAAGGCTAATATAAAAGATAGTCCTGATCTATTGCATATTGCTGTTCAGAAGGAATGTATAGAAATCGTTAAAGTTCTCTTGCAATATGATGCTGATATCAATGCAAGTGACAAATATGGAAGAACAGCATTGCATTTTACTGCTTTAAGTGAAAATGAAGGTTTTTTTAGATTCTCACGTGATGATCCTGATTTTAATATTAAGGGAGAAATTGCTGAACTGCTTTTAAGTAAAGGTGCTAATGTAGATGTTAAAAATAAATGTGGTCTAACAACACTTCATGCGGCTGTTCAAAACGGATATGTAAAAGTTGTTGAAGCTCTATTGAAACACAATGCAAATGTTAACTCTAGAGTTGTAGAACTAGGTGATATTACACCACTTCATCTTTCTGCTAAATTAGGAAAAGTAAAAATTACAGAGATGCTTTTGAATAAAGGAGCTAATGTAAATGCTAGGCAAAAGGATGGAATCACTGCACTTCACATTGCTTCTCAAAATGGACATGGAGATGTTGTTGTCACTCTTCTTGAGTATGGCTCTGATATTAATATTACTAGTACAAATAATCAAACAGCTCTTGATTATGCCATAGCTGGAATAACGTTTTACTATAGCCCACTCAACGAATATTATTCTGATGGTCATTATTACGATCCTGCGCATAGTGTTCGTTCAAGTGGATTTCCTGTTAAAACTCTTATACAACACATAGTTAAACTGGAATCTGCAGGGTTATATGTAAGTTTAAAAAATATACAATCAATGCATGGTATGCCTGTACTTGAATTTTACTATGAATGTAATGAAGAAATAGCAAACATGAAGAAAGAGAAGATTAATGGATGTAACATTTCATTTTATGATATCTTGAAGAAGAATACAAAAACATTAGCAATATATTTGATGAATGAAAATTTAATGCAGGTTTTAAAATCAGAAGACTACAAAACAAAATTTCCCATTTTTGCTAGTTTGATTAAAAGTCATTTCAGACAGGGTATGGAAAGAATAGAGTTACTGGAACAAGGCAAGAAAATTTACCATTTTATCTTTAGCAATCCAGAATTACCACATGACTGTATTGAAAAAATATTTAGTTACCTGAGTAACAAAGATTTGAGAATTTTGATTGATGTTTGTACACCTCTTAGCATCAGTAATTATAATACTGATAAGAACGATGTAGTGATTGCCTCAAGTTCATCTCAAGCATAGTATATTTAATTTAGCATAGAATTTAGAATATAGCATAACCCAGATACTTTCAACATTGAGTAATGAATTTAGTAATTTAAAAATTAGTTTAAAGGTTTTATGGAAATAGTATTTAAAACAGTAAATGTGCCAAGTTAAATGAACAAAGTGCACTTAAGATTTGGAAATATTATAAATATAAATCATTAGAGGTAATTTTGGAGTGTAAAATACTTATCAAGCTTAAGATTTGGGAATATTATAAATATAAATCATTAGAGGTAATTTTGGAGTGTAAAATACTTATCAAGCTAGAGTAATTTGAAAACAATATGGCATTTTTGTACTTTTTTTAGTTGGATATCCAAGGTCTTTCCCAAAATTTTATCAGTTCTTCATTTTGCCATTACTTACATATAAAATGTTTTTTAAATTATTGCAATTGGATGCTTTTTTCTTCATTCTTTTAAAAACTGAATAGTATATTTAATTTAAGGAATATAGTATAACCCAGCTACTTTAACATTGAGTAATGAATTTAGTAAGGATTAGTTTAAAGGTTTTATGGAAATAGTATATGTATAGTATTTAAGAAAGTACTTATGCCAAGTTAAATGAACAAAAATGCACTTAAGATTGGGGAGTATTATAAATATAAATTATTGGAGGTAATTTTAGAAAGTGAATTACTTATCAAGCAGAGTAATTTGAAAACAAAAGGGTATTTTCGTACTTTTTTTAGTTGGGTATCCGAAGCCACTGGACCTGTCTTCCCCAAAGATTTATCAGTTCTTCACTTTATCATTACATACATTTAAAATGTTTTTTTTTTTCAAATTATTGAAATTGGATGCTTTATTCTTCATTCTTTCAAAAACTGAATAGTATATTTAATTTAAGGAATATAGCATAACCGAGCTACTTTCAACATTGAGTAATGAGCTTAGTAATTTAAAGATTAGTTTAAAGGTTTTATGGAAATAGTATATAAGTAGTATTTAAGAAAGTAAATGTGTCAAGTTAAATGAATAAAGTGCACTTAAAATTTGAGAGTATTATAAATATATATCATTAGAGGTAGAGTAATTTTTTAGTTTGATATCCGAAGCCGCTGGACCTGTTTTCCCCAAAATTTTATCAGTTCTTCATTTTATCATTACATACATGTAAAATGTTTTTTAAATTATTGAAATTGGATGCTTTATTCTTCATTCTTTCAAAAAGTGAATAGTATATTTAATTTAAGGAATATAGTATAGCCCAGCTAATTTAACATCGAGTAATTAAGTTAGTAATTTAAGGATTAGTTTAAAGGTTTTATGGAAATAGTTAAGTAGTATTTAAAAAAAGTAAATGTGCCAAGTTAAATGAACAAAGTGCACTTAAGATTTGGGAGTATTATAAATATAAATCATTGGAGGTAATTTTGGAAATTAAAATACTTATCAAATTTGAAAACATTTTGTGTAGTACTTTATGCAAAGATATTTTATTTTAAAAATTGCCATCTAAAAATAGCCATCTAATTCATTCCATTCCGTTTCAATAAGTCTCAAATCTGACGATTTTATTTGATGACCATGCAATCTTTGTTCATCATATTGTATCAATTATGTTTTAATGTTAATTTTGTAATTATATTCTAAATAAATGTTTACCTTATAAAGTGTGTGTTTAATCTTATCGATTTTATTACTATAGTCATACCAGTTCTCAGTGAAAGTAGCAAAAAAAATGTTACTTTGCAAATTCTCTCAATTTCCTTAACATCCTTACTTTTCTCACATAATATTCATGTAATTTCTTCTCAGCTCAAAAGACATTTAATCTTCTGAGACTCTTTTCAATTTCTTAGCTGTCTCAAAATTGTTTTAACTTCTTTCAAAAAATAAGCATGAAAGTGATTTTTAATTATTATACAGGATTATATTATTATACATTAAATTGTAAGTGGTTGCACACATGATTTAATACCATTAGAAAAATCAGCTTTATTTATGTGTATCACAATATATAAGATCTTGTTTGTTACATCTTTGCTGTCTCTCAAGCGCTTTGTTATTTGATACAGGTTTGATACTACACCGTACCATTTAACGCCGCTGTTAACGTCGGCTTATCATGCATGATGACACTCATGCGTTATTGCTCTCACATTTGCATGCTTTTTTTACTTTTCAAATGATTTTATGCAACTTCGCCGAAGAAAGATTGTTCTAGGCATAGATAAAAAAGAGTATTAACAAAATATCTTTATGTTTGAAACTAGTGGGGCCGCATGGCATTGTGCCTTAAGGTAAATTGCTGGAACTTCCCGTACCAGATTTTTTTTTTTTAAAAAAAGATTAACATTTTTGTAAAAATTTTACTTTGAAAAAATTAGATTATTTTCACTAGATCTTCGAAACGGCTAAACCTGCCTAAGACAAAAACTAATCAGCACGTCTCCTTATCAACAGCAATCGAATGTTTTTTGAATAATTGAAATCGGTTGAACTATGTTCCCGAAATCGTCGACGAAAATTTGTATTCGCACACACACACACATAGATCAATTTTTTCTAAGGTATGCCAAAATGTTCAGAAACCTCTAAAACGTGAAGGAAGTTAATTATAGAAGAGATCATTTGTCTTAAAGTTGGATATCCTTATCCATTATTATGAAAGCAGGTTTTTCACACGTTGGTGACCCTTGAAAGTATTTAGAAAATGACAGAATGATAGGTTATAAAAAGTATTTGTTTCGCTGAAAACAATATGTGTGATAATATAAAATTGATGTAGTTTGCATTGACTGAGTTTGAAATACTGTTTTCTTAAGTAATCGCATAGTAACAATTCTGCTTGAAAAATATAGCAAATGTCATTGTCTAGCACAACGTTGTACAATACAATAGTAACGAATTAAGTTCTCTTTCTCGAGTATTCAAAATGTTCAAAACATTTTGCCGATCTTACTCAAAAGTTGTACCCACAAAATTAAAAAGCAAATCTACAAGTTCTTTCGAATGGATGTCGAGGCAGCTAAATGACCCTTATGTAGAGAAAGCAAAAATGCAAAATTACAGGTAAATAAATATTGTAAATGATTGATTTACTTGAATTAAACCTTGAAATATTATAAAATAGATGTAGAAGTGCATTTAAACTTTTGGAAATAGATGAAAAGTACAAAATATTACATCCAGGTGATGTAGTCATTGATTGTGGGGCATCTCCAGGTTCCTGGACCCAAGTGGCCGTAAACAAGTGTAACCCAAAAAATTCAAAAAATGAAAGAAAATATAAAGATAAAAGTTTAATTATTGGTATAGATCGAGTGCAAATATACCCCATTGAAGTAAATAATACTTTAGATAGTTAATCCTTTGCATTGCTAAAAACTCAATGATTGTTTTTATTATTTCATTAGGGTGCTGAATTGTTAGGTAATTCTGATTTCACTTTAGTTGAAACTCGAGACAAAATAAAAAAAATGTTAAATAGTCGATTAGCAAATGTTGTATTATCTGATATGGCACCCAATGCATCTGGAATGCGTGAGATGGATCATGATAATATAATTTCTTTATGTTATGCAGTACTAAAGTTTGCATTAGAAATTTCCAATGAAAATGGTACATTATTGGTGAAAGTATGGGATGGAAGAGGTATTCCAAAACTTGTGGACGACGTTGGTAATAATAAATATATGGTAATATATCAGAATAAATGAATGAGGATAACAGTGGAGAAATATTTTTTCCAGCACGTTTCTATAGTTCAGTTAAGTTTATCAAACCAGCATCTAGCCGATCAGATTCAAGTGAAAAATTTTTATTAGCAAGAGGTTACAAAGGACTTGTTAAATAAAACAATCATAGATTAAAATTTGTACTGTTTAAAATTTGTGAATTTTATTTATATAAAATATAAATTATTTTAATTATAATATAAAGATTATATATTAACTATTAATAAATATTTTTCAAAATGATGTGCATTTTTTAAAGGCACAAAACTGTCTAGAAACAAGATAATCATATTTACTTTTAGAAGTATGACAAAATAAATAGTATTTATCTTATCTACGTTTGCCTTAAAATCACTAGCAGTCAACACCTAATAATGTGAAGTAATGTAACACCACTCGTTAAATTTAATTAGTAAAAATTAATGTCATTAAATCACTTACTGTAATGCCTTCTATATCCTCACAGATAAAATATTAGTGATTTAAGATAAATTGTGATACAAAATCAATTATCACACCTTACATCTAATTGCATAATAAATCAAGTAAATTATTTTGATGTCTCCATTGGCAATGTCCAAATACAGGATTTATTCATATCTTCATATTTATTCCTATTTGGCATTTTTCTTTTTTTTGGTGAACCATTGTGAACTGATTTATTTTTTAATTTATTATTATTCGGCTTCATATATCTGCTTTCTCTCTCCATTTTGTAATTTGTATTGAAGTTATCAGTTTGCAAATTTGTTTGTGTTTCAGGTTTTGTTAGAAATACTATTTTAATTGGTTCCTTAGTATTATTACTTTCTTTTGCACAAATATCACATTTTCGTTCATTATTCCACGTAGGAAAAATAAATTCTTTATGGTAATAATCAGATAAGTTTAGTTCATTTCGTAAACATTGGGTGAAACCCCAAACATGAATCAACAAAAGAGGAAATCTTTCAAGCCAGTATCTAGTGAAATCCACTGGTATCGTACCCAAAACTTTCAATGCATCAGGTGAGAGTTGATGATAATGATGCTTCTACAAAAACAAATATTTATCAGTTAAACTTTCTATTATGAATTATCTAATATAATAACCATATTCAATTTATATAAGCAATGTAATATTATTTGATAAGCCCACTTTAACCAAGCTAGATTGTTGAGTCAGTCAATTAAATGTAAAAAGAATACCTTATTCCTTATAGCTCTTAATAAATCTCTAACATTACTTCCAGAGTAGGTTCTATACTTCCTAAGATCATCAGAAATACTTGTATCTAAGTACTTTTTCCAATCATTTCTGATGACTTGATGTGCTTCAATTTCTAAGTTTTTAACAGGCAAAGCAGTTTCTACTTCATTTTCAATACGGTCGCTAATATCCTACGTAACACAATACTTATGAATAATATTTAAATTACATCTAGAAATATGAATTATAAATATGCCTAGTTCTCTTGAAAATTAGAAGTACTAATAGTAAATTATAATATAATAAAATGGTAGCAAAACTCTACAATTGCTGTAGCAGGTGAATAGTGATATTTACCTGCAAAAATGCAAGAGATTTAGCTTCATTCCAAAATACGGGGTGATACCTAACAGCCGATATAGGTGGTCTCTTCTCCCATGTTTTGTCTATCATACTAGATAATATATTTTGCGCAACGGGCTTATCTTCCAACAAGGCCAATGAATAATGCCCAGATAAAATATTTGCTTGTCTATGAAGAGGACCTCCAAATGGATGAGCTCCATGCGATAATACATAATAAAAAACACAGCCTAAAGAAAAAACATCTACAGCAGCAGTCTAAAATAATATTTTGTCAATTATTAACTTACCGTAAATTATAGTAATCACAAAAAAATCGAAAATGGAATTTTTTTTGCACATTTTAAGATCTTCTGAACATTTTGGCATACCTTAAAAAAATGACTGATTGTGTTTGTGTGTATGTATATTCGGATACATTTTTTCGCCGACGTTGTCGAGAGCACGGATAAACCGATCAGAATGATTCAAAAAACTTTAGACTCCTATTGATGGAAAGACTTTCCGAATAGTTTTTGACAAAGACAGGTCAAACCATTTCAAAGATGCGGTCAAAAAGTGCCAATAATGAATTGAAATTGTTTTTGAAAGAATTGAGAATGGAGCATCCATTTTGAATGATTCAAAAACCATATTAATTGTATTGACAGAATGAAGAATTGATTAATTTTTTGGAAAGACAGGTCCAACGGTTTCGAATTCAATAAAAAAGTAAGATTCAATAAAAAAAGATGCCATTTTGGTGGTCAAAAATAATCATTAGACATGTGCACATCAAATTATCAGATATTTTACATAAATTAAATAATAAGTACGAATTTTGTTTACATTTATCTGGATTCCACACCAAGATCTATAATGCTCAAACGTTAGACTGCGACACGGCGCTTCTCTAAGCGCCTTCGAAAAGAAAAATCAAATTTAAAAGAATATAAAAACAGAGTTTTCATTCAAATGTTAAAAGATTTCAAGATTCTCAAAAAATTGAAAATTTTTAAATTAAAATTTTCAATTATTCTAAATTATGGTATGGGAAGTTCCAGCAAATTACCTTAAGATACAATACCATGCACCACTATTTCAAGTACTTATAAATAAATAGACACTTGTACACTCACTGATCTTTCTTCTTTTATTATCTCTGGTGCAATCCATCCTTCAGTACCCGCCATGCCTGATGCCTTTGAAAAACTCAATTTTCCTACTAAAAGTTTTTTACAGAGTCCAAAATCTGATATCATAGCTCGCGTGAATCCATTTTGATCGGGTAATGATAATAACACATTATGAGGTTTTATGTCTCTGTGAACTGAAGTGAATTAAAAATAATAACATTTGTTAAATACTGCAAAATATTGGTCAATTTTCACTAAATATATTTTTACAATTGCTACATATAAATGTTAATTTTTAAGGTAAAACTAAGTTTACCTATATTTAAGGAATGCAAATGCTCCAAACCGCTCGTTGCTTGTAATAGGAGCTCTAATTCTGATGTTTTACATTTAAAATTCAAGGATTTATCAACGTAATCTTGTAATGTAGCACAACACAATTCAAGAGCTATGTACATGAATTGCAAATCTTGCTCAGTACAAAAATATCGCACAACATTAGGGTGCATATCAGATTCTTTTAACAGACTAACTTCTCTTTCAGCTATTGAAAAACATTCTGGTAAAAGTCTTTTCACTGCGACCGGCCTAGATTCAAATGATCCCCTGTAACAAAAAATAATAAATTTTATTTGTTTATATGCATGCTAAAAAAATATAATGAAACTAACTTAAATACAAATGTTCCTTCACATCCTTTTCCTAGAAGATGATTTTGATCAAAAGATATCTTTCCAATGCGAATATCCGACCTTTTTTCATCAGACTTTACAACAGGGGCATCATTTGAAGTTGTAACAAACAATTTATTTCTCTATTTTAGTGTTAATATCAATATTTGTGTTAATACTATAATGCTTTATATAAAGATATATAATAATATGTTGATAAAAACTATACCTTATAATATATGATGGAAATTGGTAGCATCATACTCATTAAACTCATAAACAATGTTATAAAAGATGCATTCTCCATAATATTTAACAAATTATTGCTGAATTTGAAAAAGCTATTTAAAATAGATACATTACTTCCATCAGCAGTATATAAACTGTTTTTTAGACTTTTATTATCTTGCGAAAATGTTATTGTTGTAATTTCATTTTTCATTTGTGTAGTACTACTTATTTCAGTGATTTTTCTATTAGCACTAATTTTTAGACTTGTTACTTCTTTTTGTGGCAGATAATAATATCCAAGCAAAATAAAATTCCTGTAATCTTTTAGATTTGTGCTTCCCATGTGTTTGATATTTTTAGACATAACTTCATTATTCTCAAATTTATTATCAGGTCCCTCAATGAGAAAAGCTTTTGGATATTTCTTAATTATAGCGGTTTCACTATGTATCAATGATGGTAATGCATATATGCCATGGACATGCTCACCGACGTAGAGTGTAGGACTGAAGTGTAAAAATAAATAAATTACAAACAAACAAAAATCGAGTAGAAATTTTATAGAGTTATTTAAAATAAAGAGCAAACTTATTATATAGTTGAATAAAAAAAACGTTTTTTCATTTTGAAACCAACCGAATTAAACGAACATCAATCCAGATATTTTTAAACATAATTGCTTTAATAAATGATTAAAACTTTTCAATTTTAAAGAGCAAACTTATTATATAGTTGAATAAAAAAAACGTTTTTTCATTTTGAAACCAACCGAATTAAACGAACATCAATCCAGATATTTTTAAACATAATTGCTTTAATAAATGATTAAAACTTTTCAATTTTATGTACAAGTTGGTCTGTACCATAAAGTATAATCTTACAATAGATTCATATTGTCTTCAGCGCCTAATTTTGTATTAGTCAATATATCACTCAAAGCATCATCAGATACTGTTGTAAAAGGAACAGCTAATAATCCATTTTTATTCAAAACATAAATTGCAACAACTGGTGAACCTGTATCAAACTCCCAGAGATAAGAACCAGTAATTCGGTCTAAAGTTGCTGTGAGGCCATATTCACTTCCGCTCAGATGTATAAAATCTGAAAAAGTTAACATAAATTTATGAAACATATTAGAAAATATTGAATTTTATTTCAAAATTAATTTAAAAGATGGCAAAAGACATGATTCAAAATTTCATGTCAACTTTCTTTTTTTAGGATCATAAAGAAAACTATATTACTGTATTCATTTGTCATTTCTGCGCTCATAGTATGAGATGAATAATCCACATAAGTCACATTCCACACACCCTTCGTCATATCATTATACATTAAAATCGTATAATAAGATCTTCCCAATAAAACATGTGATCTTGATGGCAAAATAGGAAAATCATCAAACTCTAAAAAATTAATATTAAATTAAATCAAATTAAAATATTTAAATTATGATTTGCATATAGAATAAATACCAATAACTTTTTTCCTAACACCAGTTTTTATATCAACCAAAGTCCAACTATCGCTTTTTTTACCACTGTAAAAAATTCCATCACTTGAGCGACATGGAGCATTAGCAACAAGTTGTGGTATTGTAAAAGGCATCTTGTGAAGTAAACCACCTGAAGATTCTTCTTTATCATCTTGCCATGTATAAAGACTCCCGTCCTTTGGATTGGGTAAAAATTGCGACCTAAAAAAAAATAGCTTCAGACAAAGATATACTTAATTACTAATTTTAGTTAGTGATATAATTACACAACATATTGTCCTGTTTTCGGTTGAGGCACTTTGAGAGCAGGTTCTGCAAAAGATATGTGGAAAGTTAAATGCAATATTTCTAAAAATCACCTAATGTTATTTTTCCTACAATTAATACCAAATAATATAAAAAATAGTTTTCATATCTTCTTAATCTTACAAAAATTATTTTATTATTAAGAAGCAATATAAATATATTGAGAAACAAAAATAAAAATAACGAAAATATATATTTCTTAGTATATATTTCTATACGTTATGTGATGACAATGTATTTCAACTACCATTTAAAAAAGTTTAAATAAATAGTTTTTATTTGAAACAAATAAAAGTAGTAACTATAGTAAGTAATAATTTTTTACTCTAACATTTCTATGTTATAATACATAAAGAAATTTTATATCTATTACAAACCATCATCTATAGACCATCTTTTAGAACCAGTTAATGGATCGAGTGCTATTAATTTTCCTCCTAATGTTGATAATACCAAAAGATTTTCATCATCTCTTGCTACATCCGTGCAAGTCTATAAACAAAAATTATTATTATTAACTTGATTGATGAATTTCTGTTCAATGAAGCTGAAGTGTTTGGTACCTGTTTATTTTCAATCAATAAAACAAGTGAAAATTTCGTCAACAATATAAAAAGTAAATAAATAAAGAGATGCATTTTATCTGCGTTCTTGCATTAACTAATTATGTTGTGGATCGTATTTGATTGTAGGCGATATGTAATGATAGTATGTAGTTAAGTAAATCCAAATAGTTTCCAATAAAAGACATTTTGAACTTATTAATTAAATTGCAATGATCTATTTTTTATAGTTTCAAATTAATTTAGCGCTGAACATACAGCCACATATTTCATCATTATCACAATATATAAAAATTGATTCAGCAGAACAATATTTCAAATTTCAATAACATTGTGTATGCATTTTTCGCAAACTATTTATGATTTATAAAAAATTATATGTAAAAATAATAAATTTAATGCTGTGATAGCAAATATTGTCATTTGTATTTATATTTTAATGACATTTGAGATATTTAACTTGTGTCAGAAAACGCACATGGAATATGACATGTCAACACATTGCAATGAATTAGTGGTTCTCAACATAAGGTTCGTTCGGTGTGCATAGTTCATGACATCTGATCTGACATCCACAACCATTCAGCGCGATAAGTCTCATGTCATTAAGACAGGTATATGTCATTTCTAACGACTTTACAAGCAGAATTTAATTATTATAACTAGATTTTGAGTTTTATATTTATACACTTTTCAGAAACATAAGGATTTTATTTCAAATTAATTACATGAATAGAAAGTACTTGTTTTATATTTATGGAAAAAGTTTGAAGTTAGAAAATTGCCGATGTTACTTCAACAACGTTGAGAATGTGGTTTATTCACAATAAAACTAGTAAGTAAATTAGGTAGAAATTATTTCTACTTCTTTATTATTATCATTATTTTATTAATAATGTCTCATTATATTTTTAGTATTTAATTGTGAAAAATGTAACGTTTTAATTAGTACATCATTTTACAATTTCCCGCAATATGATTGTTACACAATGAAATGTTTGGTGCAGTTTTTAATATCGCAGTATCTATATATTCCATTTGCTTTGCTTTACACTATTTTACTACATCTTCATTATGGACTATAAAAATTCACTTATACAGCCAAGTTATTTGAAATGTTAAAATATTAATATGCTGAAACTTTTTTCAAAAAATATGTTTAAATGTTAGTAGATATGACCTCAAGCTTTTAAAGTTTTGTGTAACATTTAATCAACATTATCTCAATTTAGTTAAAAATTGAGATAATGTTGACATGTTGAAAAAGTCCAAATACATGCAATATTTTATAATAAATAAATATTTAATAATGTGAGATGAATGCATAAATACAGAAATATTTTATTTTACGATTACAGCTGATAAGTTTTTTTACTTATGTGGAAGCTGTAGTGATTTTATCATTGGACGAGGTAATGTCAGTATTCCATTAAAAGATGATTCTTCTATTAGCCGAGAACATGCTATTTTGAGATTGAAACGTTCAGAAACCAGAACTAGAGTGGTACTTATTGATAAAGGTTCTAAGTATGGTACTTATATAAATAATGGAATAGAGTCTAAGACACGTGTACCATCCGGAGAAGAAATAGATCTCAATCAAGATGATTGCATCAGATTTGGAATTCTTTCAAATACATGGACACTTGCAAAGAAGGACTTCAACACTGCTACATCAGCTTTTTCACAAGCTGACAAAAATAAAATGAAGGAAATCATGAAATTTCTTGACGGACATTATGAGGAATTATTTAGTAGTTCTTGTACACATTTAACTGTTCCATTTTTAAGTTTGACTCTAAAATTAGTTCAAGCACTAGTTGCTGCTGTTCCAATTATTACTATGGATTACTGGGTTAATGTTGCCTCTTGTATTAAATTAAATAAACCTTTACCTAAGGAGGAATCATTTCTCCCCCATCAGGCTGAGCCTCTTATAAAATGTGACAGTACAATTTTATTACCTAGACCAGAAAGAAGGCACACATTTAAACAGAAGACTTTTGTTTTCTTATCTACAAGGCAGCATAGTCAATTTGAACAAATTATAAATGAAGCACAAGGAAAAGCTATATTATTGGCAAAATCAAAATTAACAAAAGCTAAACTTTGTGAGTCTGGAATGATAGTTGTTCAGTATTTAAGAAGTATGAATTCTCAGTCGTCTCAGTCAAGTCAAATGGCTGATGAAATAGATAGTAAGTTACAATATTTTCTACCTTGAATTAATTGTTAAATAATAATTTATTGGAAGAGTTTTTATTACAGAATCTTTTAATACCATTAGTTTTATCACATAATAGATATAATATTTCCATTTTCAGAACTTAGAAAAAAGTTATTTTATTTTGCAGCTTATGCAGAAATTTTGAGTTTTTATTTTCAATCAATAAGCTTATAATAAATGAATCACAATTGTAAATCACTAATTTTTTTATGATTGTTTTTATTTTAGATGTACTGCAGAAGAAAAAACTAAGATTAATACCTGAATCTGAAATTGGTTTAGCAATTTTATTCTGTAATGTAGAAAAATATTGCAACCCTGCATATGACTTTAAAATGAACTTTTTGCAGCAAAACCCCCCAATTGTTGAAGCGCATGAAATTCTGGCAGAGGAAACTGAACCATCTTGTGTTACAAATAAAAATAAAGTTAGCTCATCAACAGAATTCATTACACCAATTGCAGATAGTGATGATAAAATGGATATTTCTTCAATTTCTGATGAAGATGGTACAAAAACATCAACTATTTCCAGTACAGCGGCAACAATTGGAAATAAACAGATGCAAAAAGATAAATATGTTGCAAAGCCCAATATAAGCCTTATATCAGGTGTTGATGTTTTGGAGACTCCTTCGTCAAACCAAAAGATAGATGATAGTATAATAACCTTTAATAAACCTAGAAAACGCAATGTTGATTGTGCTGAAATCTGTATTGATTCAGATTTAGAAGGTGACTTAATGCCTCCAACAAAAATTATGCGAAATAATGATGATAATGAAGAACTGTTTTGTTTTGAAGATGAAAATAACATTATTTCTGCTCCACAAAATAAAAAATGTAAAACTATTTCAACTACTGCATCATCAGTTGATAGGTCTTGTAATATGACACCTATCATTATTGAAAAAAGTTCAGAACGCAAGAAAAATCCAATTAAAACTGGAAAAGACAATTCTGTCCAGTTAGAATTTTCTGTCAGTAATATAACAGATAATAATGTTATTGCTAACAATTCAAGTGACTGGCTGTCATGTAATGGGAACTCAATACAAATGGACATTTCAGAAAAACAGAAAAATGCATCCAATTTGATTGATATATCAAGTGAACATCAAGAGTGGATTACTACAATATGTGAAGGAATAAGTATTGAACGTAAAAAGCTATGTAAAAGAACATCTGTTGTTGAATATAAAACAATTCAAAGTAACCCTTCCTGTATAAATTACAAATATTTTAGAAAAGTTCGTCCACTAATAACTACTTGAACTTATGAGGTCTATTAAAGAAAAGTAAAATTTGTTGTTCATGTAATTTTGAAAATTCATACTTTTTAAATAAATAAAAATAAATATTTTTTAAAGTAAAAACAGCAAATATCTAATCTTGTAAAGCGAAATATTATGTATACAATCAAAAGCAAAATAAAAATAAAGGTTTTTGATGATTTGAATTTATTTCATTTCATGTGTAATCATACTATCATAGATAAATAAGCATACTATTTTAATGGGAATTGATTAGTACTAAAAGTACATGCAGAACATAATTTAAATAACATATATTATTGACTAAATTAATACTTATGTAGACTCAATTAAATATACTAAATTTATACATCTTCATATCATTTGATCATTTTTGTCATAGACACATATTTATTTTTTATGCCTTTTAACTGGGTGGTCATTTAGCCCATCATGACGTTTATGCATTGCCTAGACAGTTGAGATCAGTAATTTTACTAAAAATATGTTAAGATGTGATAAGATTCTTTTAAAGCAAATGTAGTTATTAATTTCTAGAAGAGGAAATTTGATTTCGCGCATAAATCCGATGTCCTAATTATATGTTTTCTCAAAGTTTCAAGTCATTCTGAATCGAATCAGACCAAATTTGGAAAGAGTATGTGTGTGCGCATGTGAGCCGATTTTTAGCCATTCGCGACGTTTTCTCAAAAACGGCTGGACCGATTTCAAAAATTAAAAGCCATCCCTTGTAACTCGATGAAGGTGATCGGCCGAGCAGTTTCTTAATAGTAATTAGCAGAAAAATGTAAAGGTTTTTGTCCACGTTTTAGCCCACAATCTTGAATCGACCTTAAAAATACGAAAACTGTTCGGAAGTTATTTGTTGGGATTAGCGCGCTTAAGCAATTTTAATCAGAATCTACGCCTACTTTTTTTATCTATATGGTTCCGTAGCTAATTTTCCAGAAGCTACTGATTACAGTTGACTTCTGCACTGTTTTTTTAATGAATGCGAATATTGGAAATAAAACACGACTTTGCGCAAAAGTAATTATACTTTCCAATGTGGAAATTAAAATATTGGGTTGTTCGGAAAATAACTTTGTTTTTTATAGACATTTTGGCACGTAATTTTCGTACAATAAACAATTATACTTTGATAAATTTTGTATTGGCAGTTTTAATCGAACGTCTTTTGTCATATTTCCGGTATTTCATAATTTTGAAATCATATTTTTTTTGGTTGTTAAAAAATTTTTTAGTGACCGGAACAAATAATGGTCTGATGATGGCAGGTCTGGATAATATGATGAATGTGTCATTGGGTCCCATTCAAGCTACAAAAGCTTTTGGCGATTAACCAAACTTATGGGAGGTCTTGCGTCGTCTTGATGCCTTTTCTATTGAACTATACCATTTAGTTTATCCAGCTGATGACATAACGCATCCGAATTAATCGTTATGTTATCCTAGAAAAGCTGAAAAATGAACAACTCCTTACCAAAGATACCGCTTCATTTTTTTCTGGCAAATTTCAGCCTTGCACCTGTTTTGAGCAGGTTCTTCTTTTTTGTTTCATGGGCAATTGCGTGTGTTATATTCTACATCCCACTTGGCATTCCTAGTGACAATTCGCTTCAAAACCTGATAATTTTCAAGACTTTTCAGAGACGAATCGCGTACGCCAGTGCGACGACAGAGGTTTCTTTCTATGAGAACCATATATTGAGTTTCGAGGAAAATCCCAGACCTTTCGAGTGGTCATGAACTGTTAAATTTGATAAATTTTTACATAATGGAATCTCATGTATTGTTATGCGTCGGTTTGCATCAACTAATGCTTTTCTCGCTTTATTGGCATCAACTGTACTTCTTGGACTTGAGGCATCTTGGACATCAAAATACCAGGAATGAAATTTAGCAAACTAATTTTTGCACTGTCGTACTATCAACACGTCATTTCCGTACACATCGATCAATTTCATTTGGACCTGAACAGTTTTTTTTTCTTTTTCTATAGCAAAAGAGTAAAATATGTCGAAAATGCTGCTTAATTCTTTTCGTATCCAAAGTGGCACCATTCAAAAACTGCTACATGTAATTTATTATAATTTTTTACATACATGCCTTAAAATATAAGTTTTTAAATCAAATAATAATTATAAGGCTTAAGTGTGATGTTAGGATCAAAAAAATACTGACAAATTCTGATGGTAAAAAAACGAATTGACTTTATAATAAGCATGGGGAGTTATCTTCGAACAAATGCGCGTTGCACTGTTTTGGTCCTGAGTAGTTTCAATTTTTAAAAACAGATGGCTCATGTGCACTCAATTTCAACTACAAATTGTTCACGGTTCATGCAAGTGGCTGTCAAGTAGTGATGGGTCGTTGACGTTTTTTCCGTCAACGAAACGAAACGGTTAACGGGTTCTCGTCAACTAGTTGAAAAACTAGTTAAATTTCAACTATAGTTGATTTTAACGATTCAACGCTGGCAACGTTAATAACTATGAGTTGAAAATACTGTTTCGTTGAAAGTTAATGAAGTTTGTTCCTTATCTATGTTCGTCCCAGTTAAATGTCAAATCATTTGATCAATAACAAGGTTTAGAAGTTGAACTGTGTATCCCATCATATTGTTTATTTTTAATTTTAAAGCAAAAGGATATAGTATACTGAAACAACGAATTTATAATTAAAATAGCAATGTTTCACATAATAAACAAATAATTTATATAACTCAATAATTTATTTTCAGGTTAGGTTTAAAAAATGACTTCAAGTAATTTCAAATTAAAAATGTTATGGATATAACGAAAAATATTAGTAACAAAACATTTGAAAGTTAGTATTCATCTATCTATTTATGACCTTGTTAACTAAGAAGATTTTTATATGACATGATATTCCATATAGCCTGAAAAATCAAATGAAGATTAACTTAAATAGAAGTTTTTATGAAATCTTATAAATTAAACAAATCATTTTTATAAGTACATTTTATTCAAATATTTACATATATTATACATTTTAACTATAATTATAAATTTCAAATAGATTATATAATTTGTTACATAACAAAACTAAAATTTTAACAATTTTAAATTTTATCAAATGGATTTTGATCTAAATTTACATTTAAATACATTAATTTTTCGACTTTTGTATTTTGTAGTCTCGATCTTCTATCCGTAATAACCATGCCTGCTTTTGAAAAGATCCTTTCACAAGGAACGGAGGTAGCTACAACATTGCATTGATTTTTAAACAATCTCGCCAAATTTGGATAAACATGCTGGTGATTTCTCCACCATTGCATTGGGCAATTTAATATACCTTCTGCAGATTTCATAGGCAAGCTATCATCAGCGAGATATATATCAATTTCCTTTATAGCAGCACATAGTGGAGTCGATTGATGCAGTGATGCTCCTACTAGGTTATTTAAAATAGTCCATGGGTTATACTCATCAATATCTTCCATGGACGTTGATGGCATGGGAACAACATTCTCTAAAAGTCTTCGTTCTTCAATGATTTTTGCTACTTTTTGCTTAAGATCTTCTTTAATAATTTTTGCATCTTCTATGTTTGAGAAACCCTTCATTTTGAACCTAGGATCTAATAATGTACAGATTCCAAATGTCTTGCTCCTCTCGACATTTGGAAATCTGTCATTAATTCCTGATTTAAAAATTTCAGTGATTCTTCTAATTACTGGCAACAGGTCATTTCGTGCCAATAATTTGTTGCATGACTCATTCAAACATCTTACTAACACTATTACCAGGCTTCCTGTCAGGTAATTTTCACCACTTACAGTGGTGGTAATATCTTCGAATGGTTTTAAAATTAAGCATAGTTGTGGCAACATTTTCCACATTTCAGGAGTCAATGATGGTAGATTTGCATCTAAAACACTCATTGTCATCCTTATTGACTCTTCAACCTCGACAAATCGTTTCACCATGTAAAAGGTGGAGTTCCACCTTGTTTCGACATCTTGAATCAATTTTTTTGTGTGTCCATATTGCTGCATTTGGTATTTCTGCAGTTTTTCACATGCAGTGACACTCCTCCGGAAGTGGCCAACAATTTTCTTTATTATATCGATCTCACTCTTAATCAACTTGAGGCCATCATTTACTATTAAATTAATAGTGTGCGCAAAACATCCATAATGTTTTATTTTTAAAATGTCTTTAATGGCTTTTTTCATGTTATTGGCATTATCACTAATGGCAAAATTTACCTTCTGAAGCAATTTCCAATTGTCAAGGATTGTTTGAATTTCTATTGCTAGATTTTCTGATGTATGCGCTCCTTCAAATTGACAGCATCCGAGAAGAACAGTTTTTAAGTTATAATTGTCTGTAATATAATGGCCTGTAACTGCCACATATGCTTCAGTAACCCTAGAAGTCCAAACATCTAACGTTATGCAAATAGTTTGTGCTTCAGCTAAAACTTCTGCTCTTGTATTTTCAACTGCCTTGTTGTATTGCTCCTCGAGCATGGATCCTGAAACAGTCTTTCTAGATGGAAGAACATATCCTGGTATCCACCGCATCAACTTTTTAAACGCTCTTTCTTCAACTAATGAAAATGCATGGAAACTATCAATGAACATATCCATCAAATCTTGGTCAATCATTTTTTTTTGTTCGCTGCTAATTTTTTTAGTCATAAAAGTCTCCAATACCCTCTGACGCACACTTGTAGGTTGTTGTTGAGCACTACTAGAACTTGGTATAGCCTCTCCGGAATTACTCATATACTGTGAAATACGAGTCTGCTGTGAACTTCCTGCCTCAGTTTCTTGCAACGAAGCATATATGGAAATATGCTTTCTTTTTAAATGACTCTTTAAATTGGCGGTTGTTGAACTATACTTTATCTGCTGGTTGCACACATTACACTTTGCTTTCATACTATCAATTTTTTCAAAATGGTACCACAATACACTAGTATTTCTACGAGATGCCATTTTTTTAAAAAAGAATTTGAAAAAAAACAATATTTCTTAAAATTTAAACTTATTGTAAAACTAATCGATAATATAAAATATATAAAATTATTAAACTATGTTATTTACTAAATTTAAAACTAATTAAAATATATTTGATAAAATCTAAAATAAATTATTATTAAAAAACTATTTTAAATACTAATGATATAATGATAGATAATGGTATAACAATTTTATTTAAAAAGCACAAAATTTTAACTCAAATTTTTACTGAATAACGTATCTTTCAATTTTAAAAAATTGGCAAGCTCGTAATTAAGATAAAAGTAATCGGGATGAGTTCTGAACTTATACTAAATAAAAATTATTAAAAATCAAAATTAACAATATTAGCCCCGCCCGTAAGGGGCGGGTTACATTAATTTATACATCTGAGGGGGATGATTTCTTGGACTTATTTCAAAGCATGCTGCAGACCAGGCATCGGCAACCCATGGCACGCGTGCCAGGCTATGGCGCCGTAACAAAATGTTCGAGGAATATTAAATGTTTTCAAATAGATTATTATAAATACTGTAACATTGTCTAATATTTATAAGAATTATATGAACTGAATCACGTAGTCAATTCATTTAAAGTATATAAGTGAGCTTTAAAACTCTAGCTAGAATTGAAATTGAAATCTGAATTATTTTCTATATACAATTTTTCAAAATCAATTATTTTGTTAGGATAAGCAGGAAGTTCTTTGAATCATTTGAATCGGACGCTTAGTCCTCTCAAAAAACTGCCATTTTTATACATTTAGCTCCGTATCTTCGAAATGACTTGGCGTGCCTTTACCAAAAACTAATAAACACTTCTCCCAATCATTATTAACTGAATGTTTTTTAGATAATTCAAATCGGATGCTCCGTTTTCTCAAAAACTCGATTTTTATTTTCTGCACTCTTTGCTCTTTATCTTCGTAACTGCTGGACCTGCCTTTGCCAAAAACTAATCAACTCATCTCCCTATCAATAGAAATCGAATATTTTTTGAACGATTCAAATCGGTTGATTCGTGTGCCCGAAAACGTGACTGGAAATTTGTATCCATACATACATACACACACACATCCATTTTTTCTGAGGTATGCCAAAATGTTCAGAAACCTTCAAAACGTCGAGAAATGTAAAAATTTTCAATTTCGATTTTCGGCACATTACAATAACTTACCCTACGGGAATTAATTTTTATTTAAATATGTTATGTTACTATAATGTATTTTGCACATGAGTTTGAGGTGCGAAATAAATGCAGATGACGACCAAGTAATCCCGGCGATCTGCATAATTTAGCATTGAAGGTTTTCTTTAAAAAAATGTGTTTAGGAAATATTCAATTAATATTTCAAACAAACAGTTTTATTATAGTCATCCTGAAAAGTATTATTATATTTTACCAAACAATAATCGATTATAATACTAGTAATTGTCAATGGCGCCAGATATAGGATTTTCCAAGTAATCCCGGCGATCTGCATAATTTAGCATTGAAGGTTTTCTTTAAAAAAATATTTTTAGGATATGTTCAATTGATATTTCAAACAAACAGTTTTATTACAATCATCCTGAAAAGTTTTATTTTATTTTACCTAACAATAAGCGATTATAATACTAGTAATTGTCAATGGCGCCAGATATAGGATTTTCCAAGTAATCCCGGCGATCTGCATAATTTAGCATTGAAGGTTTTCTTTAAAAAAATATTTTTAGGATATGTTCAATTGATATTTCAAACAAACAGTTTTATTACAATCATCCTGAAAAGTTTTATTATATTTTACCTAACAATAAGCGATTATAATTCTAGTAATTGTCAATGGCGCCAGGTATAGGATTTTCCAAGTAATCCCGGCGATCTGCATAATTTAGCATTGAAGGTTTTCTTTAAAAAATATGTTTAAGATATATTCAATTGATATTTTAAACAAACAGTTTTATTACAATCATCCTGAAAAGTTTTATTATATTTTACCTAACAATAAGCGATTATAATACTATAGTAATTGTCAATGGCGCCGGATATAGGATTTTCCAAGTAATCCCGGCGATCTGCATAATTTAGCATTGAAGGTTTTCTTTAAAAAAAATATGTTTAGGATATATTCAATTGATATTTCAAACAAACAGTTTTATTACAATCATCCTGAAAAGTTTATTTTATTTTACCTAACAATAATAAGCGATTATAATACTATAATTGTCAACGGCGCCAGATATAGGATTTTTCAAGTAATCCCGGCGATCTGCATAATTTAGCATTGAAGGCTTTCTTTAAAAAAAATATGTTTAGGAAATATTCAATTGATATTTCAAACAAACAGTTTTATTATAGTTATCCTAAACACCATTCCAAAATGTTTATCGATAGATTGTTTATTTTATTAATTTTATTAATTTCAATATAAGTAATATTTATCATGTCATGTTTTAATTATTGAAGGTAATTTCGAATCAATATAAAGCTAGCTGATAGTTAAATAAATAAATATTTATTACTATAAATAATTTTATATATGAAATGAATTATTAACATAAATCTCAACCTACAAAAGATAAGTTCATAAAAAAATACTAGAATGATTTTAAAATTTATTTTCAATTTCTTTACTGTAGATTTCGAGGCCAAAACTGCAAAACTGAGATCATTACCAAAAAACTGTAGATCTACAGTTAAAACTTTAGACATGACAACACTGTATAAGAGTTATATTCCTAGATAAAGAGTTGGTTGTTGATATCATACATTCGAACCTAATAATTATAAGTTTAAGAAAGAACCCCTAGAGTACTCTATTGCTTTTCAATTGTAATATTCGACAACGAACGAATATGCATTTCGTTGAAAAGTAACTGGGCGCCATGTTTTTAACTCATTGACAAACCAGTTGATTTTTCAACTAGTTGTTTCGTTGCGTCGAAACGGTTGATTCGTTAACGAAGGAGAAACGGTTGAAAAAAACCGTTCGTTGATTCAACGCCCATCACTACTGTCAAGTATTTGATCGCTGTATGGCTGTACGAATAACCTAACTTTTTGAACTCGTGTTGTTTCTAATTAATTAATTTTGTTTAAGTGAACATTTGTGAAATTTAATATGGCAAAGTGTTTTTATAGTACCCAAAAAAGTGTCAAGTGCGGGTTAAAATATTTAGCTATTCCAATACAAGTTTCCGCAAAGGTATTTTTTAATAATAATTGCAGCAATAATTATATATAATCAAGATATGTCAACATGTTATTATATTGAATAGGTGTCTTGGGGGTACCTGCAAATTGCTGCAAAATGCACGAACAAAGCGCAGGAGTACTTTTGACAACCAAGGAATGCAATATGTAATGACAAGAAGGATTCATAAACAATGCAATAATTTAAGGAATAAGTCGTACAAAAAGTCTCCAAAGGTCTACTATTTTTGGAGACAAATATTTATTTTGCCATGTCCTCAAACATTGAGAAAGTTGCATTCAGAGATACAAGTGTATAGCGGTATTTATGAGTGTCTATTTAAAACATTAGGTTCAGCTATTTCTTTTAAAAAGTATTAGTAGCAGATACTGTGTTTTGATGTTTGATGAAATACCATTATCTTCGGAATTGTTATATGATTGGATTGAATCTCATATTGTTGAAGTTGCAAAACAGTTATTCAGCTAGTATGGTTTAAATGTTCATCAACGTAAGTTCATTGTTATATTTAATAAGATTATATATTACATTAGCAAATGTAAACACTTATAAAGAGAGTCTATACCATACATAATATTTTAATGTATTTTGATTGAAGATTAGTGTTTTAATATTCTTCATCGTTTTAATATTGAGATCAAATACTTGACTCAAATAAAACTTGTGTAACATCCCAATATAATGTTTAAATTCAAGATATATTTGTTTCCGACCTTGGGAATCAAAAATATTGCTTTTATCTTTTGATTCATAAACAATTGTATGTGCATAAAACATTATTCTGTTCATTGTAAACACTTTGTTGATCTTTTATGGCAATTTCAATGATAATGTTTTCATGATGAAACATGGCTAAATGTAATGTTATAAAACACTCGTACAGAAACTATTCAAAGGTTTTGTTAAATGCAACTTTACTATTAATTCATTAGATAGCGAAATAACTATTACATGCAGAATTAATAAAGAACAATGTCTCGTAAATGAGTTTTAATCCTAGGAATTTGAATTTCTCTCAATTTTGTTATCAATATATATATTTTATGTTTTTAGGACTTTTTTGTTTGTGAAGTATTTGTACTTTTTAACAAATTATTTGTTTTTTTCTTAACCCTTTAAATTTTGTATTATTTGTCATTCCTTCTAAATTTGTAATTTCATTGCGTGCTCCTGTGCTTGTAGTTTTCTTCTTAGTTTTTAAGATTTTAATATATTAATATTAGTCATTAAGTAATTAATATTAGTCAGTTATTTGTGCTTAGTTTAGTTAAATACTTCTGTGATTTTCTTCACTTAGATATTTAGTTTTTGAAATATTATTTAAGCATAATTGTGAAATTATAATACTTTTATAATTATGTATAATAATTATTATATTTTCAAACATTCCATAACTGTAATTATAATTGTTAATATAAACATAATTTCAATTGTTCTTTAAACATATGTAATATCTTTGAAAATATATATTTTGTATTTCGTATGATTTGTTCTTATTTCCAATATTAAAAATTATTCAGGTTTTTGAGGCTGTATACGATACGTACAAATTAAGAAGTAAAACCAGGGGTAATTTAAATATAATACATGTGCTGCCATCTATTTTTAAAAATTTGTATTTTAATCGAGGTAACGTCAAACCGCCAGACATAGCGATCTATTATACTTGTTTATCTATGATAATAAGTTTATAAAAAGATTTTTAGTCAACTCATATTCTTTCTTTATAACTTTTAACATTAAAAACATTGCTTTGTTAACAATTTTCCATCATTTTTTAATTGATCGCATTTGCGCATCATTTTCGAGGGTAGAAATCGCAGAAACTTGTTTCTAAATACTTGTTTACACTTGTTTATACTTGTTTATCTATGCTTGTTTATCCATGATTATCTATGGTAGAAACATTTGTTCAAGCGAAGCTCAGAACCATTAGTATGTTTATTGTCCGTTATAACGGCGGCCTCAGTCGTTTATTTGCACAACTACTAGGAAAGCATATCAATCGCATCATTTGTATCTGTGGCCTACTGTGCCGTATTTGTGCTTGATTTTAGGTTGGTTCTGTGACATAGCGATTTTGTATCTTGTTTTCCTACAGTGTTAAAATAATTTAGTAATTAACAATAGTAAATAATTATGGCCCGAGGTAGTAGTGCAGGTTTTGACAGGCATATTACGATATTTTCGCCAGAAGGGCGATTATATCAAGTCGGTATGTAAAGAATTGCATTTTTAATTGTAGCCGTGACTAAGCATTTGATTTTTGTATGAGGTCGTATTTTTCAGAATATGCTTTTAAAGCCATAAACCAAGGAGGTTTAACATCTGTTGCACTGAAAGGAAAAGACTGCGCGGTGGTTGCAACTCAAAAGAAAATTCCTGACAAACTTATTGACCCGAGCACTGTTACTCATCTCTTCCCAATAACAGAGAATATTGGCTGTGTAATGACTGGAATGATCGGTAAGGGATTTATGAATAAGTATGATTGGTAAATATTGTGCAACTGTGGTCTATAATAGATCGTTTAGTTGTATCAATAAAATTGTTTTGATTTATTGCTAAATTCGACACTGTCTTAAATGCAACATTTCTCAAGTAAGATTTTATATTTTGATACAAAAAGTTTGAGGAAGAACCTATTTACTGATTTATATATTCCCAATAAAAACCCATATATTTGTTTTAGGGAATGATTCTAGAATAAAGTATTTTATATATTGGTATGAGACTTTCAGCATAACTTATATTAAATGATATCTATGAAAAGAGAAATTAACACAACTTTGAGTACTTCTCTCATCATCTTCTTTCTTTACCCATTCGAGACCGATTGCTCACCGCGTGTGCAATAATGATAATGAGCAATTATCAGTTATTCTGAGTAAAATAGTCGTCGAGATGAGATTTTTTTTGAATTAATATTATCAGTATAGAAAACTATATTTGGTGTTGGTTTTAATGTATAATTAATGTTTGGAACTAATGTATAATTATTTTAGGATTAGTGTTTAATGTTTCCTAAAAATGTATTTACAAATTGTATTTTATTTTTATTACTGAGTTACTTTATCACCTTTAGACATTTTTCTAAAATTTATTTCTTGTTTATATTATTTTCTTCATAATTCAACTTATTTCTTTTGACATTTTACTATTTCTTAAAAATTTCTTTGCATTATATTCTGTTCTTCATTATTGAAAGCAACATAACGATTTTATATTATCTAATTTTTTTTAAATAAATGTTCATCAATTTTAATGATGTGTTTTAATTTTACTTTACATTGCACACATTCAATAAAAATTCAATCTGCTAGCAATAAAATTTTCTGAGGAGCGAGTTGGACACATAGTGTGCAATCATCTTATTTATGCGAATTCGCTTACAAATTGTGTGATTTTCAGAGTAAATAACTTTATTTATTAAAAATGAACAATATTAACAAAAAAATTTTTTTTCGCTCCTGGAAACCGCTTTCGAAAAAATCGCCGTCTCGAATGGGTTAAGAAACATTTTTTACATATTTGCTCAGTTTTCTGGTTCTTAAAGTTTTTACATGTTTACACCTATTTCTTCAATAAAAAATTTGTAAATAATTCTTTAATTTTGATTTTTCTCATTTCAGCGGATAGCCGTTCTCAAGTTCAAAGGGCTAGATATGAAGCAGCAAATTGGAAATATAAAAATGGATATCCTATTCCAGTGGATTGTTTGTGTCAGCGCATGGCTGATATTTCTCAGTTATATACGCAAAATGCAGAAATGAGACCTTTAGGCTGCAGTGAGTATAGAAAGTTTAGCCCATTCAGTTTATTTTACTTCTGTTTATATTGTAATTATTGTTATATTGGAAAAAGTTATCAACACGTTGACAAGAGAATGATTCAACATATGTTCTTAGTCAATATAAACAATTTCGATCATCCTTTCAATCTAGTCAATTGTTTAATTTAATATGGCTTTACATTGGCTTATATTTCTTTACATCAGCATGTATTATTGATAATTGGGAAGGTATATGAGCCGAGTTAACCATCAACTTAAATTAGGGATGTTTTTGTGAGATTTTCCATTACCATTCCAGGTCTTAGTATCCAAATAGTATTATAGAAACACAAGACTCGCAGTGGCTAGATTATGTATTAAACTTCATATGTTTAAATGTTCACAGGTTGTATGATATTGATAGGATATGATGCTTTGAAAGGACCCTGCGTCTATAAAACGATCCTGCTGGTTACTGCTGTGGTTTTAGAGCCATTAGTGTGGGTGTAAAGCAAACTGAAGCCAATGGATATCTTGAGAAAAACTGAAGAAGAAACAGGTTTGTTTGAAATTTGAAAGTAGTACCTTTACATAATTATTACTAAAATATTGCTAAAAAAAATTAGTAAGATCTTGCGTTGTTGTTTTTGATAATAACAATTCCATTCGATACTCATGCCTCTTGTTGTTTACATTATATGTTGTTTTTTTTTAATTCTATGTAATTGATTTTTTGATTGCATTTACTTTGGCCAATGCCCCTTATTATCAGTTAATATCTTTGATAGTAATATTGTTTTCCACACATGAAATTCTTAAAGTTATTTTTGTATGAAAGATGTAGATCATATAAAACACATGTGAAATTTGAAATATTTCTTCATAGTAATGTAATTTAATAATTATTTAGGATTATACATTTGATGAAGCTGTCCAGTTGGCAATTTCATGTTTATCAACAGTGTTATGTGTTGACTTCAAACCTTCAGAAATTGAGGTGCGGTGGTACGAAAGAAAATCTTAAATTAGGTATATGAATATAAAATATGTTAAATTATCAATCTTTGGTGACTTACTATAGATTACTGTAGATTATAATTTATTTCCATTTTTAGGGTTGACAGAGGCAGAATTAGATGTTCACTTGACCGCTATTGCTGAGAAAGAATAACTGTTGCTAGAGACATAATTTAATTATGATTACTGCCGTAATTTAGTTATATCAGTGATGGATATTTTTATTAAAGAATCAAAAAACATTCAACTTTTATATAACCTAATCTCAAAATTATACATTATATCAGCTATTTGAAAGGACCATTTTGATCTATTATTGTTTTTTGGTGTTAAATTGTTGACTTGAAAACAAATTTATATTGCATTAGTTGCGTACCGTCTTACAAAATATTATTAAAAAAAATTTCACCAGTTTTATAAGGAATATAAAAAAATACTTTTTTATTATCAGATTTATGGTGTATATATATATA